>NW_025335037.1:0-600000 GCF_018152115.1 Drosophila rhopaloa | reverse complement strand
GTCAAAGGAATTCGATGATCCCCATGTTACAAAGACTCTGTTCATTTCACTAGTCCGTCCAATCCTGGAGTACGGTTCTGCAGTTTGGAGTCCTGAGTATGGTGTACATATAGACCGGATAGAGTCTGTGCAAAAGAACTTTTTATTATTTGCTCTACGGGGCCTTAACTGGATTGCAAACCTTATTTTACCATCCTACTCTAGTAGACTTCTCCTAATTAATCTACCATCCTTAGTAAACCGTAGAACGATGCTTGGCACAACTTTTATCTATAAACTTATTCACGGGGATGTGGAGAGTCCCGAGTTACTGGGTCGCATAAGCTTCTCCGTGCCTAATAGAATTACCAGGAACTATGTTCCTCTTACATTAAATATTTGTAGATCTAACTTTGATATGCATGAACCGTTTAGAGTACTGTGTAACGACTATAATAGACTATACCACATTATTTCCACTACCGACTCTTTGCCAAGCCTAAAATCATTAATTTTATCTTACTTAGCACAAAATTAGTATTAGTATTAGTCTCTAATCTTGTCTGTCCGCTTCTACATTGTGCTTTTAACTTCTCGCGATCTCGTTTTTACGCCTATTAGGCTCCGCGCGTAACAAGCACTGCTTGGTGTCGTAAGGGCCACTTGTTTGCGCTGATCATAGTGCATCAACGTCCGAATAAAACAAAATGAGTTCGACCAAGTCCATCCTTTTCGTAAGACGGTAACTTGGCAATAACTGCATCTAGTTTTTCTTTCTATCCTACTGACAGTAAATGCACGTTTGGGTGCACGGTGTCGTCTTCTCGGCCTACGTCTAACTCTAAGACTACTTGTTTGTCATCGACTATTTTACTGAGTAAGCCGAAGTCGCGCCAGAAATCCATCCCAAGATATACATCTTGTTTGAGGTCTGGGATTATAAAAAACTCAACCGGCTTCGTAAATTCACGGTAGCTGATTTCACACTCAAACTTTCCTTCAACTGAACATTCGGCGTTGTTTGAGGTTCAAATTCTGACGGAACACTTGCTTACTTTTGGATGCTGCCCTAATTCTTTAGCAGCTGCGCCCCCTATGCAACTTATGGACGCACCTGTGTTTATATGTTTATATCAGTATAAAATCGACGGTCAGAGTTCATAAAAATTGCGGAAATCAGCTTCTTTCGGTTTCATTTAACCTTCTTCCAGAATCTACGCATCCGAATCGTTGAACGTCTGTTTTTCTTAATAAAATAACAAGAGCTAACGCCTCCAAAGATTCGTTTCCTTGCAGCTGCATACTTCGATGCTCTAACATGATACGGTTGTGGGTGATCAGTGATAATCGGTAATGCTTCGTCAGGTAGTTTATAAGATATATCTGGATTTACTTCCACATATGGTTCGGTCTGGGTACCACTATCGGATTTTATTGCCTCGGATGCGACGCGTGGTTTTTGACCGGCGCATCCATCAGATAGTTTTCCGAAGTGTTTCACTTTTGGCATTTGGGCTTGTAGGTGTTCTTCTTCCCACATCCATAGCAAAAGATAGTGCGAACTTCGAGACAATGATCAAAACGTATCCAAGCTGATCACAATTCCAACACTTAAATTGCCTGCGTATCGCGGCTATTTCAGCCGTTTCGCTGTCTCCACGATCCGATTTTATCTGAGAGACAAACGAGCGTGACTGAAGGCTATCCTTTACTAGTTGAGCTTTCACTTGCTTGCAAAACTGCTCGTGAGTCCTGATTTTCTTTCTAAGACTGGCTTAAGTATTTATGCGTAAATGCATAAGTTCATACTGAAGAGATGGCTTTGAATGTCGTATGGGAAGTCTAACTAACGATTCTTCTGAGATTGGATTACCCAAGCGAGCAACAAGCTTTTCCACTTGAAATTGGTATTCCTCAAATGGTTCTTTATCTGCCTGACGCCTGCTGTTTATGGATTCCCAAATATCCATATCAGTATCACTCTTTAAACTTATTTCGAAACTCTCTACAAAATTCTACCCAATTAAATTGACGATACATTTGGTGAAATCTCCAGTACCATTCACTAGCCTTGCCGACAAAAAAATAAATGAAAGTTATCACAAAGTTGACAATCTCCATTTAAATTCTGTCGAGCCAATGCTTGTACTCGATAAAGAAATTCCTCAGCCTGTAAACCGTCCTTGGATCCATCAAACTTGATGTGCCAGCTTTGAATAAAATTCGGCACCTTATCTGGCTGTGTCGAAGAAAGCGGTCTATCGACGCGCTGAGTATTTCGACGAATGTCCTGATACACAGTTCCTGCAGAATGAGTTTCTGCTGGTCCCTGATTCTCGGTCATTCTCCAATTTGGAGTTTGAACTGAACTACCAATTTGTAGGCTTTCTATCTGCGACCTAATTAGCTTAGACAGTTCTTGTCTAAGGCTTTGCTGCTGCGCTTGTATTGCCGTACGAATTTTGACGGGCCGAGCGTGTGTGATTTGCGCGATTGGGATTTACAAAATGACTCTACCAACATTCACGAACTCAAATTTAGATCGTCCAATCAAGTTCCTAATATATACAAGTTAAGTCCTCCCAAGGACTCCTGTCCTCGTGAGGACTGACTTATACCTAGTCATTAGAATAATGTTCCTTAATCGTCAGTCCCTTCCAAGTATGTGGCCAATTCCCTTCCAGATGAGTGAGAAGTCCAGAGTGTCTTTTGTATTACGTTATAAAGTTTATGTGGTTTTATACAATATTCCAATATGCTAGCTAGCCGGTCCAATTTGTTCTGCCCTTCCAAAGCGCTGCTCCATTACCGCCAAGCCTCGGTAAGTGCCCGTCCCAGCGTCGACGTCGGCGTCAGCGTCAGCGGCCGGCTGGAGTAAGCGTCAGTGACCGGCCGAAGTATTGCAGACCTTGCAGTTCTCACCGGCCTCCAATTGCACCGTGAGCGGTCAGCGTTCCCGTGGATGTTGCTGTGCTGAGTTGGCACGGGGCGCGGGGGAAGCGGTGTGTCGGTGCCTGGCCGGCGTATGTCGCAATGCTGAGGTGGCACGGGGAGCGGGAGCGGTAGAGTCGGGCGGTTACCCCTATACTGTTAACTCTTCCCCCTTCGAATCAGCAACTTTTCGCGGGGGCCGCACTGATGGTGTGCGCCTCCAGTTCGACGATGCTTCGATGCGTTGGGATGCCTTGGTAAAGGTTATTTTTTTCAGCAAGGCCACAATGAGGATAACCTCTGTTTCTTATTCTATATTCTGATGGACGTTGATGCACTACGAGCAGTACAAACAAGTGGCCCAACGACACCAAGCACGTGCTTGTTACGCGCGGGCCCTATTATCAATTTGGGCAAAAATGCGAGTTCGCGAGGAAAATACATAAATTAAATAGAGACAAGACACAAGTAAAAATAAAAGGCACAATTAAGAGAAACGCAAATGAGTTAAAATATTAGTTTTTAATAACGGGATAGAAGTGGAAATGCAAATTAGATGATAAAGGTTGTTATAAGTATTACATAGAACGCGAAAGGGCTCGTGCAGACAAAAATTTGATGAACATCGTGGCAAATTTAGAGGGATATAATTTCGTGTTAGTCTAACAGGAACATTGAAAGTTAGGCGGTTTACAAGTTCTGCAAAATCAATATCACCTCTTATAAGATTATGCATAAAAATAGTACCAAGCATTTTTCTACGATTTACAAGTGTAGGTAAATTAAGCAACAGTAATCTACTCTGGTAGGAAGGTAGCCTTACGTTTTGATCCCAGTTCAAACTACGAAGGGCAAAAAGAAGAAATTTTTTTGTACCGACTCAATACGGTCAATGTGCACTTGATATTGTGGACTCCAAACCGACGAACAATATTCCAAAATAGGACGGACAAGGGAGGTAAATAATAATTTGGTCGTATAAGGGTCATCAAATTCTTTTGACCAACGCTTTATAAAGCCAAGAACACTCATGGCTTTATTAACAGTGGACATTATGTGGCAGTCAAATTTAAGTTTAGGGTCAAGAAGAACACCTAAATCGTTAACTGAATATATACGGTCGAGTGACGTATTTTCAAGAAAATAACTAATAAACGTAGGAGTACCCCTATAAAAAGTCATGACGTTGCATTTAAGGTAGTTCAACTTTAAAAGGTTGTACTCACACCATTCATGAAAACAATCAATATCTGACTGTAAGTTAAATCCCGACGCTATATCATTATATGATAAACAAAGCTTAACATCATCAGCATACATTAGAACACGAGAATGTGTTATGATAGAGGGAAGATCGTTGATAAACAAAGTAAACAGCAAAGGGCCCAGATGACTTCCCTGAGGGACTCCAGATGTCACGTAGATCAATTTTGAAACAGAATTCTTGAATATAACCCTCATAGTCCTGCCATACAAGTAACTTGAAATCCAAGTTAATAGATTACCAGGAAACCCAAGCAGATCTAATTTGAATAAGAGAAGAGAGTGGTTGACGGAGTCAAAGGCCTTACTAAAATCTGTATATATAACGTCAGTCTGCATTTTTTTCTGAAATCCATTTATTACAATAGATGACAATTCAAGAAGGTTGGTGGTGGTCGATCTTCGCTTAACAAAACCATGCTGACACGGTGATATAAGCGAGGAACATAAATGTTGCAAATGAGAAGTGATAATACGTTCAAATGCTTTAGGAATTGCCGACAATTTGGAAATACCTCTATAATTCTTGGCATCAGCCTTCGCAACCTTTTTTATGAAGTGGAATAATAAAAGAGTCCTTCCAGATAGTAGGAAAAACCGTCGTCGACCAACTCTACAATCTCCTGATCGCTTTTCAGGTGGTCGCAGAGAGCGTGTCCTCCTTTTAGGAGCCTGGGAATACAGCTGGCCTCGTCCAGTTTCCTTAAGTTTTTTTCCTGGCACACAGTCGTATTTCCGATGGAGAGACAATTTCCCAATACTGCGTAGGTTTCCTGGAAGTCCATCGCCAGCTTGTTGTATTCCAGCACCACTTGTTTGCCCTCCGTAATCGTGGGGTAAAGAAGCATCAACTTGTATTTGGTGTCCACGACTTTGGATTACGTTGTCCTGAGACTGGAGGATGGTATTCCAATCCGATGCGTCGGGTGATCCGGCAACCCATTTCCAGGCTGACCCTAGCCAGTCTATGGACCGAGGCGCGCGGTGTGCCGACGTCATTCTTGTGATGCCATCGGTAGCAGTTTCCAGGTAGTGGCATATCAGCGCTGCGACTCTGGTGTCGGTGACCACTGATGTTTCTTCGGTGGTCTTGTCAATTGTATTTTGTATTCGTTTTAGGTCAATAATGTGGGCGAGTTTGAATACTCCATTAACGCGCCATACCACACACTGCTGAAGTGGGACTACCGGCGTATCATATTTGAAGGTGTGAAGAGCAGTTGCGACTTGGATGATCGCCATACTTGGGAGAGAGACGTTACCCAATTATGTTTATTTAATATTTAATCTTAGTGCAGTATTTCGTGTTTCTCTTAATTGTTGTTAATTAATTATATTACTATACTATTTTTATTTATTTTTTTTTTTGTACTTTCTTTATACTCATTGTATGTAATCTAAATGTAGTACATTTCCCTTTTCTTTTTAAAATTTTTTTGTTTTTATATTTTCTTATAGGAAAAATAGTTTTTTTTTCTTTTGGTTTTGTTAATAATTTTTACTCGATAAAGAAATTCCTCAGCCTGTAAACCGTCCTTGGATCCATCAAACTTGATGTGCCAGCTTTGAATAAAATTCGGCACCTTATCTGGCTGTGTCGAAGAAAGCGGTCTATCGACGCGCTGAGTATTTCGACGAATGTCCTGATACACAGTTCCTGCAGAATGAGTTTCTGCTGGTCCCTGATTCTCGGTCATTCTCCAATTTGGAGTTTGAACTGAACTACCAATTTGTAGGCTTTCTATCTGCGACCTAATTAGCTTAGACAGTTCTTGTCTAAGGCTTTGCTGCTGCGCTTGTATTGCCGTACGAATTTTGACGGGCCGAGCGTGTGTGATTTGCGCGATTGGGATTTACAAAATGACTCTACCAACATTCACGAACTCAAATTTAGATCGTCCAATCAAGTTCCTAATATATACAAGTTAAGTCCTTCCCAAGGACTCCTGTCCTCGTGAGGACTGACTTATACCTAGTCATTAGAATAATGTTCCTTAATCGTCAGTCCCTTCCAAGTATGTGGCCAATTCCCTTCCAGATGAGTGAGAAGTCCAGAGTGTCTTTTGTATTACGTTATAAAGTTTATGTGGTTTTATACAATATTCCAATATGCTAGCTAGCCGGTCCAATTTGTTCTGCCCTTCCAAAGCGCTGCTCCATTACCGCCAAGCCTCGGTAAGTGCCCGTCCCAGCGTCTACGTCGGCGTCAGCGTCAGCGGCCGGCTGGAGTAAGCGTCAGTGACCGGTCGAAGTATTGCAGACCTTGCAGTTCTCACCGGCCTCCAATTGCACCGTGAGCGGTCAGCGTTCCCGTGGATGTTGCTGTGCTGAGTTGGCACGGGGCGCGGGGGAAGCGGTGTGTCGGTGCCTGGCCGGCGTATGTCGCAATGCTGAGGTGGCACGGGGAGCGGGAGCGGTAGAGTCGGGCGGTTACCCCTATACTGTTAACTCTTCCCCCTTCGAATCAGCAACTTTTCGCGGGGGCCGCACTGATGGTGTGCGCCTCCAGTTCGACGATGCTTCGATGCGTTGGGATGCCTTGGTAAAGGTTATTTTTTTCAGCAAGGCCACAATGAGGATAACCTCTGTTTCTTATTCTATATTCTGATGGACGTTGATGCACTACGAGCAGTACAAACAAGTGGCCCAACGACACCAAGCACGTGCTTGTTACGCGCGGGCCCTATTATCAATTTGGGCAAAAAATGCGAGTTCGCGAGGAAAATACATAAATTAAATAGAGACAAGACACAAGTAAAAATAAAAGGCACAATTAAGAGAAACGCAAATGAGTTAAAATATTAGTTTTTAATAACGGGATAGAAGTGGAAATGCAAATTAGATGATAAAGGTTGTTATAAGTATTACATAGAACGCGAAAGGGCTCGTGCAGACAAAAATTTGATGAACATCGTGGCAAATTTAGAGGGATATAATTTCGTGTTAGTCTAACAGGAACATTGAAAGTTAGGCGGTTTACAAGTTCTGCAAAATCAATATCACCTCTTATAAGACCTTACGTTACCCAATTATGTTTATTTAATATTTAATCTTAGTGCAGTATTTCGTGTTTCTCTTAATTGTTGTTAATTAATTATATTACTATACTATTTTTATTTATTTTTTTTTTTGTACTTTCTTTATACTCTTTGTATGTAATCTAAATGTAGTACATTTCCCTTTTCTTTTTAAAATTTTTTTGTTTTTATATTTTCTTATAGGAAAAATAGTTTTTTTTTCTTTTGGTTTTGTTAATAATTTTTACTTATTGTTTTTCTTATTTAATACCCTTGTTTGTTATTTTAAAGAGTTCGTGAAACGTTTTCAGCGAGGTCGTCTTCAACTTTTTATGTGAGACTTATGGAAGATTTTTCCTGATCTAGTTTTGACCGTAACTCTACCATTATCTTCGACCTCCTCTGGTTTGAATCGATGTTTGTCTTTGCTCTTGATTTGTTTGTTAGAGACATAGAAAATATCTCCCTGATTATATTTTAACGGCTTATTCCTGTTTTTATTAAGCCTATCAGTTGACATTTTCTGCTTATGCAGGAGTAACCCTCTTATGTCTTCCTGCGTCTGTTCTTTAAAATTTTTTAGCCCCTGATAATTTATTCTGGAAGCTCTGTTGAGAAAGATGTCGACTGGTTTGCGGTTCTTCACCGAATGGACAGAGTTATTATATTTGTCTACGGCAATAAGAACCAACTCGGCTACTTTCAGGTTACGGTTGTCGTTTTTCAGACACCAATATATTTCAAGAAGGGTTGAGTGGAATCTTTCAACCTGGCCGTTTACTTTACTCTTTTGAGAGGGTGTGTAATAAACGGCTATTCCGAGAGATTGCAAATAGTTAAGCACTGTGGGGCAGAGTAGACCCCTTTCATTATCTGAGACTATTGTTTCTGGTGCTGTGAAATAATGCAGAACTTCGGTCAGCCTCTCGCGGAGATGGACTGCCGATTTTGATTCGATCGTAAAAAGGTCAATGTGCAGGATTTCGCATGGGTAGTTAGGAATAGGGGTTAGTTGCAGCTCCGGCTTGCCCGGGTGCCTATCATATTTAAACATTTTACAAACCCGGCAAGAAGACACCAATAAAATAATGGGGAAATAAAATTGTTCCAAGATCTGTAACTTCATCTCTTTTGGATTTCTATGGGCCCTAGAATGCTCTGTATTTATTATTCCACTCGACTCTACTTCGTCCGCTATATAAGTTACCCACCTCTGCGTAATGCGAAGTTTGAACCCCGGGAAGTTCTCTCGATAGCACTCTTGCAGAGACTGTAAGTGGCTGTCAAGAATTTTAATCCCATTAATTATTAATGGCTTCAAGTATTTCATCAAACAGGGTAGCAAATTTATTGTTGAATCAATGGTGACGTACGTAGCCCGTGTGTGGTGTTTCGCAAGAATATTCCAGCATATCTTGCTCAAACACAAGTTGATTCCTAAATACGTTAAAAGGGGCTTCCACGTGAGGAATTAAATCCGATGCATCTTGAAGCGCACTGTGAACGGTAACAACGGAATCCGTTGTTGAAGTTGAGGACGTGTCGGCATTGAGGTAGTTTACATTCGAAACGGTGCGAGAAAGAACATCAGCAACCACATTGGATTTGCCCGGCTTGTAAATAAGCTCGCAGTTGTACTCTTCTATGAGCGCTTTCCAGCGTTTCAACTTAGCATTGTAGATCCGATTGCCTAACGAAAAGGTTAGGGGCTGGTGATCGGTATAAACTTTAATTGACGCGGCGCCATAGAGGTAGGATCGTAAATTATCGAGGGCCCATACTATCGCTAGCATTTCTTTCTCGTTCACTGCGTAGTTTTCCTCCGTTTTATTCAGAGACCGTGAAATATAGGCGATTGGGCGGTCTTTCCCGTCGTCGCTTTGAGAGAGAACGGCTCCTATTGCATAATTGGAGGCATCGGTAGTTAAATGGAAAGGTTTATTAAAGGTGGGAATGCCAAAACTTCTGAAGAGGCAAGGATGGTTTTCAAGTCGTCGAAGGCTTTCACGCCTTCTTCGTCAAGCGAAATTGAGATATTCCTGGATTTAGATGCCTTGACCTGAGTATGCTCCCCCCTCGTGAGGTTCGTCAGAGGTTTAGCGATTTTAGCATAATCGCAGATAAATTTCCTATAATAAGAGGTCATTCCTAGGAAACTTTTAAGTTCTTTCAAATTCGTGGGTGGAGGCATTTCTTTTATGGCTTTTACCTTCTTTTCATTTGCGCGGATCCCATCCGCCGCTACCACATAACCCAGGAATTCGACCTGGGTGCGCAGAAACTGTGTCTTTTCCAAATTCACTTGCAATTTGGCATGTCTCAATTTTTTAAATACGGCGCAAGGGTTACGCCAGTGAGACTCGTAGTCTTTACTAAAGATGATAATATCGTGTGATGATAATACCAATGTGCTCTCTTAATACGTCATACGTAATATCTTGACGGGGGCTGAGAATTCCTGCCTGCGTCTTGATATTGGTATTGGTTATTATAAGGAGAATGGTTGGATTGGGGCCAAGAGTACTTCTGGCGGTAAGGCTGAGGGGATGAAAACTTACTGGAATAGGTGACATGATTGATTGAGGTAAGATTCTGCAACTCTAAACAGATTGCGTAGGCCTCCGGCAAGTTTTTTGGGCCGCGAATTACCAATAGTTTAGAGAGGTCACCGCTCTGGCCTCTGATGAAGACATCCAAGGCTCTGTCCCTATAAGTATCGACCAGCGCACTAAGAATACCAGGGCTTTGGTTACCGTTTTTAAGGCAACGTATTATCAGGGCAAAATGAGCATTTATTCCCGAGTAAAACGTTTCCACGGTCTTCGCCCCCTGAGTCATTTGACCCATCTGGTATTCTAGTGTGCGCAGGTCTCGCTTATCGGCGTAATGGAGCATTAGGACGCGTTTAATTTCAGGCCAATCGTCTTCTGCCACGTTGTATGACAGAAGGGTTGTCTCCGCGTTACCCCTAATCTTCTGCCTAATGCTAACGACTATGGAGCGATAGAGAGGTCTTTCCTTGATTATCTCATAGTCTTTTAGAATGGTTTCGGCTCTACCCATCCAAGAGTCGTAGCTACCAGCTTCACCCTCAAAGACCTGCAGCTTCTTCACACAATCCGGCAACCTAGCAATCTCTTTTAGTTCGTACTCCGTACGGCCGGGAGTCAAAGGCTTCGGTTGGGGAACAACCTAGTTAACCTTTTCCTGAGCCTCCTCTAGGCTCACTACCTTATCACTAACTTTCTTTACATCGTTTTTAACGTCAGCCATCTGGCCAAGCAACACGGCCAGAGTAGCCTCAAATTTAGTCAAAGCTGCCTTCATTTCCTCCATACTAACGAATCGATTCAAACAAATGGGAATCTTTTCAAATTGTTTAAAATAATTATGAGTAGAGTGACGGTTAATTATTTATTATTAAATTCTACGCTGAGAACGCTTCACTTACCCGTGTTTCGTATTTATTCATTATTCGTGTTATTTGTGTTATCTTCGTGTGTTCAGAACATGAGTATCAGGTCACTTACAACGTGCAGATTCTAAGGGTAAAAAGAATGACTTTAGTGTGATTCAGATATTTTTATTTTAGGGGACAGGCGGGAATTGAATTTTTACGTGTGTGTGTGTGTGATTTTTTATTTTTGGTTTCGTGAGATTTTTCCTCCTTTTTTTTTTAATTTTTATTTTTTCTTTTCAATTTTTTTCCTTGGTGAATGCTAGTATTTTTTTTGTAAATAAAAATTGTCGATTCCTTTTTGTATCCGGCGTTAAGCGTGGCGGCCCGTATTATTCCGTTTTGGTTATTCACCTACTAAGGTACGGTTGCCACACAATCCACTAGGCGGCCCTTTCTGTGCTGGTAACACTGAGCGTATCTAGTGAATTACCCACACCACTTTCCACGTTATATTATTTTTTATTATAAATCGAGGCCGCTCGTAAACAAGTTACCGCAGCGGTTATAAAAATTTATATTTTTTCATGTTTGTAACACCTTATAACGCCCGTGAATTAAAACCACCGCGGCGGTTTGGTCACTTCTTTTGTTTCACGATAACCTTTTGCTTATGTTGGTTTTGTATCGACCTTGTAAACAATAATTGTAGTGTTATTGAATTACTCGGGGATTATCAACAGACAAAACACTGAAAACTTTCACACACTGATAGAAGCTTTAACGACAGAACTCCACCTATGTTAAAACCAATGAACTTTGGCAACTCACAATTGCCAAAAAGCTTATCTGATCGTAACATTGGGGAGTTTCTGACGCTCTGCTTCCATCCCCGTAGATAGCTGATGAGTCTGAGGTGACGTGCAGACGAAACTAGCTAGTCCTATCATAGTCGGGTTCACTCCCCAGGGAGTGTAAGTGTGATGAAAGTTAAGTGGAATAAATCGTTGCGTTATAGAAGAAATTAAAATATAACCAACGTATGACCTCGAGTAATTCAATAACACTACGATAACCTTTTGCGCTCTTGAATAAGCCGGGGAGGTCAGATCACAGCAGCGGGTCGGTCATAATTTTATCATTTTTTTTGTTTATTTGGAATCGATTTTTATTATTCTCCTTTTCACCTTTTTTATTTCACTTATTATAAACTAACATTTTTTGTTAATTTTTTTATTTTTTTTCTTTTTACCTTTTTTATTTCATTTATTTGGAATTAATTTTATTTTTTTCCTTTTCGCCTTTTTTATTTCATTTTCAATTTTATTCTTTAGAAAAAAAACTTTTTTTCACATGTACCTCTCATGGAAGGCTACTTTCACTTTTCTTACACACGCAACACACAATTCACTTCCCGCCTTACCTTGTCTAGGGATCCTCGTCGCTTAATGGAGAGGTCCCTGTTCGGGCGCCAGTTAAGTCCTTCCCAAGGACTCCTGTCCTCGTGAGGACTGACTTATACCTAGTCATTAGAATAATGTTCCTTAATCGTCAGACCCTTCCAAGTATGTGGCCAATTCCCTTCCAGAAGAGTGAGTAGTCCAGAGTGTCTTTTGTCTTACGTTATAAAGTTTATTTGGTTTTATACAATATTCCAATATGCTAGCTAGCCGGTCAGCGTTCCCGTGGCCGGCGGATGTCGCCGTGCTGAGTTTGCACGGGGGCGGTAGGTCGGTGCCCGGTCGGCGGATGTTGCTGTGCTGAGTTGGGACGGGGCGCGGGGGAGCGGTGTGTCGGTGCCTGGCCGGCGTATGTCGCAATGCTGAGGTGGCACGGGGAGCGGGGGGCGGTAGAGTCTTGCGGTTAGCCCTATACTGTTAACTTACATATAAAAATAGTTAATTAATTAAATTTGTCACATCACGTTTCTAAATCTCATTTCCTATTTCTGTGACCTTCCTTCGGAGACTGTTCGTGGACAGCTCACTACATCCACCGTATCCTAGATTTATTCGGCTCCTCTCCTAGCGAAGCCGAAGCATGATCGCCTAGAGTGATCACGCCGCCTTCCTTTACTCCTGTCGCATTAGCGGGGTTATTTCGTCATGCCGCGCGTGTCGCATGCTGGTGAGGTTATGAGATCGCAGTCAGGCGACCGGCTCAATAACCTTCCAAAAATTTGGATGATCCTAGATCATCGTGGCCGCACGTGGCATGCAGTAAGTCCTAGTATCTGCGCAGTCTGCAGGGGTGCCGCGCGTGGCTCGCTTTTCGCGTTGGAGTCGGCGCAGTTTGCAGGGGTGCCGCGCGTGGATCGCTTTTCGCTTTGGAGTCAGCGCAGTCTGCAGGGGTGCCGCGCGTGGCTTGCAGTTGCGAAGTGCCGCGTCAGATTGTGTTTTTTCCTCCCCATGTCTGCCGACCAGTCTTAGAAAACTCAGTCTCACTGCCCGGCTTTGACGGACATGTCCGTGGTCTTCTTGGCCTACTGCAACAAAACACAATTCACTCAACTGACAAGCTCAATTTATTGGCATTTACCTTCTGCTGGTATGAAGCACACTAGATTATTTGTAATTAATTCAGTGGCTGCTGCCAAGTAATTACAGTACAGTGGTACAGTTTTCTCTCTGTTACACTTTGGATAGCGCAGCGTTGACGTGCGTCTTCTTTTACGATTTGAAATGAAATGAATGCTCTGGCACGCGTGTCCGTCTGCATGGACGCATCGTTGCTAAACTCCGCGTAACGGAATCCTTCCAGGTTCTCATTCTCTTCTCTATCTCTACGCGCTTTTGGTATTGCGAAGGCGAGAACACACTATGCGAGCACGCTCGTAAGAGTGAGTGATCTAGCTAGCTGATACTCGTCTGCATGGGTAACGCGACGTTGTCAAACTTCAGCGGAATTTTACCGATGTTTTGATCTTTTTTTTTTCTTCTTTCTGCCTATTCTCGCTTGGTTGACTGTACTAAAGAGAGTGCGTTCAAGACATGCTTGCCCTATACCCTTGCTTTAGTTTCGAGGCATACTCGAATTTGTATATCTAACATAATTTTGGCCAAATTTTGTCTCCTATTCCTTTCCGGCCCCCATAGTACTCAGATGACGTTATGCCTGCAATATAACGAAATTTCCAGCAGTTCAGACTTACGATCGGACCTAAATGCTTTTCAAACATTGTGTTGTGAAAATCTTTTGGATTTAAATAGCGCAAAGTGTAAAGTAATGACATTTTTTAGGGTGTACCCACAATATGCCACGTATACGCTGGGTGGTGTTGCGTTGTCTAGAATCACGCATGTTGATGACCTTGGCGTCCTTCTTAAACTTAAGTTTTGTAACCACATTACTTCCATGGTGAATAAAGCCAGGAGAGTACTTGGATTTATTAAAAGGTGGTCAAAGGAATTCGATGATCCCTATGTTACAAAGACTCTGTTCATTTCTTGTAGTCCGTTCAATCCTGGAGTACTGTTCAGCAAAATAACTTTTTATTATTTGCTCCACGGGACCTTTACTGGAATGCAAGCTCTATTTTACCATCCTACTCTAGTAGACTTCTTTTAAATAATCTACCATCCTTATTAAACCCTTTAACCTAAACTTTTATTCATAAACGTATTCACGGGGATGTGGAGAGTCCTGATCGTTGCATAAACTTCTCTGTGCCTAATAGAATTACCAGGAACTATATTCCTTTTACTTTAAATCTTTGTAGATCTATGCAAGAACCGTTTAGAGTACTTTGTAATGACTATTATAGACTATACCATGTTAATTTTACTACCGACTCTGTTCAAGAAGAACACTAATTATCATAAATATAAGATTATACGAGCTCTGGTTCTGTCAAGATGTATATCTATCTAGAGCCGTTAATAACGATCTGTAACTTAAAACCTACAAGGGTGCAGTGTAGGGGTGCAGAAACATCGAGTGAAACATCGATAACATCGATGTTTTCAAAACATCGAAACCATCGATGGTTCGTGACCACTATCGATGTTGACACTTGCGACCCCTTAAAGTATTGGGAGGTATGATTTTCAAATAATAAGAAATACTTTTTACAGATGACTGATGGCAACGAATTAAAATTGGTTGCAAAAAAATATTTCTGTGTACAAGCCTCGTCCTGTGAGTCTGAAAGGGTGTTCAGCAAAGCTGGACAAACTGTATCTGATCACAGAACAAGGCTTAAACCTGAAGTTGTTGATCAACTTCTTTTCCTCAACAAAAATAGACACTTTAAATGATCTCAAATAAACCTCATTGTTATCGTTTGTACTGTTTTGTCTCTTTTTTTTTTTTTTTAAACATCGATGTTTCAATCGATGTTTTTTTTGAAAACATCGAAAACATCGATGGGAACGAACATCGATGTTTCTGCACCCCTAGTGCAGTGCCGAACAATTGTAATCTTAAGTACAGGCCAGTTGAGCCTGACATTAATTATAGTTCGTTGATAAGGCTCCCGTTCAGGCTTACAGATGTGGTCTCTGCGTAGACCATAGATAAGTATATTATAAGAATTTCACGTTAGTTACGTAAGCGAAGACTTAGAAAAATAAAGACCGTTTTTTATACAGAACTCAAACGTGAAGGTTGTTTTCCTTATTACAGGAATCCCTTATATTTTGGTCATTCGAGCCTTTTTTCCCTTGCGGAACTAGTGGACTACTTTGCAGTTTTCCTCCACCAGTGGTAAGCAACTCAGAGAAAATGTGCACCTTAAAGATTCTGTCAAGTGCTAGACACTTGCAGCTAAAGGTCTGAAATAGATTCACACGATTGTTTTCCCACACCAGTGGTAAGAGACAAAAGTGTTGAACAAAAAAAAAGCATAAAAATAAATAAAGAGTCTTTTTTTAAGGCACCTTAAAGATTTTGTTTTTTTAAAACAGCTAAAGGTTGCCACCCATTGAGCTTTTCCGAGGCCATAACATCGGAAAAACAAAACATAAAAAACGTGTGTTTTTTAAATAAAATAAAAATAATTTTTTATGTTTATAAGGCGTGTTTGAGGTCAACATCAGACAAATAAATAAAATTTGTGAAATGTGTAAAAAAATTTAAAAAAAGTGCCCACAAATTAACACTTGTGATAAAAAAAAATAATAAACACAAGTGAAACAAAAAATTTCTAAAAAAAATCAAATAATTTGGATTAGGATAGAAAAAGTGCCTACAAATGCTAAAAGACAAAGAGCTAAGCATAAATAAATAAAATGCCTACAAATTACTGAAGCCAACAAAACAACAATAAATTACAGCACTTAAATCCAAAATTGAAAATTGAAAAAACAAAATCATCTGTAAAAGAAGACCAGCAACCCCAGCAAAGACGACTTCCAGCATCATCGACTTCAAGCAGCCTGCATCAAGAACCACCAACGACATCGACATCAAGAATCGCCGACATCAGTAAAATTCAGATAAGTTAAAAATAAAAAATTATTCCTAATTTTCTGAACGTACATAATTAAATATATAAGTTAACACCCAAAATAATATAAAGACTCAGACATAAGTAAGAGTAGGCATTGATTGCACAATAAATAAAGTTCACACGAACTAAGCCACGGTCAGCGATCGTGAGAATGCAGAATAGCCAATTTCCAAAGTTGATCGAACTCGGCCAAGTGCATACAACAAAAACAATAACTTGAATGCATTGGCCAATGACAATTAAATTTGGTCAACAGCGACAGCGAAGAAGAGCAGAAACCAATAATAATAAAGAACGTTAGCAGAATTGGCAGCAGCGGCAGAGACGGTGGCAGCGATGGAGCGACGCTTAGTCATAATGAACAATTGTTTAGCTTAATTACAATCAGTTCTTAATCCAACTCAATAAAGTAAAATTTGATTTTTTTTTTTTAACAAAATCATAATCAATCTTTTAAGTTATATATATATTAAGAAAATGTTGTCCGAAAAGACCATTGAGTTCCTGCAGAAGCAGTCCGAGTTAACTCATCAAATCAGGCTTTTAGAGGCAAAAGTGCACTTAAGGGGGTATATACCTTTTTCATTTTCAAAAAATCGAAATTTTTTTTTTTGCTTTATCTTAAAGAACAACTTCTTGAGAATATTTCCCAAAATTTTCATAGAGATTTGAGCTGTAGAAAAAAAGTTACAGCGCTCCTAGCCGCGCGCCTCGTCCCCGCCCAAACCCAAACTTGAAACTTTAAACGCGAATATCTCGAAATGGTTTTTTTTAAAAATGACTTTGCGGTGATATGGATTGGCGAAAAACTACTGAACCGATTTTCTTCAAATTTTTTTTTAAATGTTCGTAATGAATTTTATTAGTATTTGAACGATCGTTTTTTCATGTAAAAATTTTTATTTCGCCGAAATAGATTGTTTTGTAAGAATTTTCGCGTCCAAAAACGTCATTTTTTGCATTAAACGTTCCCGTATGCACAAAAAAAAAAATTTTTTTAAAAACGTTCGTTCAAGTACAGGATACTACTTTAAACTAATGAAATATTTTTATTTTTTCGGTATCAGTTGACCCATTTGTCCTGGGGAATTATCACCGCAAGGCTCTTTAAAACAAAGGCGTTTAAGGGAAACAGCCACACCTTAAAAACTATTAAATATTTTTTCAAAAATTTTTGCATAAACATTGTCAACAATCTAAACTTTCAGAAAATATAATCATTCATTTAATAAAAACAATAGTTACATACATAAAAAAATTCAAACTTTCCTATTTTTTTCGACAAAAAAATGTATATACCCCCTTAACTCAACAGGAGTTTCAAAAATCTGTAGAACTTGAAAAGGTTTTTTTATTTAATCATAGTGTTTTGGTAAAGATCGGTGCAGTTGAGCACGAATATTTTACATCAAAACATTATGATGCGATGATGATGATAATTTCTAAACTAAAGAAACAATTTGAAAAGGACTTTATTAGGCCAGGGAATAGCGGGTAAATTAGGTCACAAATATGATAAATTGATGTAAGATTTTGACGACAATGTGGGACATTTAAAAAAGTATCTCGAGGAAACTTTTAATAATTTAAATTGCGATTTATTTTCCTTTAAAATTAGAAGAAAGAAAATTTAATTTTTGAAAACTAAAACTGTTGGTTTATTAGATGAGGTAAAAGGTTGTATTGAAAGCTCAGAATCTAATGACAAGATAACCGAATTAGAATTCGATGTCGATAGCATTTTAGAGGTTATAGATGAAAGACATTTATTGATACAATTAATGAGTTGATTTATATTATAAAATTAAAGGCACAATTATCCGAAGATTTGGAGGATTCTCTAAATTTATATGAGAGACATGTTAAAAGGACAAAGGATATTCAAGCACTTCCTGAGTTATGGAGTTTTTAGAGCAAAGACTCAGCTCCATTTCCTCTTTTCCAAACGAAAATAAACCTTTGAGAAAAGAGCAAACCTTGAAGAGCAAACCTTGAAATCAAAAGCAGCAAAGAAAATTGTTCTTGGTGTAATTTACCAACCCATAATATAACACAGTGTTATAAATTTAAGGGAATGGAACCAATAGAAAGAAATGACTGGGCAAAGAAAAGACACATTTGTTTAAAGTATCTGAAGCATTCAAGCAATAAAAAGTGCACTAATGAAATTTTTTGCTTGAATTGCAAGAAACCGCACCACACGCTTCTTCACATTAATAATAACAGAGAAAAAGTTAATACGTGTACATAGGACGACGTAACAAGCCTTATTGGCCACAGCATTGATTCATGTGAAATCAGCTAGCGGAGGCTTCGAAAAACTCGGAGGAAGCTTCACAAATTCTCAAGTTGCCAAAAATAAAAAATTATACTGGGATTAGTGGAGTTTCTTCGATAAACAAAGCATAAAGCATAAAATAAAACTAAACATTAAACCTTGAAAAGAAAGGAAAAATTAGTTAGTAGTGGAGGCAATTGTCCTCCCAAAGTTAAGGAAGGCGTTGCCATTGCGCTCATTAAACATTAATAAAACGAGGTGGCAAAACTACCCTTTAACCGATCCCGAGTTTAACAAGCCAGATCAAGTGGACTTAACTATAGCAGCCGATTTATATGCTAAGATTCTTCAGAAAGAAGTAAGAATGATAGACGGTCTTCTTGGTCAAAACACAGGAAGTAACATGGTAGTTGCAACCACGATAGAGTGCAAGGACTTGGAAAGATTTTGGGAATTAGAAGAAGAAAGTAAGGAAAATTTAGAGTCCGAGATTTGTGATGAAAATTTCACGAAAACAACACACATAGACTCTTTAGGACGATATGTTGTGAAGATGCCCTTTAAGGAAGAGCAAACCTTGGGGGAATCGAAAGGCCAAGCCAAGGTAAGATTTTTAAATTTGGAGAAAAAACTAGTAAGAAATAAAAACCTAAAAAAACAGTACTGCAAGTTTATGACAGAAGGTTGAGGCAAACTCAGAAGGTAAGTATTATTTACCACATCAAGCCGTAATTAGAGATACGAACTTAACTACAAAATTATGGGTGGTGTTTGATGCGTCAGCAAAAACCACCAAAACTAGAGTTCAAAAAGATATTTTCGACATTATTTTAAAACATTGAAAAAATCTACCGTCAGATAAATACAGCGGAGAGAGATCAAGAATTTTTGCATGTCTTGTGGAGATACTATCCAAAAAATAAAATAAAAGACTATAAATTAACTTTAACAGAAAGCTCTCTTCTTTTGGATCTTCTTCGTATTAAGCCTGTTTATTCGCCAGGGCCCGATGGTATTCCTGGGTGCGTGCTTAGGTATTGCGCTAAGGCCCTGTGCAAACCTCTTCACAAGTTGTTTACCTTATCTCTAGAAACGTCCCAATTCCCAAATATTTGGAAGGAATCATTTGTTATTCCTCTTTTCAAAAAAGGTAACAAGTTAGAAGCCAGTAACTACAGAGGTATTTCTAAGTTGTCAGCTATTCCTAAGCTTTTTGAAAAAATTATTACTCCTCATTTGCAGCACTTTTGCAGATCAATTATTTCTCCGTGTCAACACGGATTTATTAAACGTAGATCCACAATTACAAACCTTCTAGAGCTCACTACATTTGTGATAAAAGGCTTCAATAGTAGTTTTCAAACAGATGTCATTTACACTGACTTTAGTAAAGCATTTGTAAATCACTTACTTCTTATTCATAAACTTGACCTTTTAGGTTTTCCAGTTGATCTGCTTAAATGGATTTCAAGTTATCTAAATGGCAGGTCACAAAGGGTCCTTTTTAAAAATTCAATTTCTGAAATTCTCCGTGTTACCTCCGGTGTCCCACAAGGGAGCCATCTGGATCCGTTACTTTTTACATTATTTATTAACGATCTTCCCTCAATTATAAGTCATTCTCGCGTACTTATGTACGCAGATGATGTTAAGTTGTGCCTGCAGTATAAGGACATTTCCTGCCATTTAGACTTGCAATCCGATCTAGATAATTTTCAAAACTGGTGCCGAGATAATTTACTAAATTTAAACGGCTCCAAGTGCAAGCTGATGACTTTTTATCGGGCCAATCCGATATACGCGATTTACACGTTAAGTGGCAGCTCTTTGGATAGAATAACTCTTGTAAACGATCTTGGCGTTCTCTTGGACCCTAAACTAAAATTTTCTAATCACATTTCGTCCATGGTTAATAAAGCCAGAGGAGTGCTTGGATTTATTAAAAGGTGGTCAAAAGAATTCGATGATCCTTATTTGACTAAATCTTTATTTATTTCGCTAGTCCGTCCGATTCTGGAGTATGGGTCTCCCGTCTGGAGTCCACAATACGGAATACATATTGGTCGTATTGAATCTGTACAAAAAAACTTCCTTCTTTTTGCTTTACGGCGCCTAAACTGGGATGCAAATCTTATCTTACCTTCTTATTCTAGTAGACTTCTTTTGATTAATTTACCATCCCTAGCCAACCGTAGAACGATGCTTGGTACTATCTTTATTTATAACCTTATACATGGTGATATTGACTGCCCCGACTTGTTAAGTCGGCTAAACTTTTCTGTGCCAAGTAGATTAACTAGAAATTATATTCCCCTAATTTTAAATCATTGTAGATCTAACTATGCCTTGCATGAGCCCTTCAGAGTATTATGTTCTGACTATAATAGACTTTTTCCTGTAATATCAAATCTTGACTCTCTGCCGCTCCTAAAACGATTAATACTTGCTTCATTGGCACAAGATTGATCTAACTATTACTTTTTTCCCCGGACCTTTACCTTTATTTTCCTATCTAGCGTCTATCCTATCGCGAATCGTGTCGTACGATACACGGCTGCGCCCCTCGGTCGGTTGGGCGGGTAAGTGGGCCGTGGGACTCCGCGCGAAAAAAAAAAAAAAAAAAAAAAAACAGTTACCTATGTTACTGCTTCGCCCCCATATTTAGCTAAAAGAGTGGATATAGAAGATAAATGTAAAGATCCAATAATGAGTGGAATTATAAAAAATGATTTCTATATGGTTGATTTCATGACAGGATCAGACAGCATTAAAGAATCCAATGAAATCGTTAAACAGGTCTCATTGGAGTAAGAAAAAGTAGGTGCTGCTCGGAATGGATGAAGAATTTCTAGAAGACATTAAATATATCACTAAGTTGGCATTTTGGCATTTTATCCCGCCGGGAAGACCTCACTTTGGAGGTATTTCCGAAACATTAGTTCTTCCAGGGAAAAAGACAGGTACTGAGCAGAATGAAGACATAATGATTATGGATCATATTTCTTCGGAATATTTAATTTATAACTTTGAAATCGCTTCTTATCACGTAATGTCCGAATCAACTTTAAGTCAGTGTCAAAGATGGCAGCAAAATAAGAGAATTTGCAAAGGAAGTTGGCCTTGAAATTCTGCGAATGACAATTCTTGTGAAGTGCAACCACGTAAGCCAAACAGAGTTTCAAACTGTAAATACAAAACAGAAATAGATTCTTCATCTTATTGGACAAAGCTAAAAAAGAAAAGTAGTTGGTTGTTTAAGGTTCCCTTTAATTCCAAGATAAGAGTACAGTGTACCAATGCACAAATTCAATTACTTGATTTACCAAGATAAGATTTTGATTGCCAATCATAATATTCAATCTGAAAGTGAAGAAGTTTTATTATCACCGTATGTTGGAGATATTAGTCAAATCCCAAAGGTGGTTTGGGATCCATTGAAATTGGATTCTAATACTCATACTGTTGAGATTGCACGCCGAAAGAAATTAAATATTTAAAAGAAAAGAAAACCCCGACTATCAGATACCCGTTACTCAGGTAAAGGGAGTGCGAGGGAGATGGAGATAGAAACTTTAATCACGCATAACTTCTTAACGAATGGTCCGATTTGAAAAATTTCGATAGGTATTGATAAACACAACAAAACTGCATTTTTATTTTTCCGAAATATTTAAATTTTTAAAATCCTATATAATCGATTGTGGGCGTTAAAGGGGGCGTGGCACCTTTTTGAAACAAACTTGCGCTGCGTAGGAACTCCTAAAATCTACATGCAAAATGCCAATCTTCTAGCTTTTATAGTTTCCGAGATCTCAGCGTTCATACGGACAGACAGACGGACAGACGGACATGGCTATATCGACTCGGCTAGTGACCCTGATCAAGAATATATATACTTTATAGGGCCGGAAACGCTTCCTTCTAGCTGTTACATACTTTTGCACGAATACAACATACCCTTTTACTCTACGAGTAACGGGTATAAATACAATCCACTAATCTTATGTTTGCATTGTTAAGCCTAGTATCCAGATCGACAAACGATTACGCTAGCGTAAAAACTTTAATCTTTCCAGTGTGACCAAAAGTTTGAGAGTTCATCAGATTTAAGCGTGCTATGGTCGTACTGTCAATCAGCTGGGTTTGTTGACAAGCAGTTAGAATTCAAATATCGTATTTGCGGGAAAGAGCCTTTAAAAGATATTATCAAATACTTTGGCAAGACAAGTCTGCCGCTGTACAAAGAAATTAAAAAACAATACAATTTAAATTTAACAGTTGTTTTTAATTTTTAATTTAATTTTTTTTAATTTACTGATAATTATTTGCTAATTTAAAGTTCATAGCTGCACTTTTATTGTGTTTTTTCGTACATTCTGGACTTAAAAAACATTTTGCTCTGACAAGAGGCACCCCAGATAGTATTAATGTTATTTTGTCCTCACATGTAAACACCTGCAATCGACTTTTGTGAGTTTTTTGAGTTTTTCCCTCCATTTCTTATAATGTTCAGTGAGAAGCGCACGCCAAAAGATTAAATTTTTTAATCTTTCCGCAGACTGGCAACGCTATGGAATTTTCTGGTATTTTTTTCGTCGATCAGGGGACCGACGTCAAAAAAAAGGCCCGACGAAAAGTGAACGCCAGCTGTTTGCCTCTCGCTCTCTCTCATGACTGGCGTACGGTTTTCGTCGATCAGGATACTAGGCTTAAACACTAAAATGCAAGACACTTTCTGTTTACTTTCTAATTTTTGTCAACCGATCGCGGTCGCGATAAAAATAGCACTGCCGCTTCATTTCTAAATCTAATCCAATGAACCTCGGCCAGGAGCTATTCTTTTTGAACTTTAGAACTTCAATTTATGTTTAGATTAAAAGCTTAGGATGAAACTGTTGCATCTCATTGTGAAATTCAATTATGCTGACCGATGCAATTTGGTGGGAACTTGAAACGCAAAAGGGCGCAATTGATTGGACTTCAAACGGAAGCTGATGTTTACTTTAATTTTAATTTGCGCTTAAGATGAAACTGTCGCATTTCATTGTGAAATTCAATTAGCAATTGATTGGTATTCGAACGGAAGCTGGTTTTTACTTTAATTTTGATTGGTTTAACTTAGTTAGGGAACCAAGATCAGACTTCAAAGCCAAAGGCAAAGACAAAGGCAAATGCAGATTGGTTGTACCATTAAATGTTATTAAAAATGAACCGTTTAAATGGGAGTTGTTAACAATATTGTTACCATTTATAAGAATGACACAATCTTGTATGATGTCAATTTTTTTTTTCTCTTATTTTTCTCTTATTTAATAATCGGGTAAAACAAGTTTTCTCCTTAATTAAAGTGCAGTAATTATTAAAAAGTTCGTTCTTAAAGTTTGACATTTCATAAAACATATTTGCGTTTTTTGCGATTTAAGCAATCAATGCTTAATACTAGTTTCCCATCGTTTTGGGAAATCGCACTAGCGTGATAAATTTCGCATCTATTTTTAATTATTGGGTATTTTATATAAATTATTAAAAGTTCTTTATGCAGTGCGATTTTAAAAACAGAGATGTCCATTAAGTCAGCGATAATTACTGGTTTTTGTTCATGTTTTATTTCCATGATGTCATCATTGTTCAAAATTTTGGTATTAAAAACGTAAATTTTTGCTAGTGTGATTGTGTCACTTAAATTTTGCAGATCAAATGTTAATAATCGTAAACGATGTTTTCGCAGTGGTAAATCTTGATCAATAAAAACATTTTTAAAATCATCATAAAGAGATTAAATTTCTTTTAACAATTTGGTATTGATAAAAGATTGCTTATTATTATTTTCAATTAATTCATAAATTTTAATTTGATATTTTCATACAGTGCCTAACTCATTTATACCCTCTTTTTGATCTAGTTGATATTAATAGTGATAAAATTACTTCGATTACTTCTATGACATATTTAATTTCCCATTGTGACCTTTTATTAGTATCCCTTTTTACATTATCTGATTCAATTTTATTATTTCTTTATAAAAACTTAAGTTAGTCACGTGGAATAAATCTGCGAATGAATCTTACGTCAATACGTCTTTATTGTCCTTGAATAAAAGATACTCGAGACTTGAATAGTCAATTATTTCTGATTTTGTTAATAATAATATAATAAGGTGTAATATGAGCACCTGATAAAACATTTTTTGGAAAAGGTAAAAAAAAAGGTAAATGTTAAATTAGGAGGAATATATTCCCTTAAGATTGATATCAAATTTTCGGGAGTGTCAAATTCTATTATATGTCTGGTATTTTCGAATATATTAACCGACTCATGTATTGTATACCTCATCTTTGCTAATAGCAATTATTGCTTAAACTGGTTTAAGGGCTTACGGGTTTCTTGTATAACATTCTTAAAATTACTCTCTGCTGAATGCTGAGTGTTTTGATGTGAGACCGATTCGTTACTGTCAGTTAAGTTGTTGATCTGAATCTTTGATAAGGCATCTGCAACTACATTAGTTGTACCTGGCTTACAAATGACTTTTGGAGTGAAACTTTCTATGAAGGAGTACCAGCGTTCCATTTCGATATTAGGATTTTTATCAGAACTTGCGAAAGATAATGGTTGATGATCGGTTTGAATTTCAATTCCAATCACTCCGTATAAGTTATTTCTTAGATTTTGAAGGGCCCATACTATGGCTAAAAGTTCCTTCTTATTAGTTGCATAAACTTGTTCTGTTTTAATCAAGGTTTTTTTAAAAAAAGCAATTGGTTTACCTTCTTGAGATAACACTGCACCAATTGCGACGTCCGTAGCGTCGGTAGTCAGGGTAAATTTTTTATTATAGTCTGGTTAAACTAGTTCTACTAGAGCAATGAGATTTTGTTTTAGCTCGTTAAAAGCTTTAATAGCTGGGTCATCACGCTTAATTAACATTTTTGTTGACATTCTTTTTGAAATTTTGCCATTATGTCCTCCAAGATATTTTGTTAGAGGTTTGGCTATGAAGGCGTAATTTAAAACAAATTTTCTATAATAGCCCGCAAGGCCTAGGATACTTCTTAGTTCCCGAATATTTTTTGGAAGCGGATATTTATTAATGGTATACGTTTTTTCTGGGTCTGTCTTGATAACGTTATAAGATACGATGTATCCTAGAAAACCGGTTTCGCGTTAAAAAAATTTTGATTTTTCTAAAGAGATTGTCATGTTTGCCCTTAATAATATAATTTTGTTTAAGTCTTCATAATGTTGTTCAATCGAATTTGAGAATATTATAATGTCGTCCATGTAGATATGGCATGTTTTCCCTATTTGTTCTCTTAGGATGTCGTCCATTGCTTTCTGAAAAATTCTTGGTGCATTTGTTAGTCCGAATGTCATTCTTAAAAATTCGTCTTTTCCATGATTTATTGAAAAAGATGTTTTTTCGACATCAGATTCTTTCATTAATATCTGATGAAAACCTGATTCTAAATCTATTGTTGAAAAATATTTTGCTTTTCCCAAATTATATAAAATTACTGATGGGAATTTGCATATTTATCTTTGCATGCTCTTTTTCAATATAGTGATCTATTTTTTCCTTTAGTTCGTCTAATTGATTAATACCTAAATTACTTATCTGTTGTTTGTCGGATAACTCAACGACGGCTGGCTTGAAATTGTTGCATTTCAAACAATTTTTTTTTTGATTTTTGACGGTATTTACTTCGTTGGCACTCTCAGGATTTTTAATTCCCAAGATATTTTTATTTTTATTGACGGATATTTCTACGTCGGCGTTCTCAGGATTTTTAATTCCCAAGATATTTGTATTTTTATTGATTATACCCGTTACTCGTAGAATAAAAGGGTATATTGTATTCGTGCAAAAGTATGTAACAGGTAGAAGGAAGCGTTTCCGACCCTATAAAGTATATATATTCTTGTTCAGGATCACTAGCCGAGTCAATCTAGCCATATCCGTCTGTCCGTCTGTCTGTCTGTCCGTATGAACGCTGAGATCTCGGAAACTATAAAAGCTAGAAGATTGGCATTTTGCATGTAGATTTTAGGAGTTCGTACGCAGCGCAAGTTTGTTTCAAAATGGTGCCACGCCCCCTCTGACGCCCACAAGCCACAAGCTGTGGCCACAGTTTTGATGCTATTATGAAAATTTTAATTGATATGTATTTGTTTCGTCAATACCTATCGATTGGCCTAATAAAAGTTTGCCACGTCCACTCTAACGCCCAAAAACCCATTAAACGCTTAAGCCTGGCTAGCGCCTACATTTCCGCCTTTCACGGCCCGTGGTACTAGAGGTGGAGAATAATCGATGTTTGTGGACATCGATGTTTTCGATGTTTTTGGTGAAAAACATCGATGTTTAATCGATGTTTAACAAAATTTTTTTTTTTGTTATTATATTTTAATTTTATTAATATTTTTGTTTTTGTTAAGGAACAGAAGCTTATCGACGACTGATGGCGATAAGCGAGTGCGACGGTCCGAAATCATTTGGCCTGCCTTGCTAAAGAGGCGTTCAGACTCGCATGAGGATGCTGGAATACAAAGGAACTTTTTCGAGATCTTTTTAAATGGTTCATCAGTTGACATCTGAAATAAGATATTTTGTTTAATTGAATATTTGAAGAACAAAAGACTTAGCATATAAAGTTTTACCTCCCAATACGCCAACGGATCGCACTTTTCCGGTTGGTTCCCTTTCTCTAGATGTTGGCGTAAGAGTATAATGGAATCCGCCCGAAGTGATTGAACTGTTGTCTCCATTTTAGTTTTGAGGAATGAGAACCGTGTAGGTTCCTCTGTTGGTGGTGCTGGCTGCGGTCGTGGAGTTGTTGTCATAACGGAGTTCAGCTCTTCCTGCAAAGCCTTGGCCGCTTCCTCCGAGTTCGATTGGGCAAGGAACCCTTGCTTCTTGAATCGCGGATCGAGAATTGTTGCGATACGAGGAATCGTTCTAGTTTCATATGCAAACAATCTTTCCCTTAGACGAATCTTCATGTAATCTGCGGCAGCGATTCCTTCAATTGTTTTGAAATCGAATCCATTAACTTTGTGGAAAAGTTCACAAATTACAGGAATGATCAACGAAATTGAGACATTGGTGTTCGTCGAAACCGACAAGGTTGCTTCCGCGTATGGAGCAAGCAATATCGAAATCTCTTTTAAAACGTCAATTTCTTCGGCAGACAACGGTGAAGGGGCATTGTGAGATACAGCCAATACTACACTAATATATTCGTTTGTCAGAATTACTCGCTTGATCATTTCGTATGCGCTATTCCAGCCCGTCGGCATTTCTTGAACCAGGCCATATGGAGTTTCTGTTTTTTGTGCTGCTTTGAATTTTGCATACGCAGTCGAGCTTCTTTTAAAAAACGATACAACAGTCTTGCATTTGCTTAGAATTTCCTCTAATATTGGCTGTTTTAATATGTCCTCGACCAGCAGGTTAATAGTGTGGGCCACACACGGCAAGTGTTTGTATTTTAATGAAACGCACGCCTTTTTCATGGAAGCGTCGTCATCAGACACAAGACATACAACTTTTTGCGCTATCGCCCAGTCATCTAGCACCGATTTTATCGTTTCTGCTATATTTGCAGCGGTGTGATTTGTTGGCGTTAGAAGATGTTGTGTTGATAAGAGATGGAAAACATCGATGTTTGGCAAGCCAAACATCGATGTTACCGATGTTTTGAAAACATCGATTACATCGATATTAACATCGATTTTTCTCCACCTCTACGTGGTACCAATGTCTAGGAGTAGATGGCGCAATACAATAGCGCCATCTAACGGATGACTTTGCAACAGCTGGCCAAGGTGCTCAACAGAGTCAACGTTAATTTTGGTTGCAAATCAACGGCCTCCACGTGGTGTTCCCTGTTCGAGCGGCGAAAAACATACAAAAAAGCATATTTATATTAAGTGGTTTAGCTAGGTAACGGGTATCTAATAGTCGAGGCACTCGACTATAGCGTTCTCTCTTGTTTTTAATTTCCAAAATACTTTTATTTTTATTGACGGATATTTCTACGTCGGCGTTCTCAGGATTTTCGAATCCCAAGCTTTTCTCACTATAGGGATATATATTTTCCACAAATAATGAATCTGTGTTTTCGCTACTTTTATCATCGAAATATTTTTTTATAATAAATTCTTTTAACGGAAGAATATTATTTACTTCAATTAAACTTATTTCATTTTTTTCCTCATTATCATAATATTTTAACTTTTCTGTTTTCCCTTTATATTCCAAGACTCCCTTTTCTATATTTATTATAGCTCCAGTTTTTATACCCTTGCAGAGGGTATTATAATTTTGTTCAAAAGTGTGCAACGCAGTGAAGGAGACATCTCCGACCCTATAAAGTATATATATTCTTGATCAGGATCACCTCCTGAGTTGATATATATCTGTCCGTCTGTCTGTCCTACGCGAACTAGTCTCTCAGTCTTAAAGATATCTAATTGAAACTTTGCACACACCCTTCTTTCCTTTGCACGCAGTATATAAGTCGGAACGGCCGGGATCGGCCGACTATATCCTATAGCTGCCATATAACTGATTGATAAGATATGCCATAACTCTTATAGCTGGCATATACATAACTGAACGATTGGAAATGCCATAACTTTGGTGTTTTTAAAGTTAGGAAGTTTGGATTTTTTATGAGTATTAAGAATGCATCATATGAATAATTTTGGAGAATATAATTTGCAGAATATTCTGCAAGGGTATTTCAACTTCGGCTCCGCCCGAAGTTAGCTTTCCTTTCTGGTTTATTATATTACTGTGGGATTTGAATCAGGCGGGCTTAATGCACGGCACACTCGAAGCGGGTTAAGTTATATGGCAACTCTTAATCAGTTCACCATCTGAACTTCTCGATAAAAGTTCTCGATTCTTCTAAGGCCGTCGATACCTGAACGAATGAGCGAGGAGTCGTCGAATAGCGTTCGTAAAGAGAAAAGACAAGTTTAAGTAAAAAACCAGAAAGAACTTTGTAAACTAATCTAAGCACCTCTAATGTTTAAACTTAATTCCAATAAAACATTGTGAATATATTAATTCCTACAATTTGGGGGCTCAACCGGGATTGACCCAAACATTAGAGTGCAGAAGTGCGTTTTTACAAACAATGATTGTCTAATTTCAAGTCTGGTGAAATTGCAATTTGAGACAACTGCGCAGTTAATTTGGCAGATGTGTGTGTAAAAAAGGCGCACGAAAAAAGCTTGGAGCAAATAGCGAATGCAGTCCAGGAGGTAATGCATCATAGTTCCCCAGAGCGTCGGTCTGAGATCCGGCCAGTCACGGTGAACTGGTAACTTGCAGAGGCTGATCTGTAAAAGGCGTTGGGAGCAGCGATAGACAGAGACGAGCGGAACAAGTCAGGAGCGTGAAGCGGGCATTGGAGCAAAGACGGGTTGACGGAATCTGGAGGGCAGGATTTTTAAGCAGAGCAGCAGAGTCTGAAGTAAGCAGATCTTGGTGGAAGGCAACGACGTCAGCGGACAAGCAAGGGCAGGATTTTTTCAAGTTTAATAGTCCAGAATAAAATCCAATTGGCAGGCAAGCAGTTTCGAGAAGCAGTGCATCAAAAGGGGTGCTAATCAGAAAGCTGGCCCAATGAAATTGAATGTCGCTCACAAGTAGACTGTTTGTATAAAACCAAAATTTGTCATTTCTGAAGCTATTTATTATTTATAGTTATTGTTAACTAATATCTTTGTAAGCAAATTTCATCTCAAAATGCAACTCGAGGAGATAATGTTAATGCGATGCGTGGATTTGCGCGCAAAGCTACTTGAACTAAATTTATCCACAGCCGGTAGAAAGCGCGATTTACAGGACAGACTCCTGGCTCACTTCGGTATTCAGGACGACGATGATAACAACGATTCGGATGAAGTTGAATCTGTAGCTACCGCTCTCGATTGTCCAGTGCAGGCAGTGCCTATAAGTCGTTCTTTGTTTACACTTAAAGATGCAGAAGGCAGTGTTTCAAATTTTGCAGGTACAGGTAGTCCAGATATAGATCAGTGGATTCAGGAGTTGGAGGAATGTGCTTTGACTGTGCAGTGGAGCCAGCTTCAACTTTTCATTTATTCTAAGCAGTTGCTCAGTGGGGCTGCAAAATCGTTCATTCGCAGCTAGGCTAACATTCGCAACTGGGATTCTCTAAAGGCAGCATTACGTGGCGAATTTGGTGTTAAAATTTCATTTGCTGAGATCCATCGCAAGCTAGGTCAACGTGCGCAGAGGAAAGGAGAGACGCTTCAGGAATATTTGTATGCTTTGATGGAAATAGCCAAGCCAATTAAACTAGACGAAGAGAGTTTGATAGAGTATTTTGTAAAAGGAGTTCCAGATGCTAAGGCAAACAAAATAATGTTGTATCAGGCGAAAACCATTAAGGATTTGAAGGAGCAGATCGAAGTATACAAAAAGGTCCGTGGTTCATACAAGATTCCTTACAAGAATGAAGCGCGTGTAGTTGAGGCAGATGGATTCAAAAGCTTCGACTCGAAACCAGAGTTTGTACGTAAATGCTTTAAGTGTGGGGATCCGTCCCACTTAAAAAAAGATTGCAAGAAGAAGGATACCAATAATTGTTATCGGTGCGGACAGCCAGGTCATCGTGCTGCGCAGTGCAAAATCGAGGTTGAGGTGAAACAGAAGAGAAATGCTTATGCCGTTCACGTGGAGAACGCAGCTACTAAGCCAAAAAACGAGTTTACGGCTTCTGGCCTCGAACTAAAAAGTATCAAGTCTTCCAACGCTCAATTCAAAGGACTCGTCGACACAGGCGCTGATCTATGCCTTATGCGCAGGAACATTTTCCTCAAACTAGGCAACGAACCTCTCGCCGGAAAAGAAAAGTGTTTGACGGGAATAGGCGAGAGTCAAGTTCTAACTTTTGGGAGCATTGTCATACCTGTTGACGTGATTCCAGATGAGGACATGGGCTTTGACGCAATTTTGGGCAGAACTATCCTGGATATTGCTGACATGAAAGTTACAAAAGAAGGCACTGAGTTTATGCGTCGGAATAAATCGCAAAGTAACGAAGATAAACATATCAACTTCGGGTCCGAGTTTCTGCAAGATTTTAAGGGCATGTGTGGAGAAAAGGCAGCAGTTTCCGATCACGTTGACTTATCTCATTTGAATCAATCACAGCAGTCAAATCACTGCGGTCAAAAGTTTGATTGAAGAGTATTCACCGGAGCAGAAATGAAAATCATTTTGAAGGATGAGTTACCTGTCTACCAGCATCCACGTCGTTTACCTGTCTGTGACCAGAAAACAGTTGACGATCAAGTTAAGGATTGGCTTGCAGAGAAAATTATCCAACGGTAGTTTTGGTGTCCAAGAAAAACGGAAAGAAGAGACTGTGCTGTGACTACCGAAAGCTTAATGAGAAAATTATTCGAGACAATTTTCCGATGGCTCATATGGAGACCATTCTAGACAAGCTGCAAGGGTCCAAGATATTCACTACTTTGGATCTAACAAACGGCTTCTTCCACGTTCCGATTGAACCAGGCTCTCGAAAGTATACATCATTTGTGACCCAATCTGGACAATTTGAATTCCTTTATGTACCATTTGGCATATAAAATTCACCTGCCGTTTTCACAAGATTCATCATGGCAGTTCTAAGGGAGCTCATCGCCACTAATGTTGTCGTTGTGTACATGGACGATGTAATCATACACAGTCAAGACTCGGAAGAAGGACTTGCTAAGTTGAAAGATGTCTTGCAGCTTGCTTCTCGGAACGGTTTACGTATCAACTGGAGTAAGTGCCAAATATTGCACAGTAAAGTACAGTTCCTAAGATACATTATTCAAATTGGAACCATCACCCCAGGTCCGGAAAAGATTCAAGCTGTGAAAGAGTTTCCCAAACCACATGACAAAAAAGCGATTCAGCGATTCTTAGGTCTGACTTCTTACTTCCGAAAGTTTATAAACGGGTACGCATCCATTGCCAGGCCCTTGTCGGATTTACTGAGAGGCGATTCCAAGTATGAATTTGGAGAGAAACAAGAATGTGCTTTTGAAAAGCTGAAGACTGCTCTTACTAGCGAACCAGTCCTGTATAATCCCAATTTACAAACGGAAATCCACACAGACGCGTCCAAGTACGGTTTTGGCGCAGGGTTACTGCAGAAGGACCCAGTAGACAGTGCTTGCCATCCAGTCCAATACCTGAGCCGAAAGACATCACCATTTGAGGAAAAGTACGATTCGTATGAACTGGAAGTACTGGCTATTATCGGAGCTCTAGTCAAGTGGCCTGTCTATGTGTTAGGCATAAAGTTCACAATCGTAACTGATTGCAACGCGTTCAAAATGACAATGAACAAAAAGGAAGTTCCTCTTCGCGTAGCTCGTTGAACTTTATATTTGCAGGACTTCAACTACAAGATCGAACATCGTTCTGGGACTCAAATGAAACATGCTGATGCCTTGAGTCGGGTCTCATGTTTCTTTTTGTCAGACTCTATTTCTCATCGCTTAAAGGAAACCCAGATTAACGATGATTGGACAAAAGCATCAAAGATCCTAATCGTGAGCTAGTCGTAGTACCTTCAACTATGGAAAATGAGATAATTCAGAGCGCGCATAGCCAAGGGCATTTTTCTGCCGGAAAGACACAGGATATAGTCGAAAGGTCGTATTTTATTCCCAAGCTGAAAGAAAAAGCAGATCGAATTGTCGAGAGTTGTATAAGATGTATTATAGTAAATGCCAAAGCGGGCAAGAAAGAGGGATTTCTAACATCAATTGACAAACGCGATTTAGCTTTCATTACATTCCACATCGATCACGTCGGTCCTATGGAAATGACGACCAAGCAATATAACCACATCCTTGTCATAGTAGACGGATTTTCAAAATATGTTTGGCTCTACCCAACTCGTAGCACTGGTGTAGACGAAGTTCTAAACTGTCTGGATAAGCAAGCCGTCCATTTAGGAAATCCTTGCCGTATAGTGTCCGATAGAGGCACTGTTTTCACATCTCTTGCATTCAAAGAATACTGCGAGTCACACAACATACAGCATCTGCTTATAGCGACAGGTGTACCACGCGGAAATGGCCAAGTCGAAAGAATTCACAAGATCGTCGTAGTATTGCTAGCAAAGTTGAGCTATGAAAAACCATTAGCCTGGTATAAATATGTGGGACGAGTTCAGCAAATTATCAATAGCACCGAGCCAAGAAGCACCAAGATTACGCCATTCAAGCTTTTAACTGGAGTTGATATGCGGTTATCCGGCTGCAATGAACTAAAGGACTTGATGCAGGAGTTCGCGATAAAATCTCTAAATAAAGAAAGAGAGACGTTTCGCCAAAGCCAGAGAGAACATCAAAAAGGTACAAGAAGAGAATAAGAAGGCATTTGATTTGAAGCGGAAACAAGAAAGAGTCTATCATCTTAATGATTTGGTAGCAATTAAGAGAACTCAGTATGGTGTCGGATTAAAGCTTAAGGGAAAGTTTTTAGGGCCGTACAAGATTGTTGCAGTCAAGGATCATGGGCGGTACGAAGTAGAACGTATAGGCGATACAGAGGGTCCATTTAAAACGTCTATGGTTTCCGAGTACATGAAACCTTGGTCAGGTCCATTCGAGGCGAATGAACAGTCAGGAGGGCCGAATGTGGGATTTGAATCAGGCGGGCTTAATGCACGGCACACTCGAAGCGGGTTAAGTTATATGGCAACTCTTAATCAGTTTACCATCTGAACTTCTCGATAAAAGTACTCGATTCTTCTAAGGCCGTCGATACCTGAACGAATGAGCGAGGAGTCGTCGAATAGCGTTCGTAAAGAGAAGAGACAAATTTAAGTAAAAAACCAGAAAGAACTTTGTAAACTAATCTAAGCACCTCTAATGTTTAAACTTAATTCCAATAAAACATTGTGAATAGATTAATTCCTACATTATTTTTGTGATAAACCTTTTATTCTTAAACACTAAAATACAAGACACTTTCTGTTTACTTTCTAATTTTTGTCAACCGATCGCGGTCGCGATAAAAATAGCACTGCCGCTTCATTTCTAAATCTAATCCAACCTCGGCCAGGGGAACCAAAATCGGACTTCAAAGCCAAAGGCAAAGACAAAGCCAAATGCAGAGTTTGAAAATATTGTTTATAAAAGCCATAATTGTCCTGTTTTCACAGGTTTGATAACTTGTATATCTATCTAGAGCCGTTAATAACGATCTGTAACTTAAAACCTATAAGGGTGCCGTGCCAAACAATTGTAATCTTAAGTACAGACCACTTGAGCCCGACCATAAATATAGTTCTCACACTGCACAAAAAGTCGCCTTGCGGGAGACCGTTGATAGGGCTTCTGTTCAGGCTTACAGATGTGGTCTCTGCGTAGACCATAGATAAGTATATTATAAGAATTTCATGTTAGTTACGTAAGCGAAGACTTAGAAAAATAAAGTCAGTTTTTAATACAGAACTCAAACGTGAAGGTTGTTTTCCTTATTACAGGAATCCCTTACAGACTCTTTGCCAATCTTAAAAGCATTCATTTTATCTTACTTAGCACAAAATTAGTATTAGTATTAGTTTCCAAATCAAAACTTCCTGTGGTAATCCTGTGGAATAAAGATTACTGCTTTTCGATTGATATCCAGTTCTCATATGAGGTTCGACGAGGTGGTTGAAATATTGGGACATCATCTTCCAAAATTAGTTTTATTTCGACTGGCGACTTCAGTTTATATAGCTTTTGGTTGTTTAATAATTTTGGTGACACATATTGCCTTAAAAGCTTTTTGTCTTTAATAACTTTTCCAATGAATCGGACTTCGTTTGTATTGAACACAATGTCGACCTTTTGTGTTATTTCCAACAAAAGTAGTATACTATAACTTTTCCCTTTTAACTACGAGAAAAGTTATTATAAATCTTATACTGTCAACGAAAACGTCCAAGTCAGAACTTCCTGTGGTAATCAATTCACCTCTTCCAAAGCCTTTGAGATGTTTGTTATTTATTTTGAAGTTGATCTCTTCCGGAATCTATCATTGCCGTGCAATTAATATTCTGTGCAATTAAGTTTTATTTTATCACACTGTTAGCAATATGACTAGTTTTGTGGCATTTGAACCAAATTACACTCTCGACGCATTCTTTTTCGAAATGTTCTTCCTTTCCCTTACAAACCAGCTTTGTTTGCTTTTAATAAAAACAGATACTAAACTACTTCCCCCAGCTCACTAGATTTGCATAAACATGTCTCTGTCACTTTCTTTTCCCAAAGTCTTAACATTTCGTGAACGTCTGCCGAACACAACTAATTTTGTCTCTCGGACTTAAGTTTATCTTAACCTCGCAATCCAGTCAACCTTCTAACAAAAGGGTCCGTCATCTTCCTGCCAACTCGTTTAGTTTAATCCTCAGAGAAGCTACTCTCTGATGAATCTCTGTGTGATTCTGATGCTCCTCTTAAACTTCTCGTTCTTCTCTTTAGTGAATCACCTTTTAATTGATAAATCATCACCAAAAATGCATCCCTGCTGATGAATAATCGATGAATTTTCATTAGAAATAGTGATGAATTTAACTTTGGTCATGACCTAGGAGTTGATCAGTGAAATTTCATCACCTTTTGATCTGTAAATCATCACATTTTAATAACCAATTCCTCACATTTAAATCAGCAATTCATTACATTTTCATCAGTAATTCATCGCAGCAGTTCATCACATATTTATCAGTAATTATTTGCATTTTATATAGCTATTCATCACATTTTCATTTTAACTGATCAAATTTCATCATGAATTTAACGCGTTTTAATCAGTAAATAAACACTAACATCGACAATCTTTCCATTTATTTAATTATATTATTTTCTTACATTTATTACTTATTATTATTAATTATAATTCTTAATCTTAAGATCTTAATTAAATTTACGTTGTCAGTTGTCTCGGGGGTGTTGAATGGGTACAGTTTTTTAACACACCGTAGAACCTTGTTGAAAACTTTCTCTGCTGGCTCAAGAGTGTCTACCTTTAAATTGGTATCTAAAATAATAAAAATATTATAAAATATATACTCAGTAAAGCGCGAAAAAAGTTGGAAACTTTTTAATGCGTTTCTTGTTTTGCTGCCGTCCAGGTCCAGCTTATTTTATGTTGTCCTAATAGTTTTAGCAGAAGCCTAACCTAAAATTATGAATAAATATAGTAGCAGTATAGGTACAGTTTAAGCAATAAAAAAACAGAAACAAAAATAATTTTATAATTTGCTGCTATTTATTTCCTCCACAACGTAAAATTTTACATTAAACAGATATAATTCCATTTATTCAACATAAATCCAACCTTGTTACATTATACCATTATACAAAAGTTGTGTTATTAATTCTTTGTTGTTTATTTCTATATTAGTTTCTGCGATAAAATATTTTTTTCATTGCCGGTTTTACTGTTTAAATTGTCACATTCTAAACTCTTTGAATAATTAAATCACCTGAATGTATGATAAATTTAATTTGTAACATTTATCAAATATCAGCTTCGATACGTTCTCTGCAGTAATCAAGTGAAAGTGCTTGTAAAAAAAGCAAAAACCTCTTCGAATCCTATTGTTATTTACTTTGCCCAATTAGTCTTTACATGTATCGCTACGTGGTACATTATTATTTAAATGTACCTAATAAATAAATCCAGTTCTTTCAAAACAATCATAATGAATGTATTTTTAAAAATGAAATCCATAAACTAATATAATTAAAAAGTATCGACTAAAATATTAATTACAAGAATAATAATTACTAAACGACTACATTTCGATTTTGATTTTATATTACTAAAAAAAAAGAAGCTATGTCGATTTTGCGCTGCATTTTGCCATCGTTTCTATAGCAGCTATACGAAATTGTTATCAAATTTTAAAACGAGTGCCTCGACTATTAGATACCCGTTACTCAGCTAAACAACTTAATATAAATATGCTATTGTATTGCGTAGATGACCCCAAGACATTGGTACCACGGGCCATGAAAGGCGGAAATGTAGGCGCTAGCCAGGCTTAAGCGTTTAATGGGTTTTTGGGCGTTAGAGTGGGCGTGGCAAACTTTTATTGGGCCAATCGATAGGTATTGACGAAACAAATTCATATCAATTAAAATTTTCATAATAGCATCAAAACTGTGGCCACTGCTTGTGGCTTGTGGGCGTCAGAGGGGGCGTGGCATCATTTTGAAACAAACTTGCGCTGCGTAGGAACTCCTAAAATCTACATGAAAAATGCCAATCTTCTAGCTTTTATAGTTTCCGAGATCTCAGCGTTCATACGGACAGACAGACAGACGGACAGACTGATATGGCTAGATCGACTCGGCTAGTGATCCTGAACAAGAATATATATACTTTATAGGGTCGGAAACGCTTCCTTCTACCTGTAACATACCTTTTACTCTACGAGTAACGGGTATAATTACTATATCTCAAAGGAATATTTCGATAAATAAAAAAAACAGCAAAATAAATTTTTTTTTTTTTCAATTTGTTGATTATTCTATAGGAGCTATATGATATAGATGTCCGATTTTAATTTATTTAAACCCGTAATTCCATAGTATTTAAAACAATTTAAAACAACAAAGTTATACTTTCTTTAATTTTTTTCGATTGTTCCTATGGGAGCTATATTATATAGAGTATACAAATTTAATCACGTATTGATTTTAATTTATATATCGCAGTGGGCATGCAGTGTTCATCTTATCTTGGAATATTTTCCTTGCCGTGGCGTCCTCTTATTATATTACCAATATATCGGACGTGTTCCGGTTCACGTTGCACACACACGTGAAAAATTTTTTCATTATAATTCTCGAGGTTGGGTAAAGAAAGTTCAGCTTTACTTATCAGTTTTTTATAACCTTGCAGAGGGTATTATAATTTCAGTGAAAAGTTTGCAACGCAGTGAAGAAACATTTCCGACCCTATAAAGTTTATATATTCTTGATCAACATGACCAGGAGAGTCGATCTAGCCATGCCAGTCTGTCCGTTGGCCTGTCCGTCCGTTTCTACGCAAACTAGTCCCTCAGTTTTAAAGCTATCTGCTTGAAACTTTCCAAAAAGTTGTCTTTCTGTTGCAGGTAGTATATAAGTCGGAACGAGCCAGTTCGGGCGACTATATCATATAGCTCCCATAGGAACAGCCGAAAAAAAAATAAAACAAGAAAGGAAAGCTAACTTCGGGCGGAACCGAAGTTGATATACCCTTGCAGAATATTCTGTAATTTATATTGGTTGAACATAAAACATATAAAAAATCCCAACTTCCTGACTTTAAAAACACCAAAGTTATGGCATTTCCGATCGTTCAGTTATATGGCAGCTATAGGATATAGATCACGGCGTGCAAAGGAAAGAAGGGTGTGTGCAATGTTTCAATTCGATATCTTTAAAACTGTGAGACTAGTTCGCGTAGAAATATAAGGTATATATATTCTTGAGTATCGCGTCCTGAGTTGATATAAGCATGTCCGTCTATCTCTTTCTACGCAAACTAGTCTCTCAGTTTTAAAGATATCGAAATGAAACTTTGCACACATCCTTCTTTCCCTTGCACGCAGTATATAAGTCACAACGGCCGGGATCGGCCGACTATATCCAATAGCCGCCATAGAACTGATTGATCGGAAATGCCATAACTTTGGTGTTTTTAAAGTTAGGAAGTTGGGATTTTTTATGAGTATAAAGAATGCATCATATGAATAATTTTGGAGAATATAATTTACAGAATATTCTGCAAGGGTATATTAACTTCGGCTCCGCCCGAAGTTAGCTTTCCTTTCTTGTTAATTGTTTTTTTTTTGTTCTTTGGGACTTAGTAATATTTATAGATTATGGAATTGCGGTTTTAATTGAGTTTCACTGCGAATGGTAACTAGCCTGGTCGAAACTGACGTATAGCTCCCAATTTTTATTCTGAATTTATGCAATTGTTTCGTGTTAAACTTTTAATCAACAACCAGAGAGTGATCTCCAAGGCGTTTTATTTTTGTATTGCTGCGAAATTCTTGGTGAAGATTCTATGGACAAGTCCACCTTCGTGGCAAAACAATTTGTTTTTGTAAGCCAGGCAGCAAAAGCTGCAGTGACAGTGCTCAGACGCCCCGCTCTGGTGAATAGCGAAAACAAGTAAAACAAAAATCAAAAGACAACAGTTACAATTTTTTAATCTTGCAAATTAAATCAATTTCTAACATAAACTTAATAAAAATAAAATAAAAAACAGACATCCGTATCCTGTATTTGAGCCTGGTACCTGGTGCCATTCTAAGGTGGCTAAGACACAAAAGACTATGACTAATACTCTAAATTCCTCATTAAAACAATTTAGCAGCATTTATTAAACCAGCTCCATCACCGCCCCACCTTTACCATCCCAAGGCATTGAACCCGATCTGGAAGCCATAGCTGGTGACGATGAAGATTGGTGGACCCCAATTAATAACAAACGCCGTTCTGAATCCAGGTCTCCCAATTCTGCCAATAAAATGCTGAGAAAATAGTCGAATAGTTCCAAAACGTCTGACATGGATACAAACAAAGAAAATATAAGAGCCTATCAAACAGCCAGACATTTGAGGAACAACCCTGATCAGGCCAGTACCAGCACTAGTTTAGACCAAAAAGCCGTTTTGACAAAACAAAGTACGTCAACCTAGTGTTTGTTGAACTAGAGCCATCTTTAACCAATAAGGAAATTCATGAAGTCAAGACTCTATGTCGCCAGCGTGTTCAAGTGGAATTACCCTACAAAAAGGATGAAGTCGAAGAACAGCTGCTTTCTGGATCATAATTGTGTGAGATGTGGTCAGAAACATGCCATAGATACTTGGAAACGGGATATTCATCCTGTTAAATGTGTAAAATGTGGTGAAAATCACACAGCAAATTATAAAGGCTGTGTTGTCTACCAGCAGATAGTAAGACTTCGAAAAAATCGTCCATCCCAGGGTAACGCTCTCCCCCAAAAATTCCTCACAAAAAGGAGTACTGTTAGATCGGATGTCGTGGGAGCTTTGTCATACGCAAATGTCACCAATAATCATTCTCCACAGCAAACTCAACAGGGTGGCCGACCCCAATTGCAGCAACCTGCGAAACTGCACCAGAGCCAATTCCTTCCACTGGAAACAAGCAGATCACCCTCGGTTACAGCCACAAGCCATACAGACGAAAGTCCTTGACCAACAACAATACCCAGAGACCCGCGAACAGTCCTTCCAGCAGCAACATCAACGAAATCTCCAGCAATTCCAAAACGATCAGCAATGGAAACGACAATAACAAATGTATTTACGATCTGAAGAAAAACTGTCTGACCTCGTTGCTCGGTCTGACAAAATGCTCCAGATGATGATGTCAATGATGTCCCTTATAACCAACCTCTTACCCCAAATAGCGCCAGGATCTGCACAAGCAGTCGCTGGTCTCCACACTGCCTTGAGTCAAATTGGACTCAAAATCGGTGTGTGGAACCCCGACGGCTTGACCAACAAGTCACTCGAGATGGATCTTTTTGTAAAGCAAAATCATATCGACGTTATGTTGGTCAGCGAAACTCACTTCTGCTCTAGATCATACTATCAGCTAAGGTGGTATGACGTTCATCTATCAAATCATCCTGCTGATCGCCATCGCGGAGGATCCGCAATTATCATCAAATCGTGCCTTAAATAGTACCAATTCTTATTATATACACCATAAGGCTCAGTGCGTTGCGGTCAAAGTCAAAACTGACCAAGGGGAAATAGTCATTGCGTCTATATATTGTCCCCCAAATTCTTTGCTCACAGCTAATCACTATGAAGAACTTAAAAGTGAGCTTGGGCCAAATTTTATAATTGCAGGGAACTGGAATGCCCATCATCGTCTCTGGAGATCACGTATTTCTTCAAGCAGGGGCAGAACTCTAGCGGATATTATTCTCACATCCCGTATGCAGGTACTTGCTACTGGAGGGCCTACACATTACCCATACAGCCAACGCATGCCATCAGCCACAGACTTTGCCATCTACAAAGGAATTCGTTCTGATTTTCTAACCATCTCTGAAATTCTTGAACTGAGTTCGGACCACATTCCATTAATAATCCAGTACAGAGTTTCCGCTTCTAAGCTTTCCCACAAGACGTGAATCCTGCCCCAGAATACAAATATACCAAAGTCTCAGCAAGCGATTAACGGTTTAGTTAACCTGACATGCACCTAAACACTCCTGATGACATCGACGATGCTACTGAATGGTTTGTGCGAAATATTCACTTCGCTGCTGAGTCATCAACCTGCGGACAAAGACCAAACAACCCATCTGATCTACCTCATGCTCTTTTAAAACCTGAGGTCCTGGATCTGGTGAGGTTTAAAAGAACATTGCGTCGTAGATTTATGCGTTCTCGAGACCCTGCTGACAAAAGAGAATATCGTCGTGAAGCTTGGTTTTTTTTTTTTATTGGATCTTCTCTTTATGAGTCTAACAATAAGGTTGCAAATCTTAAAATAATACATTATCTAACAGTTTAATTTTAACTGAATAGTGACTACATGGTCCTAATAATTAGCGCTGGATTGGAAGGTCGTTGCGGCGAAGACGAGAACTGCTGGAAACTCGCGTGAGGGCTCTCGCGAGATGATTTGGATGTACTGATAACCTGTTGTAGTACTTTCTTGTGATTTGTGTTATCTCTTCTCTGACGAGTGATATGTGAAGGTCCCTGTGAATGCTTACATTCCGAACGTACCACGGTGCCACGGTGATGGTTCTGAGAATTTTTGATTGAGTTCTTTGCATGATATCCACACTGCTGTTACTGGCATTCCCCCACAACTGAGAGCCGTACATCCAGATTGGTTTCAAAACGGTGTTGTATAGAAGTACCTCATAGTCCAGGCTAAGGGGCGAGCGGCTATTGATAAGCCAGTGGAGGCTGTTGGCTTTGAGCTTGAAATGTGTTCTTTTGGCTTCAATGTGGCTGCGCCAAGTAAGACGTCTATCGAGGTGTACGCCAAGATATGTTACTTCATTTGCTAACGGAACCACTGTGTTGTTTAGAGTAAGTGGAGGGCAGTCTTGCCTGTTAAGTGTGAACGTTACGTATTTGCATTTTTGCCTTTTCTGCCTTTGCCATTTCTCCACTGCCACCAGGTGTTTAGCAAGTTGCGTCGTTGCTTGCTTGGGGCATTTCGAGCGGCTTAGGATCGCTGTGTTATCAGCAAAATTGGATGTGGTTAATTGCATGCTCGTTGGGATGTCCGCAGTGTAGATAAGGTAGAGTGTTGGTCCGAGCACGCTGCCTTGAGGAACTCCGGCTCTGATGATGTAATCATCGGACATGGCAGCATAAATCTTACTGAGAAGTTCCTGTTGTAAAGATATGACTTCAGAAGTTTGTGAGTGTTGGTTGGGAGCATTTCTATTATTTTGTGCATTAAACCTTCTAACCATACTCTGTCGAAAGCTTGTGATACGTCCAGAAATATCGCAGTGCAGTACTCCCTTTGTTCGAATGCATTTCGGATTTCTGAAGTTATGAGGTTGACTTGCTCGATGGTTCCATGTTTTTCCCGAAAACCGAATACATGAGTCGGGATTTTGTTGTGTGTTCTGAGATATGAGGTAATATGTGCCAAAAAGCTTTTTTCGAAGAGTTTTGATAGACACGTTATTAAACTAATTGGTCTATATGATGAAGCAATTGTGCGGTCTTTGCCAGGTTTCGGTATCATTATGATGATCGACTTTTTCCATCTCTCTGGGAAGAGTTCATGTCTCGTTATTGCATTGAAGAGTTGGCAAATAGCTCGAACTGCACAGAAAGGAAGTTCAATAATCATTTTTGATATTAGGTCGCATCCTGGAGATTTTTTTGGGTTGAGTTATTCATTTATGATTTTGAGTAACTCATGTGATCTAAATACAATTGGTTCATACGTAGATGTATCGATATCTGATGTTGCTGGCTGTGAAATCCCGTTTGATGCTGCATTGGGCTGAAATACATTTTGAAGATGTTCTGCAAATCTCTCGGCTCTGACTCCGTCGCTGCGCTCCCAGTTGCCTGTGGATGTCCTAATTGGCATTGCAGATTCTAATGGTGCGCTGAGTGATGAGTGTACTCTCCAAAGTGGGAACTTGGAGCTCATTGGGGATAACTGCTCTATGTAATGTTTTTGGGACCTTTCTTCTTCATGACGTAATGCAGCTGAAAGCCTCCGTGTCGTCTTTTAACCTTTGTTTTGCAGATGGTGATCTGTTGGATTGCCAGTCTCGCCGTGAGCGTCGCTTTGCTAGAACAAGTTGTTCTATTTCAATGTTTTTTGCGTTTGTGGAGTTGACATGCGATCTGCTGCGACCAAGACGGATTCAAGAGTGTTTGTGGATAAGTTGATATCAGCTTCGTCATTCAAACGTGGATTCAACTCAATATGCGAACTTACATATTTTTTGTACTTAAGCCAATTGGTTTTAATCGTTGTTAGTCTGAATGGCTTATCTACCGCAACTGGATGCAGATTTAGTTAGTCGCTTATCAGGTTGCGTGGAATGTTTTTTGTGACTGCAAAATCTATCAAGTCTGGCAGTTTTCTGGGATCTGTTGGCCAATATGCAGGTGTCCCAGGTGACACACAGTCTAGTTTGTTGCTTGCTTTTATTATTGCATTGTACAACTGCCTTCCCTTTGGAGTCACAAGTCGAGATCCCCAGTGCGTATGCTTGGCATTAAAGTCTCCTGCTACTATAAATTGTTCGCTCAGAGAGTTGAAATAGTCCATAAATTGGGATTCGGATATTGTAAACCGAGGAGGACAGTATACGGCGGCAAGCTTAAAAGATCGATGATCATTATGTACATCTATAGATGTAGCTTGCATGTAGTTAGTGGCGAAGCTATTGTGGAAGCAGTGCTTAATTCAATTTCTAATCAGAATCCCAGTGCCTGCGTGTGCTTTCCCGTCTGGGTGATTCGTGTTGTAGAAGAAGTAGTCTCGAATTTGGAAATTATATTTATTTGTAAGATGAGTTTCTGCAAGTAGCATTACATCGATATGGTTATTATTAAGGAATTGAGTTAACTCGAGTTTGCGCTGTGAGACGCCGTTGGCGTTCCACAGTGATATACGGAGTGGAGCCATTGATTACTTAGTCTGTTTTTGAGCAACAAGCAGCTCAATCAAAGCGTTCTGGTTTTGCATAAGATCTTGCATAGTTGTCTGTATGAATGACATGAAGTCCATCATACTTTGTTGAAGATTACATATCATTGTTTCAATTTTGTTCGTAGACTGTTCTCCTGGTTGATGAGGGGAAACTGATGATCGTGGCTTGGTGGGAGCGGTACTTTTCAGACCCATTTTTAGAGCAGTTGCAGAGCTCTCGGGTTTGTCGGTGAACTCATTATTAGCTGAAGACTTAACGACTGAAGGGGGAAGACATTACGCGTAGATTTCATAGGTGTTATATGTGAGCGAGCAGTGGTCACTCTTTGGTGTGTACGACTTTTCAGTTCCTTGTAGACTGGACAGCCCCTGTAGTTAGCCGTATGGTTACCTCCACAGTTTCCACACTTTTTGCTGCTGGGATCCTCTTTATTTTTTGGGCATTTGTGGGAGTCATGGAGGTCTCCACAAGCAACGCATACTGGACGAAGCGTGCAATAAGACCTTGTGTGGCCATATTCCTGACAATTATTACACTGCACCGGCCCATTTCTTTTATGCGGCTCTTCTACGGTTTTAATTTTTTTCAGAGGCTTGGATTTGGTTTCGGGTTCAAGTTCTACCTTGAAAAGAGGTTGAGGCTTTCTTTCTCTATTCAAAATGTTAATAACATTTTTTACATTAAAATCTTTCTCCTTCAGTGCGCCTGTAACTTCAGCTGGTGTTACTTCCTGTTCAATACCTTCAAGTACTACTTGCTGGCCTTTACTGCTTTTTAATTGGTACGTGTAGAAGTTTTTATTATTGTCGTTTAAATACTTCGACAAAATTTTGTAGTTTACTTCCGTATTAGTCTGAACTTTTGTTTCGTGAATATTTCCCTTTGTTAAAGGAATTATGTGGAAATTATCTGGTCCGACTAGATTCAGTATCGAGAGCATTAGATCTTTTCTCTCAAATGTAATGGCGGCTTAGGCTTTTTATTGTCCCTTACGATGTATTCAGGAGGTGTATCATCGGATTTATCTGCCAAAATAGCAAATCTGTTTGCTTCTATGGGCTTCTCTATTGTAGATTGTTTTGAGGTGCCGCGAGTTATTTTAGCAAAATTACCAAGTATAGAGTTCTGCGGGCTGAGCTTACGTTTTATTTATATGTACCGATCCATACCAGTCTGTACACCCGAACATTGTTTTGAAGAGAGCGCGCTGGTGTGAGATTCTGCATTATTTGCTTGCACAGCAGATTTCGTTGTTACAGTAGATGGTATTGCGCGAGCAGTCGATACTATTGTAGATGTGTGGGTATGGGGTTTTATCCAACAAGAGCGCTGGAGAGCAAGAGCGCGCCATCCCTTGCGATGTTGGATTGAGTTCATTACTCGGGTTTGGGGTTATTGATCGCGGTTGTTTAGTTTTTGTTGGGTTTGCGGTCGCGTTGTCTTGCATTGACACGATTGAATGGTATGCGTTGTTACGTTGCAGAGAGAGCCGACGCTCGTCTTGCTGACGTTGGAGCACCGTATGAGTGTCGAATTCACTCATAGCTTAATGTTTTAGATTTTCTTCTTGTTTATTTACACAAAAAGTACGAAGTTCATCGCACTAAGCGTCTTTTCGCCCACTGTGTGTTGTTGTTTAGAGCTTGCACTGCACTATGCTTTCGATTTATTTAAATTTTCGTTGACGATAAGAAGACGCGAAAAACACGTCTGCACTTGCCGACTTTCGCGAGCGAAACGAGGACAATTTTAAGAAATTATTGCTTAGAACGAAGAGAGAATACTTTGACGATATGCTCCGCAATGCTGATCCCACAAAGCCGTGTGAATTAAACTTCTGGAGAGCAACAAGGAATATAAAACGACAGGCCCCTCGCCGAATTCCAATAAAGCGTGCCGACAACACATGGTGCAGATCAGACTGCGAAATCTTGACGGACTTTGCTGAGAAAGAAGAAGCTTTTGATCGTGTTTGGCACGATGCCTTGCTGTTTAAGTTGAAAACTCTCCTGCCAACTGCACAATATCTTCTCCGAAAATCGTACGAAATTTTATGGTAGATGTGAGAGGCGAAAGGTCGTATATCACATGCATTCGAGCTGGCGTACCTCAGGGTAGCGTACTTGGTCGGTTTTATACCCTATATTTACCGCTGACCTGCCATACCCTAGAGCACCATGTACCCTCTTGGCTACATATGCTGATGATACAGCCTTTATTGCCAACTCGACGTGTCGAATTGAAGCGACTGAAATCACCCAAAACTTTTTGGACCTGTAATGCGAATGGACGAATCGATGGAACGTTTATCGAAATAAACGGAAATAAGTCCCAGCACTGCAACTTCTCTCTTAGAAGTAAAATTCTCCCCAGAGTAAAATTCCAGGACACAGTTATACCGCAATCTTCTCAGGCTCAGTAATTGGGCTTGATTTTGGATAAACGACTTACGTGGAAGCAGCACATAACGAAGGTAACAGCAGCATGTCGTACTAAGCTTCGGAAACTAAATTGGATGCTTAAAGGAACAAGTAAACTCAGCCTCAGCAACAAGACGTTGCTGTATAAGTCGATTGTAGGTCCTTCAATGACATATTGCATTCAAATATGGGATACTGCTCCAGACTCAAATGTCATGAGGGTCCAAAGAGTGCAAAACCGGGCGCTACGTACAATTACGAATGCACCGTGGTATGTTAGAAACGAGGTCCTAGCTAGCGATCTTCACATTCCCACGGTGAGAGATCAGATCAACATGCATTCTAGCCGATACAATGACCTTCTACTAGCCCACACCAACCAACTAGCAGCATCCTTGGCAAAACAAACTACCAGAAGAAGACTTAAGCGTCGGCACCCTGGTGATCTTTGGACACGAGGACGTCATCAAACCCGCGTCTTGAGACAATAGTGTAGTCTGTCTCTGTTATAAAATTTTTACATTTTCTCATGTTATGATATGTTTCATGTTATTTTTTATACCCTTGCAGAGGGTATTATAATTTTGGTCAAAAGTGTGCAACGCAGTGAAGTAGACATCTCCGACCCTATAAAGTATTTATATTCTTGATCAAGATCACCTCCTGAGTTGATATAAGCACGTCCGTCTGTCTCTCAGTTTTAAAGATATCGAATTGAAACTTTGCACACACCTTTCTTTCCTTTGCACTCAGTATATAAGTCAAAACGGCCGGGATCGGCCGACTATATCCTATAGCTGCCATATAACTGATTTATCGGAAATGCCATAACTTTGGTGTGTGTAAAGTTAAAGTTAAGAAACGATAAACTGGCCACACTAATATATCAATAGTCGACTACCATCGCTATATTCGTGACCCGATAACGAGTTATCGATATCGGGATTCTCGACATCGACCGCTCTGGGCACACTCAACGGGGCCTATATAAGCAGAGGCAAGACCCCAGAGGAGAGACTTGCGTTCCGACTAGGGATGTCAAATATTTTGAAAATATCGTATCGCTGATATATTTTCCTTAAGAAAAATATTTATATGATATTTAATATATCGCCAAAAAATATCGATATATCAGATATTTTTGATATTTTTTTTTCAGTTGAATTTAAGCTAACAACAAGGAAACAAGACTTTTGCCCTTAAATTAAAGTAAAAGCACTAGAAAAATATAAAAAATAAAATACGTTTTGCTACATTTGTTATTTTATTAATTTCATAAGTCTTTGCTTATGGATTTTAAAAATACTCTTTCCGTTATGTGGCGGTCGGTCAAGCGGCTGCATGTGTCGCAGACAACGCACTTAATAGCCGACGCTAACCGCTCTGACGACAATGAGCTACCCGGGGTAATTAGGTAGCTTAGTGCAACACTCGAAAGATTTGGTAAATTGTCTTTCTGGGAGTACCAGAATTCCACCGGATTAGAGAGCTGCACGGCTGCACTCAAATTTTTGTACTCTCTCAGTACTCTTGAGTTGTGTACTCTAATTTGAGCACAACGCATTCAGCTGATCGAGTTCGCATCGCACTGTATTATCATTTGAGCGCAATTTTGAGTATTCATATGAAATGGCATTGAATGAATGTGTGTGCAAAACGGAATGAATGAATGAATGAAGCATAGAATTGACTGAATACTCAGTATACAATTTGTGTGCCGCTGATGATGCATTTATTGATTTCATCGAAGTCCAAAAAGCTACAACCTTAATAAATCAAATAGACAAGGAAATAAACGGTTATTGTAACACAAGTGTAATTTTTTCAGATAGTTTTGATTGCCTTAGTTGGTGGACCGACCATAAAAAAATGTTTCCCCTTTTATTTAAGACTATACATATATAAATAAAATTATGTTTCTACATTTTAATATAAATAATATTTAATAAGGAAAAATTAATAATTCGTTTTTAAGCGAAATATACATACATGAAATGAAAATAAACATTGTTTTATTGTCTCGTATTTAATTTCGCAATAGTAAATACAGGTTACGTAAAAGGAAACAATGCATCATTCATCGCGCTCACTATTTTTACCCGGTTCTTTCGGCATTCAATTCGCTCTCTCTATGTGTGAGTTCGATGAGTTGAGTACAGCGGCGGCGCACACATTCATTCACATTCATTGCAATTCGCAGCCGAATTCATTCAACTCATTGGCAGATGAATGTCTCAAAAGCCGTTTTGAATGCGGCCGTGCAGCCCTTTATGCAAGTATCAAACAATATCGAAAAATAAACTATCGATATTTTGATATTTGGCTAAAAAATATCACGATATAAATATATTTTTTTTTCAAAAAATATCGATATATTGATATTTTTATATATTTTTGACATCCCTAGTTCCGACGATCATCGAGGAAACATCAGCAACAAGGAGAAATATCCAGAACACTTGGTAGATAGTCTTGGTTTTTAACTTTGCTTGCTGGACGACAGACTAGGACTGGATGGTACCTAGTTGCCCCATGCTACTTTTATTGACCTCTGATTACAAATACTTGAATATATAGGTACAATTAATGAGAGAGAGAGAAATTTACATGGCTTTGAGACAGATTAGTACTTAAAGCTAGGTTTAGTATAACAGTTTTTTTTTTAAATTGTAACAAAGTCTACCACAATTCTGGTACGTGTCTTAGATAATTTAGCTAGGAGCTCGACAGTTGGTAACATTAATTTTAGTACATTTTGTGTGTCGGCTTTAAAATACTAGATTGTACTGACTATACTGCAACAGCTGTTTTCTTAAGTGGCAACGCCGCGTTTGTTTGTTTACATTTTCAAATTTGCTGGCAGCAGTAAATTAATTACAAGATTCAATAAAAGATTAATAGTTTTGAATTTCATTTCAGGTATTGTTAGTTTAAGATGAGGGCCAGTGCCACACCAGGTGGATCGGTGGATTTACAGCTGGTAAGTGCCATGGAGTAGAAGTTGCAGTTACGCAGCTTTCTGGGAATTTCCATTTTATAGCTGATGTATTTTTAGTAGTTGTCATCCTTGCAGCGGCGCTCCGGATGGAGACCGGAACCGCAAGAGGCCCGTCTATCGTCATGGAAGTTCTTGGCAGCTACAGAAAGCCAGTGTGGCATAAGGTGGATCTGTGGATTATTAGCAGGTAAGTACAAATAATACAATGATTAGCGGCCCAGTAAGCATAGGCCCATCTTATCTGCAGAAGCCAAGCACAACAGTTTGCTTGTAGATAAAATTAATAAGGATTAACAGATTAATTCATCTTTTATTTCCAGGTATAGGTGGTCACCAGATGAGGCCGGCGTGTCATCAGGTCGATCAGTGCATTAAGAGCAGGTAAGTGCCTTTTGTTATGTTTTGTAGCTTTTGGCTGAATTAGATTTCATTTCAGGTGTTGATTTAATTGGCACACGCCGTCCTTTGGTACGCTCTAGGAAGCAACACAGTCCTGTGAGGAGACCCACCAGGTGGATCAGTGGATTAAAAGCAGGTAAGTGCCTTTTATTATGGTTTGTAGCTTTTGGCTGAAATTAGTTTCCATTTCAGGTGTTGATTTAATTGGTACACGCCGTCCCCTTGGCACGCTCTGGGGCAGTAACTCAGTCCTGTGAGGAGGCATTCCGTCATCCGCAGTCATCAAATGCAACAGCCGCCCATCAGTTAAGTGGATACTGCGTGCATTAGTTTGTAAATAATTTAATAATTAATAATTATTATTTCCAGTTGTTGTTTGCAGCAAGATGAGGACAAGAGTAACATCAGGTGGATTCGGTGGATTAAAAACAGGTAAGTGTTATTTATCAGTGTTTTTTGGCTAATATTTATTTCCATTTCAGGTTTTGAATTAAGTGGTACATGCCGTCCTTTTGGCACGCTCTTACATTTGCAGTAATAAAGTGCATCAGCCGCACCTCAGTTAAGTGGATACTGCATGCATTAGTTTGTAAATAATTTAATAAATAATAATTATTATTTCCAGTTGTTGTTTGCAGCAAGATGAGGGCAAGAGTAACATCAGGTGGATTCGGTGGATTAAAAGCAGGTAGGTGTTATTTATCAGTGTTTTTTTTTTTTTTAATTCTGGCTAATATTTATTTCCATTTCAGGTTTTGAATTAATTGGTACATGCCGTCCTTTTGGCACGTTCTTTCATTTGCAGTAATAAAGTGCATCAGCCGCCCCTCAGTTGAGTAGATACTACGTGCATTAGTTTGTGAATAATTTAATAAATAATAATTATTATTTCCAGTTGTTGTTTGCAGCAAGATGAGGGCAGGAGTAACATCAGGTGGATTCGGTGGATTAAAAGCAGGTAAGTGTTATTTATCAGTGTTTTTTTTTTTTTAAATTCTGGCTAATATTTATTTCCATTTCAGGTTTTGAATTAATTGGTACATGCCGTCCTTTTGGCACGTTCTTTCATTTGCAGTAATAAAGTGCATCAGCCGCCCCTCAGTTAAGTGGATACTGCATGCATTAGTTTGTAAATAATTTAATAAATAATAATTATTATTTCCAGTTGTTGTTTGCAGCAAGATGAGGGCAAGAGTAAGATCAGGTGGATTCGGTGGATTGAAAGCAGGTAAGCGTTATTTATCAGTGTTTTTAAATTCTGGCTAATATTTATTTTCATTTCAGGTTTTGAATTAATTGGTACATGCCGTCCTTTTGGCACGCTGAGTCAAAAGCAGGTCCGTGCTACTTATCAGTGTTTTTAATCCCTAGTTGATATCAATCCATTTCAGGTGTTTATTCAATTGGTACTCGCCGTCCTCCTGGCACGCTCTGGGTAGCAATTTAGTCCTGTGAGAAGGCCTTCCCTCATCCGCAGCAATCAGGTGCAACAGCCGTCCCTCAGTTAAGTAGTTACTGCATGCGCTGGTCTATAGATAATTTAACAAGTACTAGCAGTTTGATTACTCTTTTCATTCTTTTTTTTTTCTCCCTCTTTTTAGGTATTGTTCATAGCAAGATGAAGGCCAGTGCAACATCAAGCGGACTCGGTAGATTAAAAACAGGTAAGTGTTATTTATTAACTTTTTTAACTTTTGTCTGATATTTATTTTCATTTTAGATGTTTATTTAATTGGTTTACGCCGTCCTTCTGGCACGCTCTGGGTAGTAACTCAGTCCTGTAAGAAGGCCTTCCTTCCTCCGCAGCAGTCAGGTGCAACAGCCGTCCCTTAGTTAAGTGTATAGATAATTCTAACAAGCATTAGCGGTTTGATCACTCTTTTTAATTTTTTTTTTTTCCCTTCTAAGGTATTTTCCATGGCAGGATGAAGACCAGTGTACTAGCAGGTGGACTCTGTCCAGTCCAGGCGCACATATGCGCGCCACCTCTCAGAATAAGCTCGGCTGGTTTGAAAACAGAGATCGCAAACCGGTCCCGCCTTTCACCCGTCAAGCAGCGTCTCTCAAAAATCCAGTGTAAGTATCGAGCAAAAGCAGATATAATTGAAAGTAAATTCATTCATAATTTGCAGAAATAAATATCTAAAAAAAAAGGGGAAAGGGGGGGGGGAGAGATTTTTTTTTTGCCCCCCACAAGGTTTTTTTGGCCCCCCCCCCACCCCCCCCAAAAACCGTCGCCTGCCGCACGACAGACCGCAAACATGACTGGTATGCACTCTCTGTAAGGATGCCAAGCCTACAGGGGACACCGCAGCATCATCGCACTCCAGTAGAAAATACTATTAATCCGTTTCAAAATATATTGTTTGGTTGCTCAGATGTAATTTAAAGTCCGGGATGATTATTCTTATAATCCCAATGGGCTGCCCCTCCATTATTTCTATTAAATATTCTCTTGAAACTCTACCCTCTCTAAAACCCGCTCTTAAAGTCTTAAAACTAATCCTACCTCGGCTAAACTAAAATTAAATACGTCTTACGAGCTAACTAATCCAACAGAGAAGCGGAGTTTAACGATTATACTACTTGACCACGAACTCTGTCATCGCGCTGCCTCTGCCTGCGGCTTGTTCTTGTTCTTATACACTTGACCACGAATTCTGCCTGTCATCCTTGGAATAAGTTAAGTATGGATGATGCTAATAAAACTCTGACAAAGGAGAACTCTATCCCTCCAAACGCAAACTGTGAGTCCGTCATCTCTCTGAATACTTCTTCTGACAGTGGCTCCTTGCGCGCGAAAGGCAAGGGCGCCGACGCCAAGTTTCCCGCCATCTCACCCACACACACACACATGCATAATAATTTACAGCCTCCACCCGCCCATTTAAATGCCCCAATAAAAATTAGCCAATCAAGCCAGCAGTCAAATAAAAATGGTTCAGAAGCCAGCTTAGCTAGAAGGAGTATATTGTCCTCAATCCTTAACCTGTCACAGTCGCCAACTGACCCACTGGGAGACACCAATTCCCAGGCCATCGACAAAACTGAGCGGGTTAAAAAATGGGTCAACAATTCTTCTCAGGCTATTGCTTTCCCCTTCAGCCCCCTCCGTACCCCTGGTAAAAGGCCCTGCAGTGAATTAGAGATAGTAAGCGACGAGCTGCTGCGCTCACCCAGAGGCCTGCCAAATCAGGTCTCCCTTCCTATTGAGCAGACTCCAGGGAAAAGAAGGCGTATTTTGGACGACGAGCTCTGCATGGAAGATGACCCACTCTTTTGTCCATGGCTTCCACCCAAAATTAAGGATTCATCCCGAATCAGCCAGCCATGCAGCAACCCCCCGGATGCTGAACAAAATCAGGCAGCTTCCCGGCCTCCCAACCCCACCATGCCCACCAACCAGCCCTCTCAACCCGAAGAACCTGAAGAACCAGTAGCTTTGAGTAGCAATTTGAATGGACCGATTGAGGCTCTCCCGGAATGGCAGGTGGTACCTGTAAGCAAGCGGATTCCCTCTATTCATTTGCCAAATGTGGACGACATTCAGCCTCTTCTTGCAAGCCTTAAGGATATACCTGCGGACAAGTTCTCTACAAGGAGCACACCAGGAAACGGAGTTAGGATCCAGTGCATTGACATGGAAACGTATTCCACTGTCAAAAGGCTGCTTGGGGAGGGAAATTTTGCCATGTTTACGCACCAGAAAAAATCTGAGAGAGGATTTAAAACCGTCATCCGTCATCTCCATCACTCGACGCCGTACCAATGGGTGATAAATGAACTACAAAAAGTTGGCTTTACTGCCCGCTTCGTTAGAGTTATGCGCCACCGATTTAACGATAATCCAATGAACATTTTCGAATGCGAGTTGCAAACCAGTCCTGATGGAAGCCATATGAATGTTCTAAAAATCCAAAAGTTAGGTAGTCAAGCGGTAATAGTTGAGCGTAAGCATAGAGTACGCGACCCTACCATGTGCCACCGATGCCAAGGTTTTAGGCACACCAAAATGTATTGTAAAATCCCCTACAAGTGCATGAAGTGTGCCGAAGGGCATCCCACTGCCACCTGCACTAAGCCTAACAACGTGCCGCCAACTTGCGCCAACTGTGGGGGAAGTCACGTTAGTAGTTATAAAGGATGCCCCGCTTTTAAAGCTGAGCGCAGCAAACTGAGGAGCCACAGGGCGGCGAATGGTGATTGGCCACTCGGAAATACACTCTCCTCCCCCAACATCCCCCCCTCTGCCCCCTCTAGGATCAGAAGTGTCTGGTCTCCCCAATCTGAGCGTAACGTCGAGAGAACATGCAACCAAGTTTTCGCAGGTTGGAACCCCGCAGAGGCTCACTTAAAAGGCCTCCAAAAAAGGCTACTCCAGGAAAGACAGGCTGAAACTCATCCCAAGCCCCAGAGTGGAGGGCATCAGGATGCCAAACCTTCTATATCCGGAAATCCCTTTAAAACTAAGCTGCCTGCCAGAATGGGCAAAAAACAGGTAGGCAGGTCTAGCAAATCCGGGCTCAGGATACGGTTGGCGGCACCAAGGAACCCATTTAAAAAGCAGCAGAGAATCAGGGCTGACGTAGCCAAGTCGGACAAGTCACAGGCCGGCACATTGGAGACTTTCAACAAAGACGCCAGGGGAACTGCTGGCACATCGCGGGCTGTCGGACCGACGGAAGGACACCTGAGGAACTTACAGCAGCGGCTTCGGGAGAAGCAGAGTGAACTACCAAGGAATAATCCTACTATATCAGGCCAGCCACAGGCCAGCAAATTTGGGAACATTGGTGCCAACCTCCCAGACTCGGCCGCCAACCAGTTCATCCTACACGCAAACAGGATGGAAAAGAAGATGGACTGTCTTTTGGACCTTCTAACCCGCTTTGTCCAGCTCCACCCTGCACCCTCAGCCTTGCAGGTTAACTAAATGCCATCTAGCAGCCCTCGCACTAGCCAATAAACACGTTTAATGACCAATAAACACCTTCGAATTGCATTCTGGAACGCATGTGGCCTAAGGAACAAGCTAGCAGAGCTTGAAGTCTATATGAGCAACAACTCCATCCACATTATGATGGTGGCAGAGGTAAGAGCCAACCCTACTAAGCAAAACCTCTGCATTCCTGGATACCACGCCTATTTTGCCCCGAACCCGAGTTCATACATAAAAGGAGGAGTTGTCACTTATGTTAGGGAAAACTTAAGACATTCGGCTATAGAACCCATTAGCATTGCCTGCTTACAATGTGCCCCCATAGTGCTGCTCCCGGAAAATAACAGTAGAAAGGAAATGCTGTTAATTACTCCGGTCTACTGCCCGCCTTCGATCGAATGGCAGCCTAACCATTTTCAAAGATTGTTCACCCACCTAGGTAACCAAATCAGCCATGAGACGAAAATAGTTATGGCCGGCGACTGGAACGCAAAACATATGTGGTGGGGCAACATTCGGTCTTGCAAAAGGGGGCAAGCGCTGATGAAAGCCATACACTCGCAGAACAAGTTCAACATTTTGGCCACAGGAAGCTCCACACACTTCCCATTTGACGTTAGGAAGAGACCGTCGGCGTTGGACTTTGCTATCTATGCTGGTTTTAGCTACAACTCTTTGCAAATCGAATCCACCCCTGAGCTAAGTTCTGACCATCTGCCTATACAGATGGAGATAGCTCTCGACCACCAGTTCCTTTTTCGCCAAAATAGTTCCAGAATAATTACGCGCACAACAAACCTGAACAGATTTAAGGAGATCCTGGATGAGAAAATTCTACTTAATACAGAAATCAACTCTGGATTGGATATTGAGGACGCAGTGAATATCCTGCTAAGGAATATCAAGGAAGCGGCCGCAGCAGCCAATCCGAGGGCCAACTCCGCGCAGAATCCTCTTGGCCAAAACAGAAGCAGGAATCGAGCCTATGATTATGCCCTAGACGAGCCAACGAGAGCCTTGCTCGAGGATAAGAGGCGCCTTAAAAAGGCGTTCAGGGACCTTGGAACGGCAGAGATGGCAAAACAATACAAAGCAGCGGAAAACCGTCTGAGAAAGGCGCTCAAAAAGCTAAAATCAGCAAACATTAACAGGCGTCTTGAGGAGATTGACATTCACGATAGGTACAAATTAAAAAAACTGTGGAAAATAACAAACCTACACAAAAAACAACCCCAGACAAATCATCCGGTCAAAATTTATGCAGGCAACGGTGGCAATAGGCAAAGCGCGCAGCACTCAGGTTGGTCCAAAACTATCTCAGAAAAGGCAGAATTGTTTGTTCAACATCTTGAGGATAGGTTTAGCCCAAAACTCCATAACACCCCCGAGCAAAGGATGTCAATCCAGGACGATTTGAGAGCCCACCTACACGACCGTCCCGAACGAGCGCTCAGGCCTGTCACTCTTGTCGAGCTTAAACTCGAAATACAATCCCTTGACCTCAATAAGGCCCCTGGCTACGACAAGATTGACAATAAGCTAATTAGGATCCTCCCAAATAAAGCCCTTCTATATCTGGTCCTCATTTATAACTCCATCCTGAGGCTGGGACACTACCCGTCGCAATGGAAACATGCTGCCATCTCCCTCATCCTTAAACCTGGCAAGGATAGTTCGGAACTTTCCTCGTATAGACCCATCAGCCTGTTGTCTGGGTTGTCTAAAATGTTTGAGAAAATGCTCTTAAGGAGACTGTTCGAATTTCCCCTGTTTGCAAAGGCAATACCGTCACACCAGTTCGGATTTAGGAAACAACATGGTACTGAACAGCAGCTGGCCCGTGTAACGAATTTTATCCTGGAAGCTTACGAGAACCAGCAGTACTGCTCAGCCGTCTTCATAGACATTACAGAGGCGTTCGACAAAGTTTGGCACGCGGGACTCTTCTGTAAACTATCCAAAATCCTGCCGAACAAAATGTACAGAGTCCTAGAAAGCTATCTGAGCAACAGAACATTTGAGGTCAACTCTACAGACGGCTCCAAATCACGCCAGGGTAGAATAAACGCTGGAGTCCCTCAAGGGAGCAATCTTGGGCCTGTATTGTACTCTATATACTCCTCTGACATGCCCACGCCAGAAATTACAAAGACTGGAAATGCTATGGAATTCCGTGCGCCAAGGGTTAAAAACATGATGTTAGCAACATACGCCGACGACACCATTATCCTTTGCAGAGGGGAGCATCAAGCCTGGACGATTAGGGACAACGAAGAGTTCCTGTGGTATTTCTCAAAATGGGCGAAAAAGTGGGCCATTACAGTAAACACATCCAAAACAGCTCACGTTATGTTTGCACTCAAAAACTTGTCTCACGCTAGGGGCCCCATACAAATCAAGTTTGATAATAACATCATACCGCTAAGCAACAAACAAACCTACCTAGGAGTCGCTCTAGATAGAAAACTCAATCTGCTCTCCCATGTCAATCTTCTGAGAGGTAAAATTAGGACCACAGAGAAAAGACTAGAGTGGATTCTGGGTAAAAACAGCAGCCTGCAAAAGGAATGTAAGATTCTCCTAGTCAAACAGCTAATCACCCCTATTTGGCAGTACGCAATACCGATCTGGGGTGCACTGGTCTCAGACTCGTCGATGCAACGCATACAGACTGCTGAAAATAAGGTAATTAGGAAAGCGGTAGGCGCAACTAGGTACACGAGAAATGACACGATTAGAAGCGCCTATAATATAAAGACAGTGGACGCCATCTTCTCACAGGCCAGTGGCAGGCTTGCTAATTCTCTGGTTGGTCACCAAAACCCACTGGTTAGAAGAATCTTGGCTGAACCATACGTCCCAAAAAGACTAGCGCTAGGAAGACCAAGACTTCTCGCCCAACAGCAGCTATTCTTTGATTCACTCAGACGCAATCTGCCGCAGTTCAACGAACCTCCACCCCCACCAATCCCAGACTGGCCCAAGCCCAAAATTTTAAAACCATTTTTTTTTTGAAGTTAGAAAAAAAATATCTAGAATAATATACGTTGCATTTAAAAATCCAATTTCGTTACGAAATTGCAGCCCTGAAATTTGGAGCCCGAAAGTCAGCCGTTCGTTGATCAGAAATGTTGACTTTTGGCGCTAAATAAAAGCACACTTTGCAGAAGTTCTACTTAATATTTTAAAACAAAGAAAATGGAAAATATTAGTGGAGGTATGAAAATTGAAGTGTTTAAGCAATATTTGTTTAATGAGATTTGTCTTTATGTATATGGCTTTTGTAGAATTGTAGTTTAACAATTTTAGCCTAGCATTATTCGGTTTCGTGGAACAAAAGTAGGTTGGATTGCCGGATTATAAAAACTATTAACGCAGTTTTGTTCTGCATTTATTTACAATACGATGACATAAACCTTTTTGCTCGTTTTTGCTCCATTTACAAAAAAACTTTCTAGACAACAAGACCTATCTTATGGAGAAATGCTGGAGTATTGGCCGCACATGGACGCGAAACAAAGCCTTTACAACTTTGTGTTGCAGCACGAATTAGAAACATAAAGCAAAACATAGAGGATCCTTTAAAAAGAGGATTAAGAACTTTGTTGCTTATGGGATGCTGGAATAAAAAATTTGCCCGGATAGTTCCAAGGTATAAGGCGCAGAAAGAAAGTTTTCTTGCATTACGTTTTCAAGCGAAATTTCAGCCATCAGATTATTTTAAAGAATCCCCAATAGTGGAGGACGGCCACGATTAAGCTAGAGAAGGGCGTTCCGATTAAAGCATAGATTAGCTTGCGAAGTTTCAGTAGAAAATAATAATGACGTCAATCTCCTGCTCATGCAACTACTATCGCGGCCAAAAAGCGATAGATAAATGCAGACCTAAAGGTCTATATATTACAGAATCGTCGCGTCTGTCTCATTACAGAACTTATTAAGCCACACAGCCGAGCGTATTATGCTGTTACAAAAAACGTGTTCAATGTTTATAAAGATATTTCCGGTTTGACATTAATTGCCAGTTATGGATTTGACGGTTCAACTGGGCAATGCCTTTACAAGCAAAATTTCGCCCTACAGACACAGACACATTCGATCAGTCTCTGTTTGTGACAACACTAATTCCGCTTAAGTTAGTGGATTCAATAGGTCGAGTTATTTGGATGAATCGGTCTCCGCAGTCTGTTCGATTTTGCAGGCCTCTACAAATTGAATTCATAAAAGAAACACAAAGTCATATCAGAGCAGAGAAAAACGACTGGACTGGAAATTGAAAATTTAGTGCCGTTTGTTTTCACAGATGAAAGCAACAGCGTTTTCCCCATAAATTTTAAACTGAAAATGACATTAATTGATGGGAAAGTTCTTAATACTTGACAGAAACCAATTCGACCCAGTCTTGCCCAATCTGTGGAGCGAGGCCCCTGGACTTCATGACTGTCGCTGATGTTCAATCGGACAAATTTACGCCGAAGAACTCCCAAGTGCTCGAGTATGGAGTAAGTCCTCTACATGCGTGGATTCGTTTTTCGAATTTGTTTTAAAAGTGTCATACAGAATTGGTATTCACAAGTGGCAAGTACGTGGCCCTCAAGACAAAGAAAAAGTGGCTGCCCGGAAAAAAGAAATTCAGCGCAAATTATGGGAGGAGCTTGGGCTCCATGTCGATAAGCCCAAAGCAAATGGAAGCGGCAATACCAACGACGGAAACACAGCGAGGAGAGCATTTTTCCATACCGAAAAATTTGCAAATGCACTTGGGTGAGAGAGATTTTGAAAAATTTCTATTTTATTTTAATAGCAATTTCAAGCAACTTTGAAATAGATGCTTCAAAATTTAAAAGTTTCTGCGCAAAAACTGCATTTTTATATATAGGCAAGTATCCCTGGTACCCAATGTCAGCTACCGTACATAAAGTACTAGCTCATAGGGCCCAGATCGTTGCCGCATCGTCCCTTCCACTTGGTTGCCTAGGCGAAAATGCATCGAAGCTCGGAACAAAATTTATAAAAATGATAGACGTTCGCATGCAAGACAAAATAGTCGCTTAAACACCATGACTGACGTTTTTTTAGAGCACTTGATTCATCAGATCCGATGGTTTCCAGCATCCACATCAAGGAAAGAGTTCATCAAAACAAAAAATGCAGCAGTTACCCATTAGAAGTTATTGATCTTTTAACACCACCAAATGTCGATTTCCTAAATAGTTATTCTACTGCAGATAATGATGAAAATGACTTGGATACATTTGAATGTAACGATGCCTATTCCTTTGATTTAGATGTTGAAAGTGATTAAAAATTAATTAAGTATATATATATATATAATTTTTCAAGATGCATTATTTAGTTTGGAAGTTGAAAATTGGTAGGGCGGGAGGGATAGGGGATTGAAAGGATATTTACTAAAGTTATTTTATATATATTTAAAATTTATTGGATATATTGGCTATTGGCTTTACTAAAGTTTTTTTATAAATATTTAAAATTTATTGGATATATTGGCCCAATTTTCATGAATGTTTTGTAAATCCCAGGGTGCAAATTTTTTCCAGACTTTGCATATATAGTAACTATATAGTGTGCCAAGTTTCAAGTCTGTAGCTTCATTTTTCTAGTTTATGCAAAAATATTGGTCATTGGGACCAGTGTGCAATCCCAGATAGAGCACGCATAACTGACTACACTGAAGCCGAACAAAAAGCGATACGAGACTACACAAGGCGGTACATTCAGCATGGCCTGCCTACTCTTCTCTGTATGCAGGACGAAAAATTGGAAAGGTTGCAGATGGAGAGGGAGGATCGGCTGGCTGCTGCCGCAAGGATGGCCCCAAAACCGCCACCCAGTAGGTTTTGCGAGTTGCAAATAAATGGCCTTAAAAGGGACTTCGCGCATGGCATCCTCTCCCGCAGAGCTGTAGCAGAGAAAATCCGTGAGCAATGTTTGGCTATACAAAGGCTCATAGTCCCTGACTTCAGGGGCGAGGAGGAGTATTTGGAGCCGCTGGTGATTGAACCGACGACCACCCTGATCAACCTGCAAAATCTTCTGCTCGCTCTGCCTACGACTTCCGCTGCTAATGCTGTCGTTGGTGGAGGGCAGTTGCCTGTGTAACTAAGCCCGGAATCACAGCTGGCTGAAAATTTGCGTACAGTGGAGAGAAGCCTTAGTCTACTATTAGAGGATGAGAGCGGTGACAGCATTTTGGAACCTCGGGATGACAGCGCCCCAGAAGGATCTCACCAAAACTCTGATAGCCAACACATACCAGCACTCCCGACGCAGTCACTGTTCACCTTTTTGACCCTGTTCCACAATTCGCTACAATTGGAACCAATTATACGCCCACAGGACGGCCAGCAATAGATGGCCAGCAATAGGCCAAGCGTCAAGATACGGAGCCTTCGAAACTGGTCTGCTGGCAAAGGCGGCTTGTTAGCGGCCAATTTATAATGCTCCTCCTCAACCGTAGCTCCCGGCGAATTATCCTACTGGCTACTTCTCCGCCACCTCTGGATTTGTTTCCCCAACTACTGGCACTGCACTGGCCCTGAAAAAATGGAATAATTGTGACATTTGGATCATTACAAAAATTTTATTATTGCCAGCGTTTAGTCACACCAGCACTTCAGCAGCAGTCGCTGTACAATTCACAGAGGCTGCTTCACAAATTGCTACAGTTGAAAACGGTGGTGCGCTCACAAGAGGACCGGAAAAAGGCATGACAGCAACGGGCGACACGACAGGCATCAAGTTGCAGAGCTTTCCAAAATGGACTTCTGGCAAAAGCGGTTCGTTGGCGGCCAATTTTTTGATGCTGCTCCTCAGTCATGATTCCCAGCTAATTGCACTTGTCTGCCACTTCCCGTCCACTCCTCCACCACATCGGAAACGGTTTTTCCAACTATCCGCATTGCATTGGCTGAAAAATAGTAATTTGGCGTCAATAATTCACAAATTATATTCATCACAAAAGGTAAACAAAGTTGGCACAGCTGTTTGCATTGTTGCCAAAGCCGTCTGATTGTGGCCAAACTTACTGCTGCTCCCCACTTAAAGTTTCCTGCGAGTTCGCCTCCCCGCCAATCCTCTGCTGCTGCTGCATCATTCCTGGGACCTGCTTTTCCATCTTTTGGCACTCCTTCGGATCTGAAAAACAAAAAAAATTGCGTCAATAAATTACAAAACTAATCTTTGCAAATGTAAACAATGTCAACTAAGCTGTTTTTCATTCCAGCTCTGAGCAGCCAGATAGTTCTGAAGGGATAAAAGCTAGAATCGTTTCGATTAATCGATTAATACTGAAAATATCGCGACGTAATGAAACGTAATAGCATAACGAACGCAACAAAATTGTGTGCTACTAACTATCTACTGGAAATATCGACATGTAATAAACGTAATAGAATTACAGGGAAATAAAATTAGTGTGTTATCACGTAGACTAACAACTGACTGGGTTGATATGGTGCTTAAGGTTGTTTCTTACGATTTATGCCGTGTGTCGTGTTTTGGGTTTCTAAAGATCAGATCTGCTGCGGCAAGGATGGCCCCAAAACCGCCACCCAGTAGGTTTTGCGAGTTGCAAATAAATGGCCTTAAAAGGGACTTCGCGCATGGCATCCTCTCCCGCAGAGCTGTAGCAGAGAAAATCCGTGAGCAATGTTTGGCTATACAAAGGCTCATAGTCCCTGACTTCAGGGGCGAGGAGGAGTATTTGGAGCCGCTGGTGATTGAACCGACGACCACCCTGATCAACCTGCAAAATCTTCTGCTCGCTCTGCCTACGACTTCCGCTGCTAATGCTGTCGTTGGTGGAGGGCAGTTGCCTGTGCAACTAAGCCCGGAATCACAGCTGGCTGAAAATTTGCGTACAGTGGAGAGAAGTCTTAGCCTACTATTAGAGGATGAGAGCGGTGACAGCATTTTGGAACCTCGGGATGACAGCGCCCCAGAAGGATCTCGCCAAAACTCTGATAGCCAACACATACCAGCACTCCCGACGCAGTCACTGTTCACCTTTTTGACCCTGTTCCACAACTCGCTACAATTGGAACCAATTATACGCCCACTGGACGGCCAGCAATAGATGGGCCAGCAATAGGCCAAGCGTCAAGACACGGAGCCTTCGAAACTGGTCTGCTGGCAAAGGCGGCTTGTTAGCGGCCAATTTATAATGCTCCTCCTCAACCGTAGCTCCCGGCGAATTATCCTACTGGCTACTTCTCCGCCACCTCTGGATTTGTTTCCCCAACTACTGGCACTGCAGTGGCCCTGAAAAAATGGAATAATTGTGACATTTGAATCATTACAAAAATGTTATTATTGCCAGCGTTTAGTCACACCAGCACTTCAGTAGCAGTCGCTGTACAATTCACAGAGGCTGCTTCACAAATTGCTACAGTTGAAAACGGTGGTGCGCTCACAAGAGGACCGGAAAAAGGCATGACGGCAACGGGCGACACGACAGGCATCAAGTTGCAGAGCTTTCCAAAATGGACTTCTGGCAAAAGCGGTTCGTCGGCGGCCAAGTTTTTGATGCTGCTCCTCAGTCATGATTCCCAGCTAATTGCACTTGTCTGGCACTTCCCGTCCACTCCTCCACCACATCGGAACCGGTTTTTCCAACTATCCGCATTGCATTGGCTGAAAATAGTTATTTTGGCGTCAATAATTCACAAATTATATTCATCACAAAAGGTAAACAAAGTTGGCACAGCTGTTTGCATTGTTGCCAAAGCCGTCTGATTGTGGCCAAACTTACTGCTGCTCCCCACTTAAAGTTTCCTGCGAGTTCGCCTCCCCGCCAATCCTCTGCTGCTGCTGCATCATTCCTGGGACCTGCTTTTCCATCTTCTGGCACTCCTTCGGATCTGAAAAACAAAAAATTGCGTCAATAAATTACAAAACTAATCTTTGCAATGTAAACAATGTCAACTAAGCTGTTTTTCATTCCAGCTCTGAGCAGCCAGATAGTTCTGAAGGGATAAAAGCTAGAATCGTGTCGATTAATCGATTAATACTAAAAATATCGCGACGTAATGAAACGTAATAGCATTACGAACGCAACAAAATTAGTGTGCTACTAACTATCTACTGGAAATATCGACAAATTAGTGTGTTATCACGTAGACTAACAACTGACTGGGTTGATGTGGTGCTTAAGGTTGTTTCTTACGATTTATGCCGTGTGTCGTGTTTTGGGTTTCTAAAGATGAGAGCGGTGCTGGCTGCTGATTAGTATTTACTGGCAAAAATACTAAAGCGTCTTCGACAAGAGCATTACCAAATTGACATTAAGCAGCCACACCAATGCAAATTAACGCCGGGTAAAAACGTATATAGCCGAGCTGAATATTAAAACATAAAAACCCGCTCTTAAAGTCTTAAAACTAATCCTACCTCGGCTAAACTAAAATTAAATACGTCTTACGAGCTAACTAATCCAACAGAGAAGCGGAGTTTAACGATTATACTACTTGACCACGAACTCTGTCATCGCGCTGCCTCTGCCTGCGGCTTGTTCTATGTTACGCAGCTGTTCCCTCTTCCTGGCCTGAGGAGCCCAGTTAAACATGGAACTTGAGGGAGTCCTGGAGTCCTCAGATACCGGCTGCTGCTCTTAAGACGCGACTACAGCTGCACCATCGGCTGCGAATTGGACTTCTGGCTGCTGTCTGCTGGCTGCTGAACCCTAGAACTCGGCAGCTGCCTCTGACAACAGGCTGCCCCCTCTTCTTGGTTTGAGCAGACCTGGAGTCCTCTGTCCAGTGTGTTGGTACCTGGCATCTGCTATGAAGACGCACCTACAACTACACTCTCCACACACGGCTGCAAATTGGACTTTTGGCTACTGAATGCTGGCTGCTCGCTCAGCGCCAATTCGGCTGCGACTCCTTAGTCGTACACAGATCGTTGGGAGCAGCACCGCCCCTGCCACTGCTCCACCATCACGAGTCCTGTCTCCCCAGCTATCCTGTTCCGACGGCCCGGAAAGGCAGCGTCAATTAATAAAAGCTTATCCATTTCAGAAAGTAAACACAGCTGATTGCATTCCCAGTACAGAGCAATCAGCGATTCCTGACCAGAAAAAGCTAGAAATCCTGGCTTGAAAAATTGATTGAGACTCTCGCCGCCTAAGAAGTCCAAGACAATACCAGCTAGTTTATGAGTCCTTTGGAGCGAGGAAGAAGCCGAGCGTGGTGTACATCGGGATCCTGTCTGTCATCAGCTGGATGCCGAATGCTGCCCAGGACAATGGGCTGCCCAACTTCTAGTTCGAGGAGACCAATAATACAAAGAAGATTCTGCCCATAGATGACTCCGGATGTTTGGCAACTGTTGCTGGTTGCTGCCCCCGGTGAAAGCGGCATTAGTATTTAGTATCAAAACTTTTCATTTACTCTTTCTATCCTTCTTTTAAAAACAAAATTGTCATACACTTGGCTGTTATTTAGTGTTTAAAACTACTACCATTTTTTTTTTTTTTTTTTTTTTTTTTTTTTTTTTTTTGTTTTTTTTTTGTTATTGGTTTTTTTATTATTTTTTTTTTTTTTTGGGGGGGGGGGGGCGCTCTCCAATCCCCCGGGGGGGGTGTCCCCAATGTCCCTACAGATTCCACAACATAAACATCGATGACACGCGTCTCACATCACAAAAAAATATCGGTCTTCACTAACAAGCAAAACAAACAAAATGTAAACAATGCAAATAATTGAAGTGACGGGAAATATATGGCGTTTTGGTGGCTATTGGTGACCTAGCCAAGCACGCCCACCCAACCAAGGATGCCCCGGAGGATTCTGCGGAGGCATCACCCATGATCAGCTGGGTCAAGTCACTCCTCGCGACTAGGACAGCTCCATCTCCCCCACAACGACAACTCACTCGTACATTTCAGTCTTCATGTACATTTAATATCCACAGTAAGTACTAAAGTTAACATAGCTTGTTCTCCTAGTAATTAATTTATCCTTTCATAGCCTCTACGACCAAACTTGGCCACCGTCTTCAAATTTAATCGGTCAAAGCGGAAGATTACCTTCCTTTGGCAAAGGCTACAGGCGCCGCGGAAATAATGTTCCACCAGACATGTATTGGTGGAACTCGCAGTGGAACGAGGCGCAAAAAAAGGGCACACACTAGGTATGTGTCGGGTCACCTAATCCTGAGGAGCTCCTAGGGAAAAGAAGGGACAGGCCAAACGGTAAGTATTACGCGCTGTAAACAATCCCGCCGAAAACTAATAATCGCGACCCTTTTTTACAGGCAACAACGAGGACAAGAATTGAGGTTTTCGGGTCTAAGTCCGGATAAATTTACAGGTCAACAGGTAAGTACATAAATTTAGTAATGTGCACAGTTAAATTAACGTTAATAATTTCAGCCACTCCTGGGCTAGGCGCCGGGCTAACTATGCCCCGACTACAGCGTACTCTGCCGGAGACCAGCAGCAGTAAGGGCCTGGAACACCCCGAGGAGCGGTGGCGAAGGCGAGCCTGATGGCGGTGCCTCTCAACGCCGCGCGCACTGGCAGCCTGACGACCCCAAAGCAGGTGGGTCTTAATAGCCCGGAACGGACTCACCGGTGAATGTCGGATGGCGTTGGCTGCGTCCGAGGAAGGCGAGTAGTGTTTGTCCAGATCTCGTAGCTGGCTCGACCGAAGGTGCGTATTTTCCTGATTTCCCAGATTTAATTTCCTCCAATGTAAAATCACGATTTATTTCCAATTTTATTTTCCAGATTTAATTCCCTCCAATTTAAATCTCCAATTTGAATTTCCAGATTTAATTAGTCCAATTTTATATGTCCAATTAAGTCTTCTAATTTGAACTTCCAATTTAATTTCCTCCAATTTAAATATCCCGGGGCCCTTTGTATTGGGACCCCGGTTGCCCTACGAATAATTATTTATAAATAAAATAAACTATTAAACCTAACACAAATTTCTCTAACACTCACTTTTTATTATATTTCGGCACAAACACTATTTTAACATTTTTGTTCTGTCTGCTGGGACAATATGGCTGCGACTATATAAAAATTTGCCTATCATGCCTATATCTCGCCATATTCCCTTCGCCTCTCTCGAAATTGGGTCATTGGACATATCAAGGCCATCCTAGCCATACCCAGAGCGAACCGGGCTATTTTAAATAGCTAGATAGCCAAGACATCAGCAGAAGGGGGCGCCACTCCAGTAGTAGTTGCCACCCTCCTACTTTATCTAAAGCCCTACCAAAAACGAATACCTCCTTCTTAATTCTTCCAGCCGATTCCAACTTGAAATGCAACACCACCCAAGGATTTAGAGGGACGCCTCCGAACCATGGCCACTCGACGAAATCATTGGGAGCATTGGAGATCTGGCGAAATCCGAATGCAGTTCCAAACGGTGCCCTACGCGGGGCCCACGCTTACCGGTAAATACTGCCTTGGTTTTTTTTGTTTCGTTCCTTTAATTTATGCTGCCTCTTTTCAGGTTATACCCGGATGTCCTTGGCGTGATACACCCCTATCCGACGTCCTTGAAGATCCTCCAGCTCGTAAGCATTGTTGCCGACTGCTTTCACCACCCGAGCTTTGAGGAACTTCCGAGCAAACTTCGCGTTAAAGGCACTTTTGAAGTCGCTGAGGACGAAGTTACGGCGATACACTTCCTGGCCTGGCATCGCAAGGAACGTCCGAGCTCTCTGGTCGTACTGCTGGCGACTTCGCTCGTACGACTTTTCGAGATTCGTCTGCACCTTGGCCTGGATCACTTTGAGCTTGTCGACTGTTCCCATCCCAGCAATCTCATGGTCGCACAGGGATTTCAACTTTCTCGCCAACTTGTAGCTGGCCCCGTTCAAGAACATGTGATGACCGAAAACCGTGAAGAAGGGCGTTTCGCCAGTTGCTGCGTGTATCGCGTTGCGAAGAGCCACCTCGATCTCCGGGAGAAATGCGTCCCATTCCCGATGGTCTTCCTCCAAATAACTCCGGATTGCCGCCAGCACGCTTCGATTAACTCGTTCTGCGGCGTTGCTTTGCGGAGAGTAGACTGGAGTCTTGATGTGGGAAATGCCGAAACTCTCCATTGCCTCCACGAAGATCTTTGACGTAAACTGTCGACCGTTATCTGAGTGAATGATTTCCGGGACCCCGAACTTGTAGAATACCTCGTGGATGAGGAAATCTACTACGCTGGCGGCCGAGGCTTCCTTCATGGCTTTCAGAAACGTATACTTCGAAAAATGGTCGACGACAATGAAGATCCATGCGTGGCCCTTCTTCGACCTCGGATATTTTCCAAGAAAATCGATGTACAGTTTCTGAAATGGCTGCTCAGTCTGGACTCTTTCCCCAATACCAACTTGCATCCGGAAATTCGGCGCCTTGGACTCCTTACAGACATCACATCTGCGTACGAAAACTAGGACCTGCAGCACCATACCTGGCCAGTAGAACTGTCGCCGTAGGATTTCCAGAGTCTTTCCCATTCCGCCATGAGCTGCTGTTGGGTCCGTATGCGCACGCTCGATTAGGCTGTGGGTCAGACTCTGTGGGATCCACAGTTTCCATTCGGAACCTTCCATTTCATCGTCCAGATTTACCGAGGAGACTCTCTTGAAGATGAGACCATCCACGATCTTCAGGTCCTGTAAGTTATCCAAGTTATTCACCACATCCTTCACTAACTCGAGATAATCTTCTCCAGCGAACTCGGTGGTTTCGAACCCCAACAAATCCGTCGGATTAACTACGAGCTCCTCCACACACCGTGAAAGGGTGTCTGCCACGACGTTCTCACTTCCTTTTCGGTGCTCGATGTTGAAGTGGAACCCTTGAAGCTGCAGCGACCACCTAGCCAACCGTCCCGACAAATCCTTCATGGACATGAGCCACTTCAAGCTGGCATGATCCGTGATGCAGGTGAATGGCATCCCTTCGACATATGGCCGGAACTTCCGGATGGCCATGAGCGCCGCGAGACACTCTTTCTCGGTCACGGTGTAATTTACCTGATGTTTATTCATCTTGGCCGAAAAAAATGGAATTGGCTGCTCTTGTCCGTCGTCGTCTCGCTGGAAAAGCACCGCCCCGACTCCCACGTGTGACGCATCGCACTGGATAAAGAACCGTCTGTTGAAGTCCGCATGCACCAGGACTGGTGCAGTCGTTAAAGCCATCTTCAAAGCTTCTACTGCAAGCTGAGCCTCTGGACTCAAGGAAAACTTAGAATTTCCCGTTTTCTTCAGCGATTCAGTGAGCGGGGCGGCCAACGTCGCATAGTTCTTTATGAACCGGCGGTACCATCCAGCAGTCCCAAGGAACGCTCTCACCTCCTTCATCGTCCTAGGCTCTGGCATCCTCCTGATCGCTGCTACTCGTCCCGGATCCATTCGTAGACGACCTCCACCAACGATAAAGCCCAGGTAGGTCAATGATTTGAAGCAAAACTTTGACTTACCCATACCTATCGTTAACCCCGCTGCTTTCAGGCATTCCGCGACTCTCCGAAGGTACTTGAAGTGGGTCTGGATATCTGGAGCCAGTATCAGCAGATCATCGAGGTAGACAAAAACGTTGGAGCGGATCTCAGCTGGGATCACTCGGTCCATAAGTCTCACCAACCGCTGCGCCGCGTTGCAAAGTCCGAAGGGCATAACCCGGAACTGGTAGAGAGGCCGACCAGGAACCGTAAATGCCGTCAGTTCCTTGCTCTTCGGGTCCAACTCGATCTGCCAGAACGCGAACTTCAAATCCACGCTGGAAATGTAAAACGTTTGGTCGATTCTGGACAGGATTCCGTCGATACTCGGTAGCGGGTAAGCGTCTTTGCCGGTCAGATCGTTCAATTTGCGGGCGTCTAAGCAGAACCGATCTTTCCCAGGTCTCGACACTACCGTCGTCCGGTTGCTCCACGGGCTCATGCTCTCCTCGATGACTCCGAGCGCTAGCATCTTGTCCACCTCATCCTCGACAACCTTCTGCTTCGCTGGAGACATGGGATATGGCCGATCCTTGAAGACCTTGGCTCCCTCGATCAGCTCGATCGTGTGCTTCTCCAAATTCGTCGTACCCAGACCATCCTTCTCAAATGTGAGAAACACCTCCTGGATCTCAGCGAGCTGTCGTGCGTCGGCTCCGGATAAGGTCCAGGATTCGGGATCCGGTTTCTCCTCGTCGTCATCCTCCTGTTCGGCGTAGTGCTCCATATCCCTAGCGTGGATTTCGTCTGCCTTCTTCACGCTTTCCGGGTTGCTGGGGCCTATCACCGCTGGAGCCAAGCCAAACGCCTGCCAGAAGTCCACTCCGAAATAGGCTTCCTGCTCCAGGTATGGACATACATAGAACAGGATCCGCTTTATCTGTCCTCGGTACTCCACAGGTAGCTCGACGCGTCCTATAATCGTGCGATCCTCTCCAGACGCTGTTCGGACCACAGACAGGTACTTCTGGATTGGTACATCCAACGCCTCGACGAGCTCTCTTCCACCATTGCCCAGCAGGCTGACACTAGCTCCCGTGTCCAATAAGCCAGTCAGCTGTTGGGTCAGGATCCGGACTTCAGCGAATGGTCGAGGGTCTCCCGTTCCACTGCGCTTCACCGCGGCAACCACTCCTCGCCTCTTCGCTCGTCTCTTACGGAATCGATCCCTGGCCTTCTGGACTTTCCTAGACACCGTTCGCATGCCGGCTAACTGGTGCTCGGAGAAAATTCGGTTCCTGGTCTCCAGGTACCGACGCATCCTTTCCTCATAAGGTAAGTATTTTAAATGGTTCTTATTCCTACTCGTACATACTAAACCTTTTTTACATTCTAGAACATTTACTGCATCGCGGGACTCTTGTCTGGACGCATCCTTCCCGCCCTCGGATCGCCCAGCCGACCGTTTTCCGCGCAATCCGGACATCTCGGAGACACAGTGTCTGGCCTTCCGCATCGGTAGCAGAACAGGCGCCGTTCTGTTGCCGCGCAGTCACGGAACCCGTGGTCTACGGCTCCGCAATTCCAGCAGCCCGCTCGGAACGGATTTCGGGTCTTCGCTTGCAACGCCTCCACCTGCCACTGGGAATCCTCTGCAGTGTCGGGACCAGCTGCCTCGCTAACCCTGGCCTTCTCCGCCGGAGGATAACGCATCGGGTGCGCATAGGCCGCGCGTCCTCGTCGTCCAAAATTGCGCTCCACCTCGCAGCACTCTTCCCTCAACTCGTCCACAGTCATCACATCCATTGCGTAAACAAATCTTGCAATACCCTCTCTCAAGCCCTTTTTAATTATCTTTACCACCTGTCGCTCTGACAGTGGTTTTTTTAGGCGAGAGGCTAGCTGCTGCATCGCATGGACATAGTCCTCAACGGCTTCTCCCGGCTGCTGTTCCCTCTGCAGAAGCTGATGCATCCGGTCGGGCTCCGTCTGGTGGCCTCGGAACCTGTCCATCAGCGCAGCACGCAGCTGTGGCCATCTCTCCACCCTACATTGACGCACGTGGACCCAATACCACTCGCGTGCCCGTCCGGTTAGCAGCACATGGAAATGGTGGAGCACTTCCTGCCAAGGGCACTGGTACTGCCGCTGCAGGAACTCGAGCCGGAACAGGAAATCTTCCACCGAGTTTCGCTCGTCCTCGCCATCAAATGAAACGCCCCACCGCTCGATGCGAACCTGTTGGCTGCCGCCACCTGGCCCTGTATTGGCATAAAAGCGCGGCTCCTCGCGGAAATCAGAAGCCCTGCGGTCCTCGAAGTGCCAATTTCGAGGCTCGTTGCGTCGCCCTCGTTCGCCATCCAGCGGATATCCTGGACTGCTGCTCTCCACCGGAAACGACTCCACGGGCCTTCTAGGCGGCTTTGGTGGAACCCTTGGTGGCGGTGGACGGGAGCCAATCGAACTTGCTGATGGTGCAGTCTTTGGAATCGCCCCTTTCTGGACCAGACTTGGAGCCAGTGGTGCCGCCGTGTCCGTCCAACCCGGATGCTGTTGCTGATCGGTATGGTTCCCCAGTGGAAGCTGCGGCCGCTGAGCAGTAGGCCTTAACACCTCGTTCATCAACTTGATCATTTCCAGGAAGCCACCTCGGATTTCATCCCTTAAGGACTGGCTGACGCCGGACTCCTGAGCCTTCCGATGGGTCTCTGCCGCCTGGGCCAATGCCACATTTACTGCCGATGTTGCGTGGGATCTGTTCCCATCTGAAGTTCCCTGCGCAGCTCCTGATGAAGACGACCCAACGGAGTCCTTGGCAGTCCCATCGATATCCGTGGCTGTTCGGCCCCGGCAACCTCATCTAAATCGGTGGACCACAATTTCTCCTCTTCCTCGGCCGGAAGAACCTTCGATGGGAGATCGTAATTGGAAGGCATCTTTGTATCGCACCGAACAACAAAACAGAAATATACCTATCTCCCTCAGAATTCCTATATCCTACCCTAAACAAATCACCACAAGAAATAAATACTTAAGAAGAATAATAAATATTAAAAAAAAGGACTAGCAAATAATAAATAAAAAGATAAATATATAAACATGTAATAACAGATAATAATTATAGAAACCAAATTTTAAATAAATAACTAAATGTTTTTAATAAATAAATAAATGTATAATTTTAGTAAATCAATAGATAATTTTTTTTTTTTTTTAGTAAATAAATAAATGTTTGGAAAAATAAATAAATAATGTACGAAAATAAATAGAATAAATAAATAGATATGATTTATTTATGATTCCTCCTTTATTGATTTAATTCTTCTGAGATTTTTATCAGGGGAGATGGAACTGACCCTCGCCGGTGGACTTCCGACCTAGCTCGTCCGGTGCTTTCCAAAACCCAATTTTTCCCGTCACATTCTTCCACACGCCGCTCGTCAACTGGACTGGCTATCACTCTTGGTGATAGCCGCCAGTTAAGGACATCGGCTGCTCGTTGAGTCCTGTTGGCTTTGTTTTCCCGTTTGTGGTTTGATCCTTAAATCGAGGTGTTCGTGCAGCGCGTGTACATAGGTCACGGGTCACGAACACACATTTAAGCATCCAACCGACAGAAGGTATCAAACACATCCGAGAAACCAAAAGCCTCCGGATCAACAAAAAAAACCAACAAATGGAATTACTACAACTGACTTTACCCCACAAACACAAAATATAAATAAATAAATAAATAAAAATCTACGCCCTAACATATTTTATCACAGTTTATTATCACAGTTTTTATCACAAATTTAGCTATCCGCGGATGCAAATCTTTCCCCTTCTGGGCCAAGATGCCACCCGCAGTTCACCTCGTCTGTGCTGTGACCAGGAGCCATTGTCTCCATTCGGAGTCAAGCCTCCTGCCTGCTCAAAAAATAAATTCCCCTACCTTTCACTCTGCCTCGCAGACCACCACTCTCGGTGCAGTTGCATACAACCTGCTGTTGCTCTGCAAGTCACCGGAGCGGAGGCTATGCGAGGCAAATCCCTATATGCGAGACGTCGTCGTCTCGACGATTTATTTTTTTACTTTGGGCGCCACTATGTTATGGAACTGCATTTGGTCCTGGGACGGCGCCGGCTAGCTCCCGAATCCCCAGGGCGGAGTATCCCCAATGTCCCTACAGATTTCACAACATAAACATCGATGACACGCGTCTCACATCACAAAAAATATCGGTCTTCACTAACAAGCAAAACAAACAAAATGTAAACAATGCAAATAATTGAAGTGACGGGAAATATATGGCGTTTTGGTGGCTATTGGTGACCTAGCCAAGCACGCCCACCCAACCAAGGATGCCCCGGAGGATTCTGCGGAGGCATCACCCATGATCAGCTGGTCCAAGTCACTCCTCGCGATTAGGACAGCTCCATCTCCCCCACAACGACAACTCACTCGTACATTTCAGTCTTCATGTACATTTAATATCCACAGTAAGTACTAAAGTTAACATAACTTGTTCTCCTAGTAATTAATTTATCCTTTCATAGCCTCTACGACCAAACTTGGCCACCGTCTTCAAATTTAATCGGTCAAAGCGGAAGATTACCTTCCTTTGGCAAAGGCTACAGGCGCCGCGGAAATAATGTTCCACCAGACATGTATTGGTGGAACTCGCAGTGGAACGAGGCGCAAAAAAAGGGCACACACTAGGTATGTGTCGGGTCACCTAATCCTGAGGAGCTCCTAGGGAAAAGAAGGGACAGGCCAAACGGTAAGTATTACGCGCTGTAAACAATCCCGCCGAAAACTAATAATCGCGACCCTTTTTTACAGGCAACAACGAGGACAAGAATTGAGGTTTTCGGGTCTAAGTCCGGATAAATTTACAGGTCAACAGGTAAGTACATAAATTTAGTAATGTGCACAGTTAAATTAACGTTAATAATTTCAGCCACTCCTGGGCTAGGCGCCGGTGCCTCTCAACGCCGCGCGCACTGGCAGCCTGACGACCCCAAAGCAGGTGGGTCTTAATAGCCCGGAACGGACTCACCGGTGAATGTCGGATGGCGTTGGCTGCGTCCGAGGAAGGCGAGTAGTGTTTGTCCAGATCTCGTAGCTGGCTCGACCGAAGGTGCGTATTTTCCTGATTTCCCAGATTTAATTTCCTCCAATGTAAAATCACGATTTATTTCCAATTTTATTTTCCAGATTTAATTCCCTCCAATTTAAATCTCCAATTTGAATTTCCAGATTTAATTAGTCCAATTTTATATGTCCAATTAAGTCTTCTAATTTGAACTTCCAATTTAATTTCCTCCAATTTAAATATCCCGGGGCCCTTTGTATTGGGACCCCGGTTGCCCTACGAATAATTATTTATAAATAAAATAAACTATTAAACCTAACACAAATTTCTCTAACACTCACTTTTTATTATATTTCGGCACAAACACTATTTTAACATTTTTGTTCTGTCTGCTGGGACAATATGGCTGCGACTATATAAAAATTTGCCTATCATGCCTATATCTCGCCATATTCCCTTCGCCTCTCTCGAAATTGGGTCATTGGACATATCAAGGCCATCCTAGCCATACCCAGAGCGAACCGGGCTATTTTAAATAGCTAGATAGCCAAGACATCAGCAGAAGGGGGCGCCACTCCAGTAGTAGTTGCCACCCTCCTACTTTATCGATAGCCCTACCAAAAACGAATACCTCCTTCTTAATTCTTCCAGCCGATTCCAACTTGAAATGCAACAAGGTGAATAAATGAATTCAGGTCCGCCTTTGGCGGTTTCCTGTGCTTGAATATTAAAACCATCGCTATATTCGTGACCCGATAACGAGTTATCGATATCGGGATTCTCTACATCGACCGCTCTGGGCACACTCAACGGGGCCTATATAAGCAGAGGCAAGACCCCAGAGGAGAGACTTGCGTTCCGACGATCATCGAGGAAACATCAGCAACAAGGAGAAATATCCACACTTGGTAGATAGTCTTGGTATTGGTAGCGGATCCGAAAGAACTCGGTTTTTAAATCGGTTCTGCGAGCTGGTAAGGATCACTGTAGAGCTGCAAAAACATCGATGGTGGCACTATCGATAGTTTTGATTGTTTGCAGAGTAAACATCGATATTATCGCGATACTATCGACCGTATGTTAACATTAGGGGTATTCATGTAAAACCAATATAAAACCAATATATTAGGGGCATTCATTCAGAAAATAATTTCTAAAAGATAGTGTAATTATACAAATATGTTAATATTTCTGTCGAAAACAAGAGAAAATTAGTAGATATTCAATTTTTCGTATTTAATTGTTCTAATGATGGAAATTTTTTATAATACTATCGTGATAGTCTGAAAAATATCGAACACGGTCACCGGCGGCCTGCCATCGATATTATCGATAGTACCATCGATTTTTTTGCAGCTCTAGACCACTGGCGTCCCGGCTTGGTTTCCGAGAAATCCCAGACCCAGTCGTGATCACTGAGGCGGCCCGGTTTACGTAATACAGGCCCACCTCAGTGAGTTCCCCCAGACGTAACGTTTCCGGCTCCCGACCCGGAAACGAAACGGATGTAGAACGGCAGTTCGAACCTAACGATAACCGGCAGACCGATACTAACGATGCCCTTCATTCCCAAATCCCACTAGAAATCCAAGTAGATCTCTTCCAACGACCAGAACACTACGAACCCGACGATGCAGTCCACTTCTCGACTTTTCGGCCCTTCCGCAGCGCCGGGTCACGACAACAAGCAGTTTATCACTCGGCCCTTCCGTAGCGCCGGATCACGACAGCAAGCAGTTCATCATTCGGCCCTTCCATAGCGCCGAATCGACAAAGCAAGCAGTCCCGACCATGATACAATAACATAAGGTAGTCTCGTCGGCTGTCTAAACGTTCGGGTTTTGATCAGTGCGTGTTCGTTTTTTGAAGGAAAAGGTTGTCTGCGGACGAATTTTTTACAGAATAAACCCTTGAGCAACATGACTTTTTGCAATTTGTGCCGCAAACACGTCGATGGCGTAAAATTTTGAAAAGCACCGAAATGTTTGCAAAAAAAAGAGCGCTGTGGGAGGAATTAAGAATCTTAACAAAAGCTTTACCATTCAAAGACAAAAACAACGCCTAGTTTCAAATTCCAAATTATTAAAAATTAAATTATAAAAAACAAGAAAGGAAAGCTAACTTCGGACGGAGCCGAAGTTGATATACCCTTGCAGAATATTCTGTAAATTATATTCTTCAAAATTATTCATATTATGTATTCTTAATACTCATAAAAAGTCCCAACTTCCTAACTTTAAAAACACCAAAGTTATGGCATTTCCAATCGTTCAGTTATATGGCAGCTATAGGATATAGTCGGCCGATCCTTATGAAATTTGGTAGGTCGGATTGATTGGCCAAAAATAAAACACATAGAAAATCCCAACTTCCTAACTTTGCAAACACCAAAGTTATGGCATTTCCGATCAATCAGTTATATGGCGGCTATAGGATATAGTCGTCCGATCCTTATGAAATTTGGTAGGTCGGATAAATTGGTCAAAAATAAAACTCATAGAAAATCCCAACTTCCTAACTTTAAAAACATCAACGTTATGGCTTTTCCGATCGTTCAGTTATATGGCAGCTATATGATATAGTCGCCCGATCCGGCTCGTTCCGACTTATATACTACCTGCAATAGAAAGACAACTTTTGGGAAAGTTTCAAGCAGATAGCTTTAAAACTGAGGGACTAGTTTGCGTAGAAACGGACGGACGGACGGACAGACGGACAGACGGACAGACGGACATGGCTAGATCGACTCTCCTGGTGATGCTGATCAAGAATATATATACTTTATAGGGTCGGAAATGTCTCCTTCACTGCGTTGCAAACTTTTGACTGAAATTATAATACCCTCTGCAAGGGTATAAAAATTAAACTCGTTTTATTATGAAAGGCAAAAAAACACCTGAAACATCTAAGGGTTAATCCACACATTCTATTGTCGCTCTGCTCGCACTTACTAAACAGTTCCCATTTCACTCGCACTCATTGCTATAATAGTAGAGGTACCAGATTTTGCCGACGAGTCTACCTTATGTTATTGTATCATGGTCCCGACTCATCTATACACAACCACACGACCAACGTACATTGTACGATTACTTCGAAATACACGTCTCCTTTATAGTTCTTTCCCTCTGGGTCATTATTGGGGAAAGGGAGGTAAATTAATCTATAGAGGAAAATATAAATATCTGTCACGAACCCTAACCACGGCGAGCTATACCGTCTCCCAAAACAGGGTCGTTACAAAGGGAACGAAGTTAGCTTTCCTTTCCTGTTCTTCTTTGGTTTTTCCATGCGTTTTATAGCCATTAAGTTGGTGGATCAACGCTTTAATAAATATTAGTACAAAAAAAAACGGTTTTAATTATAATAAAATGGGACATCTATATCATCTAGCTCTCATAAGAAAATCAAATAATTAAAAAATTAAATAAAAATTTATCAAAATATTTCTTGGAGATTTAGTAATTATTTACTATATCAGAATTACGCTTTTAGTTTTGTGAAAGTCGGACAACAATATCATATAGCTGCCATAGACGATGGCAATATGCAGCCCAAAATCGACACAGCTTCATTGTTTTTAGTAAAATAGGCATAGAAATCGAAATTTAGTCGATTTGTTATAACTGCAAGGGTATATAATCTTCGGCTTGCCGAAGTTTACTTCCATTCTTGTTTCTAATTTTTTTTTGTTCTTTGGTAATTGTTAAATACTATGGAATTACGGTTTAAAGGGGGAGCCTGCTTTAGAAGCTTCAAAAAATCAATTTTTCCGAGGTCTTTTTTGGGAAGGAAAGTAAAACTTGATTTAAAACAAAACTTTCAGGTTTTAATTTTATATATTTCAACAGTCTTCTTAAATTACAAGCATTCTCATTTACAAGCATCAAAAAATGTTATATTTTCAATTGTATAGCTTCTAGTTAAACCAAGAAAATTTAACAAACAATAAAAAATTCAAAAAAAATTTCCGAAATTAAGATTGTTTAAAAAGCGGGTTAATCACAACATTCTTAAGATTTTTTATGTTCAACTAGAAGATAATTTAGTCCCGAATACAATAAATTTTGTCTTGTTTCGATAGGACGGGTAATTTTTTCCTATCTTTCCCGCCAATTAAGAAAAATCGTTAAAATGAAAAACCAAAAAATCGGACGTCAAAATTTTGGTATATACAAAATCGTAATATTCTTAAACTTACCTCAATAATATGCTAATCAGCGATTCCAGGTCCATAGAGTTTCCCTTCAGTCTCTTCAAAAAAGTAAATAAATTATAACATCGTCCGTAGTCGCTGACGCCAACTTCTCCATTGTCAGATGACGAATCATTATGGAACTGATTGCCCGTTCATTTGAAGATTTTTTTACTTTCAGATGGCTTTGCATGATTACAAGATGTTCAAGTGCCGAAAGACAAATCAAAACTGAACTTAAATGCTAAATTTAGATTTGCTCAAGCCGACGCAGCCAGCTAAGATATACCGTTATAACACATACTTTTATTCCTACCATAGCCTTTAATGAATTTCTACGAACTGTTGATAGTGTCTCGAAGTATTGTTGGTCACTTTGGATACGTAGAATACCCTGCAGTTCCGAAATTCATCACTACAAAAATTCATCACTGTTTAATCAGCAGCGGACTGCGACGCCGGCAGAGCCAAAGGCAAAGTCGGCAGAGCCGAGAGCGACGCAGGCAGAGCCGAAACTCTCAGTCCCCGATCGTAGGCAACGCATAAAAATTTCCATCTCCCTCTCTTACTCCTTCTCTCTCCCCATAAAATGAGCTGAGAGGTGGAGGACAATGTATTAAAATCAGATCGACCTTTATACACCCTTGAAAATAAATTAGCATAATTTTTGTATTGTAGTTGTTGATTCTTATTAATTATATTATTTTATGGAAATACTTTTTAAAAATAAAATTATTATGATAGTTTTGAAAGGTATGGATTCCTTTTTTAAGTGAATTTAAGTTATGTGATTATTTTGCATAGTCGGACATGCTTTTATATACCCTGCTTTGACGCGAAGCGAAACATGTAAAGACAAATTAGGCAGAGGAAAGAACAATAGGATTAACAGCGCCCTTGTTTTCAACTGAAGTTGTTTTCGCTGTTTTTACGTGCACTTGCATTTGAGAGAACGGAGAAAACAGATCGAAGCAGAGATTTTTTGTGAAATTTTATAACTAAATTTATCAGAAATTTATGTAAGTGTTATTTTATTAATTATTTTGAACTGTACCTACATATACTGTTAATATATTTATTCATTATTTAAGGCGAAGCTTATAATAAATCTGTTGGGCCAGCATAAACTAAGCTGGACTTGGCCGGCGGCAAAACAAAAAACGCAGTAAGTTTTTATTTTTTTAATAATTTTTCTATTTCAGATATACTTGGTCAGGAAGAGCCAGTACATAAAGCACGAAGTCAAAAAAAGGGCACGGAAACCGAAACATCCTCAACACCTCCGGGACAACTGAAAACGTACATATGTAGATTGAATTAAGTTAAATTAATTAGTTATATGTAATGAAATAAATGAAATAATAATGAAATATTGTAATAAAATAAAAAATGAAATTTATATGAAAATTTACTGAATGAATTTTACTGATGAAAAAAAGCGATGAAAAAGCGATGAAAAAGCGATGAAAATGCGATGAAAAAGCGATGAAAATGCGATGAAAATGCGATGAAAATGCGATGAAAATGAGATGAAAAAGCGATGAATTACTGAGTAAAGAGTGATGAATTACTGATGAAAATGTGATGAATTCATCACTCTTTAATCAGTAATTCATCACTCGTTAATCACTATTTCATCGCATTTTAATCACTCGTTCATCGCATGTTCATCAGTAAACGCTGTTCAAAGAGTGATGAATTACTGATTAAAGAGTGATGAAAAACTGAAAAAAGAGTGATGAATTACTGATTAAAGAGTGATGAAAAACTGAAAAAAGAGTGATGAATTACTGATTAAAGAGTGATGAAAAACTGAAAAAAGAGTGATGAATTACTGATTAAAGAGTGATGAATTTTTCACTGATTAACTCCTAGGACATGCCAATGTTAAATTCATCACTAATTTGTATGAAGTTTCATCGCCGATTAATCAGCAGTGATGAATTTTTGGTGATGAAAAAGCGATTAAAAGGTGATGAACGGTACTGCAGGGTAGCTATAATAGTTTCAATACATACAAAAGATCGAGACGCTCGTATACCTGCTCGACCCATGCTCACTATTTCTCCTGTAACTTTAAAAATATTTTGAATTTGCGTCTAAAATTTTAGGGACACATAGTTTGGCCAATACAAAAAAATCGATTTTTTGAAGCCTCTAAAGCAGGCTCTCCCCTTAAATCGCTACGGCAAGGAATAGTTGCTGTCTATTCCTATACAACACAAGAAAGGCAGCAAACTTCGGGAAGCCGAAGCTTATATACCTTTGCAGTTGTTACAAATCTACTATATTTCGATTTCTCTGCCTATTTTACTAAAAACAATGAAGCTTTGTCGATTTTACGCTACATTTTGCCATCGTTTCTATGGCAGCTATATGATATTGTTGTCCGATTTTAATTTAATTAAAACTATAATTCCATAATATTAAAATATTACCAAGTCCCAAAGAACAAAGAAAATAATTTAAAAAAACAAAGTTATAATTTCTTTGAATTGTTTTTTCCGATTGTTCCTATGGGAGCTATATGATATAGTCGCCTGATCCGGCTTGTTCCGACTTATATACTAAGTACAATAGGAAGACAACTTTTGAAAAAGATAGCTTTAAAACTGAAGGACTAGTTTGCGTAGAAAAGGACGGGGGGACAGGCGGACTGACAGACATGGCTAGATCGACTCTCCTGGTGATGCTGATCAAGAATATATATATAGGGTCGGAAATGTCTCCTTTTCTGCGTTTCAAACTTTTGACTGAAATAATAATACTCTCTGAAAGGGTATAAAAAGCTGGTCCCAACTCAAGTATCTTAGAAGTTTAGCCGACGAAGATCCACAGTCATACGACTGTGACGGGTGACAACATTTTTACCCGATATTCTTCGTTTACCCGTCTCATTGAAAAAGAGTCGATTACAAAATGCACCACTTATTGCGACGTTTTGTATCGTTGGCATACTACGCAGCGTCGCAATTATTGCTCTAAGTCCCGATCCATGATTTGTTTTCCGAATTCCCAAGTGATCACCTTTTACCTCGCTATAATTTTCTCTCAATACACATTCTCGCTGGTTCCACGGTTGTATATTCATTGTGTGTATTCGTTCTGCCTTCGTCAGTTTCCGGATAGCTTACGAAATCACGTTTTCGCCGTTCTCGTCTTCTTGCGTCAGTACCGCTCCTAATCTACAGTCACTGGCGTCAGCCTGTAGTACGAGGTTTCTTGTAAAGTCTGGGCAAGCAAGGACCGGTGTTCTGTTGGGGCACGCTTGAAGGATTGAGTCGCATTTTCTCGTTCTTAATCTCAATTTAATATAACTCCGTTTTCGACATTATTATAAAGCGGCTGTTCCAGTTCTATAAAGTCTGGAACGAAGCATCCTACTCCTAGTAAGCTGTGTACCTGCTTCGTTGTTCGTGGTCTTGTTTGTAGGCCTAATGGGATTACCTTCCTCTAGAGCATTCCTTGTTCGGGGACCGTAAAAGCTGTGATTTGCTTACTGCATTCTTTCATTGGTATTTGCCAATAGCTACTTTTTTGATCTAGTGTTTAGTGCTTGTCTTCAATAGCTTGCGGTGGTTGTTGAAGTCTCCAGTCATGTTCCGGTGTTTGTTGAGGTATCAAGAATTTGTTAATCTTGTGGAGGTCTCCAGTAGTTCTCCGGTGGTTAAAGTGGTCCCCAATGTGCTGCGTTTTGCCGTACTCCTCTGCTATCCGAATTAATTCTCTTAATCTTGGGCATTCCCCAGGTTTGGCGTAGTAGATCTCATAACTAACGGGAGTTCTAGTGTGTATTCCTTACCTGGCTCATCTTACCCTGGTGACAGCGTGAGATGCTTTCGTCATAAGGTTCCTTTATGTGAGCATTGGTGTTATTTGGGTGTGCCACCAGTCCAAAGCCTCTGTGTAGGATTACCATGGCTCCTGATGCTTGATCCAGTTCTATTCCGAATGCTTCTGCTAGTTTCTCTGTTCTGCTAATAATGGCAACTTTGTTTCGGCCGATCCTTGTGGGATCGCATTCTCTCCCTTCATTGCAGGGTTGTTTGGTTTCCCTGATCCCGCTTGGTTAGTTGCTAAGTCCGTCGGGTGTTGGTGAGGGGCTTCTTGTACCAGATCTAAAAGTCATTTGAGTGTTTCCCCGCTGTGATTGCTGTTCCTTATGAACTCTAACATCTGCCTTCGCATATCTTCCGGTAGGGCTTCTTGTTTGATTTTGATCCGAGCTTTGTTGGTGTTGCTCACCCAGCCTCGTCTTACTTCGTCCGCCATGGTGTTCCAATTAAAACGGGGCACTGTCTATTTGTCCTTATCTGCTTAGGCGCTACTGTAACGACAATTTCTCGTAAGGCAGCATTGCTCGCCGTGGCCAGGGTTTGTATTTAGTTTTGCCCCTCTTCAGATCGGTATAACTTTCAGTCCCCAAGAATAACATGAGCAACTGACTTAGTGTATACAATTGGTTACTGATTACAAAGAAATAGTTCTGCTTATATAGACGTCGGATTGTGTGGCCACTTCGAGGTAGGGGATTCTGCTGAGTTTCGCTGACCTGTTATTGAAAGCTGTGGATCGCGCTGATGTGGGTTTAGTGTGATTTGTTTTGGACGCGCATTCTAATTGTTGCCCAGGCTTTGAATAGGGCTAGTTTGTGGCCGTCAGAAAGCAGTAGATCGATATCCAAGCAAGCAGAGGACAAAAAGGCAAGAGTTAGATTGATAATAAACTTCACACGGCAATAAGCAGAGTTTAGAAGCCCAACCATTTTATTAAAATAAAGAAATATAACAACTCCTTGGAATTCAGTTGAAACTGCGAATTTATCTACATACTATCACAAGCACTAATATTTTCAAAACCTTAAATGTTTGAAAATATGGCAGATCCTTAATCTATCTATCTATCTATCTATTTTACGTAGAAACAGACGGACGGACAGACGGACGGATGGCTATATCGACTCTCCTGGTGATGCTGATCAAGAATATATATACTATATAGGGTAAAAAATGTTTTAATTAATAAAATTAATTAATTATGCGCAATAGCTACGCCGCCAGTTCTATTCCATCAATAATTACATTCGAGCATAAATAAATTTATTTCGATTAGTGCTTCATAAGAGATTTTGCAGGGTTTAATAGTAGACAACAATTTTTGTATATTGTTTATTTATGAAAATACAATAAGTGCCAATGTTACAGTTCGTATCACCATGAGAATACAAAATAAAGTGCTCGTAAAAAACTCGAAAATTCAGTACATATCTACTTAAATCAAAAACTTGTTACTCCAATCATTTTATTACTAAAATTCCGTTTAAATTTGCCCCATTGAACAGACCGGGGACAAACCAGAAAGTTATTTAAGCTATATATATACTAAATCGTTTGTTGAACTGCAGCAAAAAGTTAATATTTTTATTTTTAAAAATACAATTTCAGTGTCATTTTTAAAATTGCACAACATGTTTCGTATTTGTATTGAAATCACCAAGAGAATACATAATAAAATGCACGTAAAAAACTCTAATTAATCTGCATTCGTGCAAAGCTACTTAAATCGAAGACTTGTTACTCCGCTCATTTCATTACTTATATTCCGTCTTTGTTTGCCCCATTAAACAGACCAGGGACAAACTAGAGTTATTTAAACTAGATATATACTAATCGTTACTCATTCATCGTTTGTTGAACTGCAGTAAGAAGTTCCCAAACCAAAAATTACGCTTACACAGCTTTAAAAACTAGAAAACTTTACGCTTATAGGTGTCCATTTGGACCAGATTAGCTCCAGACATCGGCCGAGTAGCGCTTCTGAGCCTCCATCTTCTTGATATACTGCACGGCTTCAGCCTCGCTCATGTTACCTTTGGTGGACAAAATTTTCACTAAAATGTTCCTAACGTCCACGGCCATGTTTTTCGCATCACTGAAATAGAACAGATGATAAAGTATATAACATATGCAAATCGGTTTTCGAAACACTTACCCGCATATGTAGAAGTGTCCCTTGTTCTCGCCAATCACTTTCCATATTAGATCTGCATCCTGCTCAAGGAGATGCTGAACATAGATTTTTTTTGCCTGGTCACGGGAAAAGGCGGCCTTCAGATTAAGTGTGCCCTTTGTTACCCACTCCTCCAACTCGGTTTCGTAGATGTAATCCTCGATGCGCTTACGGCAACCGAAGTACAGTATCGACTCGCCCACATTCTTGCCCTCGTCACGTAGAAACTGTCGCTCCTGGATAAATCCACGGAAGGGCGCAAGACCAGTGCCCGGACCCACCATTATGATAGGAGTCTCCGGCTTCGTAGGTAATCGGAACTGAGATTTTCGAATAAACACTGGCACTTTAACTTCCTCGCCGCTATGGGGTTGCTTGTTCTTTAGATACGTCGTGGCTACACCCTTGTTGGTGCGTCCCGTAGGAGTCTTGTACTCCACGAGCACGGCAGTCACGTGCACATCAGTAGGGTGCAGCTTAGCTGACGACGAGATGGAATAGTACCGTGGCTGTAAACGGGGCAGAAGCTCGCAAATGTGGTCGATAGAAGGACGGCAGGACTTAATGTCTTCCAGAATGTGGACCACATTACGACAGGCGTCTTGAATCCAGCTCTGGTACTTTTCCTTTCCTGTAATAAGATACATGAAAGAAGTGTTTAGAAATAAAAAAAAAATTAAACGAAAATATATGTTTTAGGGTTGGTCGATTTGGGTGCTTAAAAATCGTATGGGCGGACATTTCTAAACTAATCAACATGGCTAAAACAAATATGTGTCTAAAATGACTATTTGGAAAAGAAAAATACTCGTATTTCTTTTTTTACATTTTTGTAGTAGTTGTTTGGGTTTGGTAAATGTAAATTAAAACAAGAAAGGAAGTAAACTTCGACAAGACGAATTTTTTTAATTTTTGATTTTCCTATGCCAGCTTTATGATATAGATTAGACTTCTGCATGAATGCATCCAAAACGACAAATGAATCACTTAGTCTAGAAGTGGGCACACTTTCTTTTCTGCACAGTATATTTGGGTGTGAGTGAGTAGGGTAGTATTGTCTGTTTTGATTGACAGTGTTCTCACTTATTCCATAGTTCTACAGCTGTTGATGAGTACAGCAAAATTGGTGTGCAGTAGTCAACGTACTGTACAGTGTTTTGGTGTGCAGTATACTTACTGTACAGTTTGAGAAATTTACCCTGCAGTTCCGAAATTCATCACTACAAAAATTCATCACCGTTTAATCAGCAGCGGACTGCGACGCCGGCAGAGCCGAAGGCAGAGTCGGCAGAGCCGAGTGCGACGCAGGCAGACCCGAAACTCTCAGTCCCCGATCGTAGAAAACGCAGACAAATTTTCATCTCCCTCTCTTACTCTGTCTCTCTCCGCATAAAATGAGCTGACAAAATGGAGTGGAGTGATGAATTACTGATTAAAGAGTGATGGAAAACTGAAAAAAGAGTGATGAATTACTGATTAAAGAGTGATGAATTTTTCACTGATTAACTCCTAGGACATGCCAATGTTAAATCCATCACTAATTTGTATGAAGATTCATCGATTAATCATCAGCAGTGATGAATTTTTGGTGATGAAAAAGTGATTAAAAGGTGATGAACGGTACTGCAGGGTAATGACTGGTACATACACACATATATAGATCTCGTGTGTATGTATGTCATAGAAAGAATACGATTAAAAAATTGATTTGTATTTTCGTTTCAAATGTATTTATTATAAAATAAAGAAAGTTAAGTGGAATAAATCGTTGTGTTATAGAAGAAATTAAAATATAACCAACGTATGACCTCGAGTAATTCAATAACACTACAATAAAATAAAGAATTTAGAAATTATTAATATTTTAATTAAAACTAATTATAAAAATTATTTTATGTTATTCAAGAATATATATTTAAGTTATTAATATTGGAATGAAGGAACATTATTTTATTTACCATGCCTTCAGTGGTGGCAATTTTCACTGCATTGTTTAAAAAAGGACAAATGCTGTACTCACTCACGAAGACCACAACCATATACTGTAATCACTCGAAGTGAGTACACTGAAAATGTTGTGCTATCTTCTTCTGGCCTATAGAGTATACTGTACAGTAAAGAATGAGTGCAGTATTTTTAAGAACACCATACTACTGTACAGATCTGTTATGTTACAAATGAGTACATTCATGCAGAAGTCTAATATATATGTCCGATTTTAATTTAATTAAAACCGTTCATCGTTTTTAAATAAATAGAACACAAAAAAAATTAAAAGCAGCAAAGTTATACTTAAAAAAATTTTTTTTCTCGAAATAGTCGCCCGCTCCGGCTGTATGATATAGACAACTTTTGGGAAAGTTTCAAGCAAAAATCACATTTTGGAAAAAAAAAACCAGAGTAGCCAAAATATACCTAATGTAGACACTGTAACTTGTGAAAGAATTATCCGAAAATTACAAGGAACATTTTTCTGTTAGTGTATCTCAATATAAATTGAATAAACCTAGACAAAAACTTATATTATGTTTTTAAAATTTATTTAATTAAAGAAATTAGTCAAAAGCCTTGTTCCTTTTTTGGTTACTTCATTTAGTGAGTCAGTTTTCATCAGTCCGGATAGATATTATTTTAGTTTTTAATGGTTTATATGTGGACAAACATATTATATTTTATGTGAAGTCATATTTTGTGCTTGCACTGCGAATGATAACTTTAAATTTACATAATTTCGATGTTTCAAAATAAACTTCTTTAGCCTATTTTGTTGTTAGCACTTTTAGAAAAACTGCGCAAAAAAACTGAAATTACTGATTTCGGTGGTCTAAACTTATCGCATATGTTCCAGTCATTTTGGAAAAGCTCCCAACTGGATGTTGCTAGGCTTTTGAAAGGTGGGAAGTCCCTAACGAAGAATTACAAAAATTATAATACCCTCTGCAAGGGTATAAAAGCAGTCGATTTGCCGGATTTTACTCTAATTCTGGCACTTACACTATATGAAGAATATTAAAAGAAGCATTTTTTCTGTCGGTCGACCTTATTCTGATATTATCACTACTGGGCACAGCTGCTCTAAGCAGCATTTAAAATGGCGGGGAAAATACCATACGGAGAAACCACCATTGTTTATCTTCCGTATCAAAATCAAAACACAGAACAGCATTTCGTATCTTGAGTTATGCAGTTAGCCCAACATGGCAAAAATTATCCCGTAGTAAGGCAATCAATAGCTATTTATCTAAATAAATATGACACGCTACAAAAAAATTGTACGTTTAGGAAAGAAACAAAAATATGTTGTTGTTACGACAGACAAAATGAGAATATTTTTATAACACCTATTGGCTTAGTCTAATGCATATTTCTTATAGCCTACAGATGTGTTTTTGTGTAATCTGGATAATTTTTAAATGGTTAACTGATCTAGCTCAAATGCATTTAATACACGTCTACTTACCTTCCGGACTGGTGGAGGCCATGGTGCGCAGTAGATCCTTTTCCTTCTCGTCATTACAATACTCAGCAAGCTCCTTGAGGATGTGCGTGCGGGGTATTGCTGTAATTTCCAAATAGTGGGTGAGTGCGGTGCGATACGTGGTAGGGCAGGGGAACGGATGTTTCTTGCTGCTGTCCGTGTCCGTGTTAATCAACGAAAAGACAGTGTCCAGGTTTGCGTTGCACAACTGGCCAAGCTTTTCCACCAAGCTTTTGTCGTTAACAGGGTACATGGCGACATGATCTCCAGCGTCGTAGCGCATTTTGGACCCATCAATGCTCAGCTCTATGTGCATGCAGGAGCGACCGCCACCCTTGTGCAGCTCGCGATTAACCTTGACGGGTGCCAAGAAGGGATTCTTAGCATCAAAGGGCGGCCGCTGGTTCTGCATCGAGTGTAAACGTGCGATCTCTCCAGTGTAAATGCGGTCAGGCTGCACCTCCGGTTGTTCCAGCAGACGGTACTGGCGAATGAGCACTTCCTCGCCACCGCCCTCGATGCCAAAGTGGTCGCAAACAGCGGGCCAAAAGCGGTCCTTCCACGTGATAAAGTCATCCTCGATGCTATCGCAATATTAAAGTATAAACTTTGTTTCTTTTTAGCATATACACATCTTACTTAGCATCATCGTCGCCCAACCCGAGTTCAAAGACTCGGTTAGCGCCCAGTTCCTCCAGCCGCTTGTCCACGTATATGGCCACCTTATTGTAGTGTTCGTATGTCTTGTTGCCCAAGCCAAATACCTATATTCCGAAAAGGATTAAATATTTTTTAAAACTGAATCAAAGGTTGTTATATGTGTTGTGAAATAAATTTATATGTAAACATCTTTTACCTCCCATTCCGTTTTTTATTCTCACCCTGGTAGTTATGTTACGTAAATTATGGAAAATGCCTTGCAAGGCTCGAAGTTTTTGGTACCGACATGTGCCAATAAAGAGAGTGCAAACGGAAAGCTTATTAAACATTATCCGACCGATATTTGCTGGAAATTTGGCAAAAACAGAGATCGGCATAGAGCACAAAGCTTCCCAAAACAAAAATTCCTTTTAAAAAGTCTCACGAAGACAGGTACGCAGCGTAGTGCAAATCTGCGAGCCCGAACAACGCAATTTTGAGCAAGGCAATAATCTGACAATTTGAATATAATTTTAATTTTATCTTTCCAAGACTGAAAAAAAAACTTAATTAGATTGAAATCATAACTAATTGGTAACAAATGAATCAAAAAAAAAAAACAAGATATGTAGAAAAAGGTATACAAAAATATTTTAAAGTTTTAAAAGAAATGAGGGCGGAAGCTAACTTCGGCAAGCCGAAGTTTTAATACCCTTGCAGACTTCGCCGAAATTGCTAAAACCGAAAAAGTAGCGAAAGGAATAAGGTATACATAAATAAACTAGATTTGTATCGCTTGATGTCAATTGCTTTTATACTCCAAAAATGCCATATAAAAATTGAAAAAAAGGGATACTTTCGCAGCCTCTAACAATTTTTCCTACTGAAGTTATAAGATATAGACGTCCGATCGGCAAGCGCTTTTACCCTAATCAAGATATGCGTAATTAAATAAGACTTGGAGAAATTTATGTCAGTAGCTTACACACTACTCGAAAAATTCAGAAAATCATCAAATTTGGACCGATTTCACCCTATTGTTCCTATGGGATATAGACGTCCGATCACGCGCTTTTACCCTAATCAATGTATGCATAAAAAAAATACGATTTGGAAAGATTCATGTCAATAGCTTATATACTGCGCGAAATATCTTAAAAATCATTAAATTTTAACCGATTTTACCCTATTGTTCCTATGGGAGCTATAGGATATAGACGTCCCATCGCCAAGCGCTTTTACCCTGATCAAGGAATGCATAAAAAAATAAGATTAGTAAAGATTTGGATTTATGTTAATAGCTTTTACACTGCGCGAAATATCTTCCTATGGGAGCTCTAGGATGTAGACATCCGATCGGGGCGGTTTTCAAACTTGATCTGCGTACACATGTTTTAGGACAACTGTGAAAGTTTCAGATCGCTAGCTTTTAAACTGAGCTCGCAAACGGTATTGAAACAGACGGACAGACTGACGGACGGAGAGACGGACAGACGGACATGGCTATATCGAAAACTTTATGGGGTCGGAAACGTCTCCTTCACTGCGTTACAAACTTCTTACCAAAATCATAATACCCTCTGAAAGGGTATAAAAAGATTAGCTATACGTAATCAGATTCATTTTTAAATAGCGGCTGTAGTATGTACTTGTCTGATTGGCAGCAACTTTTACCCTGAGCAAGGTATGCATAAATAAATTAGATAAATTGCATAGTTTCATGTCAATAGCTTTTATACTGCAAAATTGTCATATACAAATAGGAAAAAAAGGGATATTTTCGCAGCCTTTAACAATTTTTCCTACGAAAGCTATAAGATATAAACATCCGATCGGCAAGGTATGCGTAAATAAATAAGACTTGGAAAAATGTATGTCAATAGCTTAAACACTGCGCGAAATATTCTAAAAAACATGAAATTTTGACCGATTTCACCGTATTGTTCCTATCGCGAACATCATTTTGAAAGTTATATCCGATTGTTCCTATGGGAGCTGTAGGATATAGACAACTGATCGGGGCGGTTTTCAAACTTGATCTGCGTACACATGTTTTAGGACAACTGTGAAAGTTTCAGAAAGCTAGCTTTTAAACTGAGCTCGCAAACAGTATTGAAACAGACGGACATGGCTATATCGAATCCTCTATTGATCCTGATCAAGAATATATATACTTTAGGGGTCGGAAACGTCTCCTTCACTGCGTTACAAACTTCTGAACAAAATTATAATACCCTCTACAAGGGTATAAAAAGCCATTCAGTTTTAAAGCTACCTGCTTAAAACACTCCCAAAAGTTGTTTTTCTATTGTAGGTAGTATATATGTCGGAACGAGCCGGATCGGATGACTATATCATATAGCTCCCATAGGAACAATGGGAAAAAAATATTTTAAAAAAGTATAAATTTGATGTTTTCAATTTTTTTTTCGTTCTTTGGGATTTGGTAATTCGTAAATACTATACTCCGTTGCACACTTCTGTCTAATATCGAAAATATTTTAAAATGTTATACAGTTTTACTTCCATGACCAATTTGTAAAAAGACCCGAGCCCATGCCATTTCAAATGGTTTTTATCCGATTACATCAGCAGTATCAAACAAACTTTAAAAGCTAGCATACGGAAATATACAAAATTGAGATACGGGTGGAAAAGAATGCTTATCAATGAGGCACTGTTTGATAAGCGGATCGGAGTCGGTATTCGCCCGGTATTCAAGGCCAGAGACATTCGTTTAGATAACGTCGAATCGAGTGTTAAATTTGACACTTACCGCATAATTAAGCCCGGTCAAGTCGACATCGCCGTTGGTGATCCACTCGTAGAACTCCATGGCGTTGTCCGTAGGATCTCCCTCGCCGTAGGTGGCCAGGCAGAAAACGGCCAGAGAATTAGATATGTCCTTAAGCTGCAGTAGCTCCTCCATATCACACTCCTCGGGGTCCGCAACCATTCCTTTTAGACGGTATCGAATGCCCTCCTTAGCTAGGCGGCCGGCGAATTCCTCACCGGTTCCGGTCTGCGAACCATAAAAAACGACAAGGCTGCGCCCGGAGGCTTTGAGCTTCTTTATAAATGAGTTGTCCGCAGCACTGGTGGTGCACACTGTTGTGGGTCTGTATGCAATAAAAAAAAGAGTTAAATCGATAAAATACAATTATAAGTTGAATTTTTTGGAATCATTACGAAATGTATTAAGTAACATATAATTATACCCGTTACTCGTAGAGTAAAAGGGTATATTGTATTCGTGCAAAAGTATGTAACAGGTAGAAGGAAGCGTTTCCGACCCTATAAAGTATATATATTCTTGTTCAGGATCACTAGCCGAGTCGATCTAGCCATGTCCGTCCGTCCGTCTGTCCGTCTGTCCGTCTGTCTGTCCGTCTGTCTGTCTGTCTGTCCGTATGAACGCTGAGATCTCGGAAACTATAAAAGCTAGAGGATTGGCATTTTCAATGTAGATTTGAGGAGTTCCTACGCAGCGCAAGTTTGTTTCCAAATGGTGCCACGCCCCCTCAGACGCCCACAAGACACAAGCTGTGGCCACAGTTCTGATGCTATTATGAAAATTTTAATTGATATGTATTTGTTTCGTCAATACCTATCGATTGGCCTAATAAAAGTTTGTCACGCCCACTCTAACGCCCAAAAACCCATTAAACGCTTAAGCCTGGCTAGCGCCTACATTTCCGCCTTTCATGGCGCCATCTAACGGATGACTTTGGAACAGCAGGAACAGAGTCGACGTTAATTCTCGATAAGGATTTCTATTAAAGGAAATTGCAATGGTTTTCATTTGTCAATACCGAACTATATCCCAAGAACTATGCAAATCAAATCAAGTTAGCCAAATTGGAGGTCTGAGTCAAACAATGGCGTATGTGTGTATGTATGAAGCCAATACATATGCATGTATTTACATTGTACACAGTTGCAATTGCCCGGCAAAGATAACTTCTTTCAAAGAAAGCTATTCGCTTTACCCGTTACTCGTGTTGTGCAAACATTTATACTTTAATATACATAATACTATTTAAGAATGTATGTGTTTAGCCAATATAAGTATGTATGTTTAATATTTCTAGTCAATTTATTGCACTCAAAAACATAAACATAAACACAGCTGCTGGTGCAGGACAACAGCTGCCTGCGCTAAAGCAGCGCTGGTGCTGATGCTCGTGCTGTAAAGCTGCCAGCTCTAAGAGATCGCCGAATTCAAATTGATAATTTTAACTTTTTTAGCTGAGTAACGGGTATCTAATAGTCGAGGCACTCGACTATAGCGTTCTCTCATGTTCCGATTAGCTCTGTTCACTGCTACTTACAGAAATTTTAACCAACAATTACATGTTGAAGCATTTTACTGTATAGTTGGTTGATTTTACAAATACCAGGTATCTCCACATCTAAACATATTTACAGTTTAAAATTGTAAAGTTAGAATATAATAAAAGCCTTACGTTTTCAATTTTTAAATCAAATTAAGAAATAAACAAAACCTAAATCTTATTAAAAATATCTTGCAATAAAGCTTTTACTAATAAGTTTTAATTTTCCAATAAGTAATTTTCGTTTTATCAAATTATACTTACTGTATAGAATAGCTCCGAGCCGGCTCCTCTTCCTTCTTGCGGCTGCGTAGAAAGTAAAACGCGGCTCCACCAATCAGTACCGCCAGTAGGGCCACGTCCAATAGTCCCAAGAAGGGTTCGTCGGCGCCGATTGCGTCTGCTCCCGCGATCGTTTGCTCGCTGGCCATGGTGGGTAGTGTGTGCCTGCAAAAAGCGCACAAAATTCACGGCGCTTTAGTTTTAGTTTTGCATATCATTTTTTTTAGCGCGATTTGCATGACGCGTACTTTGGACACGCACTCTAATTAATGTATTCCACGTAAGCCAGAACTTACGAAGTATTAGATGTGCGTCTAACGGTAATCCGGTTCTACACTTGTTTTAACGGTGCAAGGTACCTCTCTTAATAAATGTTTCGACAGGAGCGACTGACACTGAAATTGCGAATCAAAACGGATGATAATCGATTGTACCTTGGGTCTCGCGTGTTCTAGCGACTGCTTTGATTATTAGCACACGTCAATCGCACTTGCAGATGTGCAATTAAAACTGTGAGCTAGATCGCTAATATAGTCACACAACGTCTGCCTTGGCTTACGTAGCACTGCTAACTGACGGTCGGCAGCAACAGGTTTTATGCACTGCGCTTATCGGACACCGCTGCCATTCGTGCTAAATGATGAAATGTTAAAAATGCGTTGCCTCCAAGTCATCACAAAATTCAGGCTATCGACTACAAAAAATATTAATATAAATATATTAATATAAATATATTAATATAAATATTTTACAACCAAAAAAAAACTTATCTTGAAACACACGGCCAGTATTCGTCAAAAAAAAAATAAAGGTACGACTGCCCATGAATATTTTAGATTTTGGCAAAGCTTAAGCAGTATGGTTCGAAAGCAAAAATTTTAACTTTTAAACATAACAAATAAAATAGATAATAAAATACAAATTATTTTAGTGGTAAAAATTATTTGTCAAACATGCACAATGTACATCAAGTACTTATCGAAACTTACTATCTATATAATAACACGCACAATGTGCACCAAGTACTTATCGAAACTTACTATCTATATAATTGTTAGTTAGTTTTTAATTTCCTACTGCTCTGTACCTACTCTACAGGCATCACTAAGCCCTTTAATCTCCATAAAAGTAGTATAGGTTACCTACCTTTTGGCTTAATAAAATTTCGAGGAATGATTACTTTAATTTTAACTTTAACTTTTGAACCAAACAACAAGAAATTTGTCTGTCACTGCGTGAACCCAAACGACCTTATCTCTCGTTTGTAGTTTTTATACCCTTGCAGAGGGTATTATAATTTCAGTCAAAAGTTTGCAAAGCAGTGAAGGAGACATTTCCGACCCTATAAGTATATATTTTCTTGATCAGCAGCACCAGGAGAGTCGATCTAGCCATGTCCGCCTGTCCGCCTGTCCCCCCCGTCCGTTTCTACGCAAACTAGTCCTTCAGTTTTAAAGCTATCTGCTTGAAATTTTCTCAAAAGTTGTCTTTCTATTGTACGTAGTATATAAGTCGGAACAAGCCGGATCCGGCGACTATATCCATAGTATAATTATTTACTATATTAGAAACTATTGCAAAATGCACCGCAAAATCGATATAGCTTCATTGTTTTTAATTATATAGGCAAAGAAATCGAAATGTAGTCGTTTTGTATTTATGTATATAAACTTCGGCTTGCCGAAGTTTGCTTCCTTTCTTGTTTGAGGACTTTTATAAGAAAGTCTTAAAGTTGCCCCTTGAATTAATTTTTGACTTTATGCTTTAATGTTGCTAATGCGCTGCGACTTGTGTGTACTTTGTATAGACTCGTAATAGTTATTGTTGCTGTGGTCAGCAAATGGCAGAAAATAAATATTAAACATATGCCCAGGCTAGCGGAGCAAGCATGCGAAGCATATGCAAATCGACGCTTGTACTGTCGTTCGCGTCCGATTTCAGTTTGAGGAAGGTTTTCTACGCCCGTGCTGAATCAAAAGAGCCAATGCTCACGATAATGACTAACACTGACAACAATGCGAGGCGAACAATAAATTGGAGAATTTTTATAGGTCACTTTACAGCTGCTGTGGATTGTTTAAATGTTTCCATGGCAATGGGGAAAGTGAACTAAAATACGCTTAGACTTTAGACTTAGACTTAGACAAACTAACATTAATACGTTAGTCGCAAATAAGTGTATTTACAAGTTTAGAATATAGTTGAAATTTAAGAAAACTATAAGGGATTACTATAAATATATTGAAAAGTTGCTATAATACTCCAATTAAAGTATATATTGTTCTACTCTTTAAATTTACACAATAAGACTGTTAAATTTTATGAAATTTAAATCGATTAGTACGGGAGATATTTTGATTAAATTAAATAAAGTTAATTTTAGACCTGAGACTTAAAGTAGAAAGCATTAGTTTTGGTAAAATTAAAAATTTTTTTTTTACCAAATTATGTACTGTACCAGAAGCATAACAATACCTAGATTTGTATGCCATTTTCAGCTTGAGACTGAAAATTCGATTCCTTCGACAGCCGAAAATTATACAGCACCAACCTAATGGAAAAACTTAATGTTTTTTTTTTAAATTATTACATTAAGAAAATGTCTAAATTAAATATTTCTTCATAGTGTTAAAGTTCTATATAAATGTAAAGAGAAAAAACTGTTAAAGTTTAATATTAAGTGAACCAGAAAATAAAAAAAATTAAAAAACATATTTATTAAGAAATTATGATTATAATAATTTATTTAGGATAATTTGTTTTTCATGATTATTAGAAACATTGAAGGACTTAATATTTTGTATATCCACCAATGTTTTCAAATACATACATTTTTGTTATTTCCTATTAATACACTTTTAATTTTTAGTTCTTAAAAAAGGTAAAGCACAAACTTTATCTTAAAAAAGATTCTTAAAAGAAATCAAATTTGGGATACTTAATCAATTCATTAAAATATAATTCATTCAAAAGAGTTCAACTATTTTTTGATTGAAACTTTAAAAAGTGTTTCTAAACCACTTCGTCAGTGCTCTGAGTAAGGTCATAATTTTGTTTATCTTTACACATCTAACCAGATAAATCTTAGTTCATTGAGCCTAATCAAAATAAAGTTGCCAACACAAACGCCCAGCTAATGACACATACATACACCCAGTCCCCACTCATCCATATTCGAGCGATAATACTGAAGATTTTATTTGGTAGAAACGATTTTAAAATCCCCTAGCCACGATGACAGTAGCAAAATGCTCCTACGGTTTTCCATCGGAATATCAGAGTAAGCATGACAGGACAGTTTTATCTCGCGCACGAGAAACTATTCTTATCACAAATAAAGTTTACAAGCAGTGGATTTTGTTTTCAGTTCTCACTTCAGTGCAGGTGAAATTGGCTAAAATAAAAAATCTTTCTGTTCAGCATTGCATGATGAATTTGTCTGACCGTTGTCAGGTAACGAATTGAAAACATTTAGTTCGGAAATCAATGTTTACTAATCTTAACCTTCTTATGTTACTTAGTTATTAAAAAAAAATACTAAAGCACATAGTTATAACAGATTTACTCAAACTCAAAGTGGTCTAAAAATCTTGTAAGTAGAATTAATTGACAAATGTGTGCAAATGTGTGTCTCAATAGAAAATTGTTGAACGAATACAACATACTAATATACCCTTCGAGAAATTCATTTCAGTCGTTTACATTTATTTAATATAATTACAAAATGCATTACCATTTCCGGTTTATTTCTTACTCGAACCGGAAACAATTTCTTTTAACTAACATAAAAGGCATATAAACATATATAATAGCAGTATTTCAGTGGGTAAGTGGAAATTCAGAAAAGTACATATAAAAGAATATATAGGAATGAGAGAGTATTGCTCGTAAATTTTTAATTAGAAATGTTGAGGTTCTAATCAGTGGCGGGGGTACGGGAAGCCGATGGAGGAGTTATATAACAGCATTTATTCCAAAAATAAAGTTTGTTATTGTTTTATAAATTATTAATTAAACTTAACATGAACGTGTTGATTTTTACAATCAACTTACCAGTCCGAGAATACACTGCGCAAATAAACTCCATAGAACACTACGGGCAGTATGCAGATATATGACAGCTTTAGGATATAGTCATCCGATTTTGATAAAACTTAAGGTATTGATCCAAAAAACATTATACTACTAGAAATTTGCATGAAATAAAAATGTCGTAAAAAATGCTAATTTTACCCAATTGTTCATTTAACTGCTAAAGGATATATATGCCCAATCAGTGGCGTTGATCTACAGTGACAAACATACAATCAATAATTTTTTGTTAAATACAAGTGACTTCATTAAGTTATCTTTTAAAAATAATTTATTAAAAATAAAAAACCAAAAAAGGAACATATTTCCCCAAAATAAAATATTGGCACACATGGGTCTTAATTAACTATTTTGGCTCTAACCATTTGGCTCTATACTCTTAATGGTATAATGATTAATTGTATAGCTATAATTGATTTAGTTCCTTAAAAGAAAGAAACGTTGTTTGACTTTACAAGGTAAACATAAAATCAACCGGACGTTTTCAAAAAATTAAATTTAATATGCAGGATCAAGGCAAATCGAATGTCAAGATTTGGAAATGGATGCCCAGAAGCCATTTTTTTTTGGGGGGGGTATGTTATTTACATTTTTTGCCTTTTTTTTAATTTTTAATTTTTTAATGTACACTTGAAAAATTTTGCGTTAAAGTTTTAGATTGATCCGAGTAGGTAAATTCCAAAACTTTTTTTTAAAGCGTTTTTCCCACAACTCACTTTTTCAAAGTCGGTGCCCCTCTTTTTTATACCCTTGCAGAGGGTATTATAATTTTGGTCAAAAGTGTGCAACGCAGTGAAGAAGACATCTCCGACCCTATAAAGTATATATATTCTTGATCAGGATCACCTCCTGAGTTGATATAGCCATGTCCGTCTGTCCGTCTGTCTGTCCGTCTGTCTGTCCGTCTGTCTGTCCGTCTGTCTGTTTCTACGCGAACTAGTCTCTCAGTTTTAAAGATATCGAATTGAAACTTTGCACACACCCTTCTTTCCTTTGCACGCAGTATATAAGTCGGAACGGCCGGGATCGGCCGACTATATCCTATAGCTGCCATATAACTGATTGATCGGAAATGCCATAACTCTGCTGTTTGTTAAGTTAGGAAGTTAGGACTCTCTATGGGTATTGTATTTGGCCAATCAATCCGACGTACCAAATTTTATAAGGATCGTCCGACTATATCCTATAGCTGCTATATAACTGATTGATCGGAAATGCCATAACTTTGGTGTTTGTAAAGTTAGGAAGTTGGGATTTTCTATGGGTTTTATGTTTGGCCAATTAATCCGACCTACCAAATTTCATAAGGATCGGCCGACTATATCTTATAGCTGCCATATAACTGATTGATCGGAAATGCCATAACTTTAGTGTTTGTTAAGTTAGGAAGTTGGGATTTTCTATGGGTTTTATTTTTGCCCAATCAATCCGACATATCAAATTTCATAAGGATCGGCCAACTATATTCTATAGCTGCCATATACATAACTGAACGATTGGAAATGCCATAACTTTGGTGTTTTTAAAGTTAGGAAGTTGGGATTTTTTATGAGTATTAAGAATGCATCATATGAATAATTTTGGAGAATATAATTTGCAGAATATTCTGCAAGGGTATTTCAACTTCGGCTCCGCCCAAAGTTAGCTTTCCTTTCTTGTTTTTCATAGTTTTGATTTTACAATGACAAATTAACCGATTTTTTTCCCAAAAAAACATATTTTTCACTTCAAAGTCTTCGCAAAAATTCAAAAATTGATATTTAAAAAAAAACTCAACAACGTTACCTGGTGCAAACTATGAACGAATGAACTTGGATTTTTTTATTTCAGATGATCCAGCACCGAGTTATGAGGGGCACCGCAATTTAACTTTTTTTGAGACACGTCCGGACCATTGCCATATTTTTGAATATTTCTTTGTAAAAATTTTATAAGACATTCTTCGAATGTCATACATTCGTACCATTCGTTGAGTAATTACATTTTAACTGTGTCGTCAGGAAAAAAATCACAAAAACATGGTTTTTTTTGTATTATTTGACCTTACACCCCTTAATGAAGTCACTTGTATTTTACAAAAAATTAATGGTTCTATCTAAAAATATTTTGTTTTATATAATATCAGCATATTAGAAGAAGAAAAAAAGCGTTAAAGTTCAACATGGTAGCTGTGCCAATAATTACGTTTTGTTACTGTATGTACGGTACAGACGGTCAGCCAGACAGACAAAATCGATCGAAGTTCACGTAGAAACAGACAGACGGACATATTTATATCAACTCTGGACGCGATCCTGATCAAGAATATATATGTATACACTCATGGAAAAAATAATAGAAACGACAATTTTTTTTCTTATTTTTCAAACTTTTCTTCAGTCAATTTTTTTTTTTTAGTTTAATAATTTTGATTGATAGTCGATACAATTATGTGTCAAAATATACCAAAACAATAATTTTCAAAAAACTTAAATCCTATAGAGCACCTTTGGGGGATAATAAAGAAGAGGATTGGTTGGTTTAAGTCCAAAACTAGGGAAGATTTGTGGAAGAAAGTAAATTCAGAGTGGTACTCCATTGAACCATCAATTTGTGCCAATTTGGTGGATTCAATGGGACAACGGTGAACCAAAGTCATTAAAAATTGCGGTGGTACAACTATATATTAAAGTTACCATCTAAACTAAAAGGCTTCGAAGCTACAAAACAGTTTTTCATAGAATTAACTAAGTCGTTTTTATTATTTTTTCCAGGCCTAAAAATTTTAAAAATTATTTTTTAGTTCATAACATTTTTTGAAAATTATTGTTTTGGTATATTTTGACACATAATTGTATCGACTATCAATCAAAATTATTAAACTTAAAAAAAAAATTGACTGAAGAAATGTTTGAAAAGTACGAAAAAGAATTGTCGTTTCTATTATTTTTTCCATGACTGTACTTTAAAGGGTCGGGGAGATGTCTCCTTCTCTGCGTTGCACACTTTTGACCAAAATTATAATACCCTCAGCAAGGGTATAAAAATGTATCAGCCACGCACCCCAGCTGTTTCGCGGTAGGTCTGTCGACCAGATCAACGTAAGTTGGTTTTTTTTTAATTAAGCAATTAAGCCTACTACTCAGACGGATACGTGGAAAACAGTTATTCAGCGAGCAAGTAAAACAAATTAATAACATAAGTAAATTATATTATCTTACACGCATATGGGCGTTAGTAAGCGAGAGCGAGCTATTGCACAAACAACCATAGGGCTGTAAAAGCAAAGAGCTGAGCGAGCTCAGCAACAGGTACTGAACTTTAAACTCGGACGCAAGCGTACATGTGTGCGAGCGAGAGTTTGTATATGGTGTGTCCATCTGTCCTTGTCGTTGTAACCTTGACCGTCAATGCATCGCTCGTTGCGTATTAATTTTCGAATCATCAATAAATTTATGTATTTCGACTGCGCATGCCCTTGAGACTTGGATGTCCAACAAAATAACTCCTTGCAACTCACCGATCTTACTATATCGTTTCTGTTGCTCTTCCACGACTAGATGCTGCTTCCTGTTCGTTTTCCTCTCTTCACCCGTTTAGAGCACGACAAAGGTCTTAATTCACCTTATTGAGTTAAGTGGGAGGGAGGGACGACTGCCACCGTGAGGGCAGCAACAAGTTACTGTTACAATTTCATTGACATGCCTTTCGCTTAAGCACTAGCTTAAATCGATACCATAGACTCGTAGAAATTTGGGAAACATCGATATTTTTTCTGAAACTATTAACATGCAAATAAGACCCCGTTTACACTAAGGCTAATAATTCAGCCCACTGATAAAGTTCTTACACTGGCGCTTAAAATAGTTTTTGACAGTTGTTCCTTTCACACAAACACCCGCGGTTTCAAAAACAGCTGATTAGCTGTTTACAAAAAATAACAAACGGAACAAGAATAACAAAGAATAAAAACAAAAAAGCGAATATTAACGCAAAACTAAATTAAATTTTAGCATTGGAATGTATTAATAATTACCAGTAAATTAAAAAAACTACTGTTCAATTCAAATTGTATTGTTTTTGAATTGTCTTGTCCAGCGGCAGACTTGTCTTGCTAAGGTAGTTAAGAATATGCTTAAAATGATTTTTCCCGCAAAACAGGATTCTTAAATTTTAATCTTTTAAGCCTAGTACGCAGATCGACGAAAACTGTTCCCCAGTGATGAGAGAGAGCGAGAGGCAAACAGCTGGCGTTCACTTTTCATTAGGCTTTTCACCTCAGTACTCAAATCGACGAAAAAAAAAATACTAGAAAATTACTTCGCGTATCCAACCACCTAAAATGAACTTTTGGTGAACCCTAGCGCAAAGATTAAAACATTTAATCTTTTGGAGTGCGCTTCTCACTGAATATTTTAAATAATGGAGGGAAAAAAAACCCCGCAAAGATCGATTGCAGGAGTTTACTTGTAAGGACAAAATAACATTAATACCATCTGGGGTGCCTCTTGTCAGAGCAAAGTGTTTCTTAGGTCAAAAATGTACGAAAAAACACATAAGTTCAGCTATAAACTTTAAATAAGCAAATAATTGTCAGTAAATTAAAAAAAAACAACTGTTAAATTTAAATTGTATTGTTTTTTAATTTCTTTGTACAGCGGCAGACTTGTCTTGCCAACGTAGTTGATAATATCTTTTAAAGGCTCTTTCCCGCAAATACGATTTTTGAATTTTAACTGCTTGTCAACAAACCCAGCTGATTGACAGTAAGACCTAGTACGCTCAGTTCGGATGAACTATCGAACTTTTGGTCACACTGGAAAGATTAAAGTTTTTACGCTAGCGTACTCGTTGGTCGATCTGAGTACTAGGCTTTAATCTGTTGTCAGAGCAGAGTGTTTTTTTAGGTCAAAAATTGACTGAAAATCACAACAAAATCTCCAGCCATGATCTCTAGATTACCAAAGAATTATCAGTCATTAAAAAAAAAAAACTGTTAAATTTAAATTATATTGTTTTCTAATTTCTTTTTATAGCGGCAGACATCTTTTGTCAAAGTAGTTAAGAATATCCTTTAAAGGCTCATTCCCGCAAATAAGATTTTTGAATTTTAACTGCTTGTTAACAAGCCCAGCTGATTGACAGTACGGCCGTACCACGCTCAATACTGATGAACTTTCAAAAATGCTGTCACACTGGAGGATTCAAGTGTTTCCGCTGGCGAACTCTTTTTTCGATCTGAGTAAAGAATAGTACTCAGATCGACAAAAACTGTTCGTCAGTCATGAGTAAGACCGAGAGGCAAACAGCTGGCGTACACTTTTCGTCACGCTTTTTTTTTTACCTCGGTACTCAGATCGACGAAAAAATACTAGAAAATTACATCGCGTTGCCAACCACTTTAAATGAACTTTTTGTGAACCCCATCGAAAAGAATACAAAATATAATCTTTTGGTGTGCAGTTCTCAGTGAACATTTAAACAAAAATACGTTATTATTATTTTAACTGCTTGTCAACAAACCCAGCTGATTTACAGTACGACCGTAGGACGCTTAATTCGGATGAACCCTCGAAAATGAAGTCACACTGGAAATATTAATGTTTTTACGCTAGCGTACAAGTTTTTCCGCTGGCGAACTCATTTGTCGATCTGAATACTAGGCTTAAGTACATCACACCGATACTCGGTTCGACGAAAAAATTGTATATCTTTGCTAGTCTGCTGAAATGAACTGTGGGTGAACGTTCGTCAGGCCCTAGCGAAAAGATTTAAAAATGTAATCTTTTGGGGTGATTGTTGTAAGAGCATAGTGTTTTTCAGGTCAAAAATAGACCGAAAAACACAACAAAAACACAGAAAAATCGTCTGCAAGAACTTAGGGCAGATATGATCTCTAAATTACCAAATAATTTTCAGTAATAAAAAAAAACTACTATTAAATTTAAATGATATTGTTTTCTAATTTCTTTGTATAGCGGCAGACATGTCTTTCCAAAGTAGTTAGGAAATCCGTTAAAGGCAGTTTCCTGCATATAAGATTTTTAAATTTTATCTGCAGCCCAGCTGATTGACAGTACGATCGAAGCGGGCGCGATACTGATGAGCTCTCAATAATGCTGTCACACTGGAAAGATGAAAGTATTTCCGCTGGCGAACTCGTTTTTTGCTGTAGAGTTCAAGACCTTAAACCTAGTAATCAGATCGAAAAACGAGCTCGCTAGCGGAAAAATGTCAATCAGCTGGGTTTGTTGACAAGCAGTTAAAATTCAAATATCGTATTTGCGGGAAAGAGCCTTTAAAAGATATTATCAAATACCTTGGCAAGACAAGTCTGCCGCTGTACAAAGAAATTAAAAAAACAATACAATTTAAATTTAACAGTTGTTTTTTTTTAATTTACTGATAATTATTTGCTAATTTAAAGTTCATAGCTGCACTTTTATTGTGTTTTTTCGTACATTCTGGACCTAAAAAACATTTTGCTCTGACAAGAGGCACCCCAGATAGTATTAATTTTATTTTGTCCTCACATGTAAACACCTGCAATCGACTTTTGTGAGTTTTTTGAGTTTTTCCATCCATTTCTTATAATGTTCAGTGAGAAGCGCACGCCAAAAGATTACATTTTTTAATCTTTTCGCTAGGGTTCACCCAAAGTTCATTTCCGCAGACTGGCAACGCTATGGAATTTTCTGGTATTTTTTTCGTCGATCAGGGGACCGACGTGAAAAAAAGGCCCGACGAAAAGTGAACGCCAGCTGTTTGCCTCTCGCTCTCTCTCATGACTGGCGTACGGTTTTCGATCTGGATACTAGGCTTAAGAAACAATTTGCTTTGACAAGAGGCTCCCCAAAAGATTTACAACCTCACAAAAAAACTCCTGCAATCGCCTTTTGCGGGTTTATTTTATTTTTGCCCTCCATTTTTTTAAATGTTCAGCGAGTAGTGCACGCCAAAAGAGTAAAATTTTATTCTTTTCGCTAGGGTTCCACCTTTTTAATTATCAAAATTTTTTTAAGGATTCCGTATTTCTGAAACTGAGAACTGAAAAAGTGGGCAAAAATGGGGAAACTTAAGCATATTATTAAAAAATTCGTTTTTAGTCGACCCAACTTCTTAAGACTGTAGAAATCATTTGCCCACTTCTGTCATTTTAAAACGATCACTCAAGTAATTAGGACGAAAACGCAATTATCTTAATATTCACATGCACCAGGCTAGCACACTTTCTTGTTTAATATTTGTAAGAATAGGTCCTCTAACACAGTATTTCGTATAACATGACTCATTGGAGCTCTTGGACCGACTGATCTAACATTTAAGGCCCTTTTAGGTACGCCCTTTTAGGTACGTACAGAAATGAACAAATCATTACAATTTCTAAAGCTAAAATTGTTTTTAGTGTTGCGTTATAATCGACATTGTGGTCGAGAAAACTATATTTTCACGTCCTCTTATTTCTCACAGGTGTGAAAAATTTTTCGCTACAGCTCTTTAAAGCCTAGTACTCAGATCGAAAAACGAGTACGCTAGCGTAAAAACTTTAATCTCTCCAGTGCGACCAACATTTCGAGAGTTCATCAGAATTATGCTTGCTACGGTCGTACTGTCAATCAGCTGGGTTTGTTGACAAGCAGTTAAAATTCAAATATCGAAATTAAAAAACAATACAATTTAAATTTAACAATGGTTGTTTTAAATTATTTGATAATTATTTGCTAATTTAAAATTCATAGCTGCACTTATAACGTGTTTTTTCGTACATTTCTCATGACTGGCGCACAGTTTTGTCGATCTGAGTACTAGGCTTTAAGCGGTTGTAAGAGGACCGTATAAATAATTATATGTTCAATTTTAAATTAATTCCAGTCCACTGTGCAAAGTCTTATCGATAGTTAATGTCATCTATCGATACATTCGCTATTGATATCACCACTACGGGCTCACTCGTCGTTTTAGTTTTTGTTAATTCTTTAATTTATTGTTCGAAAGTTTCGAAAGTGTCTTAAACGCCGAGTTGAATTGGAATAATTTAAATCGTGTAATTAATCTACAAATGTCTGTAGAGTCAATGGTGCTGCTGTTTTAGCCTATTAGTGAGCCAGCGGAGCCCCAGCCGACCAAAAGCATTCTCGGTTTGGAAATGCCATTGAAGTTCTTAAAAAAATGTCGCCAGTACAATGTCACGTCCAAGAGCTTGTTTGTTATATCAGTGCATCACCTGTTGGGTGAGTAAACTCCTTTCGTTAAAAGGGCGTAGCGCCTACAACATTAACAACACCTAGGTGACAAAGCCAAAACCTCACAGCTGCCTCTGCCCATTACACTTGTTGATTTATTTATTTGGGAATGGGAACATAATTATATTTTATTAACAGTTTAGCTAGAATTCGAGTTCCGGATGCAAAAGTGGTACTCACTATGGTTTTTTTTACTTAAGCTTGTTGGTTTATTGTGAGAGATTTTGTGTCTAATAGATTTGTTTTAATGGGTTTCATGGGTCAAAAAATAACCTTTTCCAGTCAAAAGTTTGCAACGCATTGAAGAACACATTTCCGAGGAGAATCGATCAACCCATATCCACAATCACTAACATTCTAGAGCTTACTACATTTGTGATAAACGACTCCAATAGTAGTTTTCAAACAGACGTCATTTACACTGGCTTTAGTAAAGCATTTGACTCTAAATAACTTACTTATTGTTCAAAAACTTGACCTGTTAGATTTTCAGTTGATCTCCGTATATGGATCTCAAGTTACCTGAATGGCAGGTCACAAAGGGTCCTTTTTATACACTTGCAGATGGTATTAAAATTTTTGGTCAAAAGTGTGCAACGCAGTGAAGGAGGCATCTCCGACCCTATTATTGATCAGGATCACGTCCTGAGTTGATATAAGCATGTCCGTCTGTCTGTTTCTACGCAAACTAGTCTCTCAGTTTTAAAGATACCTATAGAAATGCTATAACTTTGGTGTTTGTAGAGTTAGGAAGTTGGGATTTTCTTTGGGTTTTATTTCTGGCTAATCAATCCGACCAAATTTCATAAAGATCAACCGACTATATCCTATAGCTGCCATAAACATTAACGATCGGAAATTCCATAACTTTGGTGTTTTTAAAGTTAGGAAGTTGTGATTTTTTATGGGTTATAATTTTGGAGAATATAATTTACAGAATGTTCTGCAAGGTTATATCACTAATCATACAACATATAGACTGGTCATTTCATACAACGAAAATGGACACAAAAATATTTTTGCGGGAGGCCCCACGGCTCTTAGCGGCAGGCCCCGGACACTTCGTGTACCTTCGGGTTTTTTGCGCTCTCATTCTTATTCTCATTTTCATGCTTGCGCACTCATTGCACGAGTTCGGTCGTTCAGTCGCAGAGACGAGCATTTTGAAGAAGGTTGCGCTGCGCTTGAATTGGTCAGGTGCATCCCTGCAGTACCGTTCATCACCTTTTAATCGCTTTTTCATCACCAAAAATTCATCACTGCTGATTAATCGGCGATGAAACTTCATACAAATTAGTGATGAATTTAACATTGGCATGTCCTAGGAGTTAATCAGTGAAAAATTCATCACTCTTTAATCAGTAATTCATCACTCTTTTCAGTTTTTCATCACTCTTTAATCAGTAATTCATCACTCTTTGAACGGCGTTTACTGATGAACATGCGATGAACGAGTGATTAAAATGCGATGAAATAGTGATCACTCTTTAATCAGTAATTCATCGCTTTTTCATCTCATTTTCATCGCTTTTTCATCTCATTTTCATCGCTTTTTCATCTCATTTTCATGGCTTTTTCTTCGCTTTTTCATCGCTTTTTCATCGCATTTTCATCGCTTTTTCATCGCATTTTCATCGCTTTTTCATCGCATTTTCATCGCATTTTCATCACTTTTTCATCGCTTTTTTTCATCAGTAAAATTCATTCAGTAAATTTTCATATAAATTTCATTTTTTATTTTATTACAATATTTCATTATTATTTCATTTATTTCATTACATATAACTAATTAATTTAACTTAATTCAATCTACATATGTACGTTTTCAGTTGTCTCGGAGGTGTTGAGGATGTTTCGGTTTCGGTGCCCTTTTTTTGACTTCGTGCTTAATGTACTGGCTCTTCCTGACCAAGTATATCTAAAATAGAAAAATTATTAAAAAAATAAAAACTTACTGCGTTTTTTGTTTTGCCGCCGACCAAGTCCAGCTTAGTTTATGCTGGCCCAACAGTTTATTATAAGCTTCGCCTTAAATAATGAATAAATATATTAACAGTATATGTAGGTACAGTTCAAAATAATTAATAAAATAACACTTACCTAAATTTCTGATAAATTTAGTTATAAAATTTCACAAAAAATCTCAGCTTCGATCTGTTCTCTCCTTTCTCTCAAATGCAAGTGCACGTAAAAACCGCGAAAACAACTTCAGTTGAAAACAAGGGCGTCGTTAATCCTATTGTTCTTTCCTCTGCCTAATTTGTCTTTACATGTTTGCTTTCGTTAAAGCAGGGTATATAAAACCATGTCCGACTATGCAAAATAATCACATAACTTAAATTCACTTAAAAAAGGAATCAATACCTTTCATAATTATCATAATAATTTTATTTTTAAAAAGTATTTCCATAAAATAATATAATAAATAAGAATCAACGACTACAATACAAAAATTATGCTAATTTATTTTCAAGGGTGTATAAAGGTCGATCTGATTTTAATACATTGTCCTCCACCTCTCAGCTCATTTTATGGGGAGAGAGACAGAGTAAGAGAGGGAGATGGAAATTTTTCTGCGTTGCCTACGATCGGGGACTGAGAGTTTCGGCTCTGCCTGCGTCGCACTCGGCTCTGCCGACTTTGCCTTTGGCTCTGCCGGCGTCGCAGTCCGCTGCTGATTAAACAGTGATGAATTTTTGTAGTGATGAATTTCGGAACTGCAGGGATGTGTGCGTTTATTTCAATTCGATGCGGCAAGAGACCAATTGAAGCGCAGGCGCAACCTTCTTCAAAATGCGCGTCTCTGCGACTGAACGATCGAACTCGTGCAATGAGTGCGCGAGCATCATCTGGGCCATCTGGGTCCGTTTTTATACCCGTTACTCGTAGAGTAAAAGGGTATATTGTATTCGTGCAAAAGTATGTAACAGCTAGAAGGAAGCGTTTCCGACCCTATAAAGTATATATATTCTTGATCAGGGTCACTAGACGAGTCGATATAGCCATGTCCGTCTGTCCGTCTGTCCGTCCGTATGAACGCTGAGAACTCGGAAACTATAAAAGCTAGAAGATTGGCATTTTGCATGCAGATTCTAGGAGTTCCTACGCAGCGCAAGTTTGTTTCAAAAAGGTGCCACGCCCCCTTTAACGCCCACAATCGCTTATATACGATTTCAAAAATTTAAATATTTCGGAAAAGTAAAAATTCAGTTTTATTGTGTTTATCAATACCTATCGAAATCTAGAAGAAATTTTTCAAATCGGACCATTCGTTAAAAAGTTATGCGTGAGCAAAGTTTCTATCTCCATCTCCCTCGCACTCCCTTTACCTGACTAACGGGTATCTGATAGTCGGGGCACCCGACTATAGCGTTCTCTCTTGTTTTTTACTTTATTTATTAACGATCTTCCCTCAATTATAAGTCATTCTCGCGTACTTATTTACGCGGATGATGTTATGTTAAGCTTGCAGTATAAGGACATTTCCTGCCATTTAGACTTACAATCCGATCTAGCTAATTTTCAAATCAGATGACTTTTTTTCTGGTCAATTCGATATACGCGTCTTACACGTTAAGTGCCAGCTCTTTGGATAGAATAACTATTGTAAACGATCTTGGCGTTCTCTTGGACCCTAAACTAAAATTCTAATCACATTTCGTCCGTGGTTAATAAAGCCAGAGGAGTGTTTGGATTTATTAAAAGGTGGTCAAAAGAATTCGATTATCCTTATATAACTAAAACTTTATTTATTTCGCTTGTCCATCCGATTCTGGACGGACCAATACATATTGGTCGTATTAAATCAGTACAAAAAAAAATGTTTTTTTTGCTTTACGGCGCCTAAACTGGGATGCAAATTTTAACTTACCTTCTTATCCTAGTACACTTATATTAATTAATTTACCCTCCCTAGCCAACCGTAGAACGACATGGTGATATTGACAGCCCCGACTTGGTAAGTCGGCTAAACTTTTCTGTGTCATGTAGGTTAACTAGAAATTATATTTCCCTAATATTAAATCATTGTAGATCTAACTATGCCTTGGATGAGCCTTTCGGAGTACTATAATAGACTTTTTACTAGAATCTCAAATCTTGACTCTCTGTCGCTCCTAAAACGATTAATCATTGGCATAAAATTGATCTTACTATTACTTTTTTCCCGGACTTATTTTGTTTTCGCGATCCGTACGATACACGGATGCGCCCCTCGGTCGGTTGGGCGGGTAAGTGATCCGTGGGACTCCGCGCAAAAAAAAATCAAAAAACCCGCAAAAATCGATTGCAGGAGTTTACTTGTGAGGACAAAATAACATGAATACGATCTGTGGAGTCCTGCCCAGAATTGTGGGACTTGGAAAAAAAAAAATTTTCTTGCAACCATTATTAAAAGAACGTGGGAGGAAATAGCCTGGGAAATGAATAAAGATAATAAGTCATAATTGTACATTTGTTAACGTGGACATATACAATATTTATGTTTATATAATAGTTGCAAGCTGGAGTGCAAGTCGCTGCGGGACAGCTATAAATACCACCTTAAATGCAAGCGACCGAAGAGTGGAAGTGCTGAAGGAGTCCCACTGGAAAAGCCAAAGGGTGTTAATCTTTTGAGGTGTCTCTTGTCAGAGCCAGGCCCGATGAGAGGGGGGGACTGCCGGGTCATTTTCCCGGGGCCCGCAGTGGTCAGGGGCCCGGCAGCGAGAAATTTTTTTTCGAAAATTTAGTTATTAAGAAAAATTATTTTATATTCTTAGATCGTAGAGTTAGAATCTAAATAGAGGTTTAATTTGCTCTGCCCGCACCTCTGCCAAAGCTCTGCTGAGAGCCATGTTCGAAGCTAACTTCGGTTTCTCATTACCCCTAACATGTGCGAAGCACTAGCAATAGTATGGGGAGTTCTCGCACCAATCCTTAGGAATAAGACCAGTGCAGCAATAAGAATTCACCATGGGGCTCGAATGAAGTTCGATCAAACGAATAAACTCTTTTTTTTCCGGAAAATGCAGTTCGTCAGAAGGCAATCACATCCTTTACATTTTCCTAATGATGCTAGTGGCCACATGTTCCCTGAAGCAGTTCTTTATACTTCGCAGACCAATGGAGAAACAATTAAACGAGACTGGATTGTTTGGAGTCAGCCAAGGCAGCCACTATTCTGCTTTCCATGTCGTCTGTTCAGTAAAGTCGCAGAAAATTCAAGATCAGCTCTGACGAGATCTTCAGGATTTTCTGGTGAGAAGAATTGGAAGAAATTGGTGGATCCTCTACTTCAAGAGAATATCAAAAGCGAAGCAGCTCGTTGGAGAGAGCTACTTTGAAAAATTCTGCAAGGAGTATTTTATTTGGGTTTTTCTGGAAATATCGAGAGCTTGATCAAGAAGATCTCAAAAGACAGACGAGATCATTTTGTGATACCTACCATGTAGATGTCTCTATCGATTTAATCGATGAAATTATCCATCTGATGGCTATCCATGAAGCAAATTTAGGACCCGATATTCTTCCACCCTTACAGCTACTGAATGAACTTCATAAAGTGAAGATGGATGTTCTGTTCCCAAACATCTGTATTTCACTCAGAATATTCTGTACTATTCCTGTTAGCATAGCTGAAGGTGAACGTTCATTCAGTCTCTTAGTTCGGATACAATTTTTTTGCGGTCTACCATGAGTCAAAAACGTTTGACAAACCTTGGCACTCTAGCACTGGAATCAGGACTTGCCCGTAATCTCGATTTCAAAGCAATTATTTCGATGTTTGCCGACCAGAAAGCCCGTAAGGCCTATTTAACTATGTTCTACAAGTCTAATCAGATGATCTTCACCCGAAATTTAACCAAAGGAAACCAAATACGCACTGATATGTGAATAAACGTACTATAAATATTGGAACAATAACACAAGATTTTATTAGTAACAATCTCCCAATGCTATTTTTATCGTTATCAACCAATCCATACAACTTTTTAATTCTAATAAGAATCGAAAAAGGGACGTGAAAAACATATGTCCCAGGGCCCGGTGTGGCTCTCAACGGCCTTGGTCAGAGCAAAGTGTATCTTAGGTCAAAAATCTACGAAAAAACACAATAAAAAACTTACAAAAATCGCCTGTAAGAACTATGTGCAGCTATGAACTTATAATTAGCAAATAAATATCAGTAAATTAAAAAACAAAAGCTAAATTTAAATGTCATTGTTTTTTAATTTCTTTGTACAGAAGCAGACTTGTCTTGAAAAGGGAGTTGATAATATCATTTAAAGGCTCTTTCCCGCAAATACGATATTTGAATTGTAACTGCTTGTCAACAAACCCAGCTGATTGACAGTACGACCGTATCACGCTTAATTCTGATGCACTCTCGAAAATAGATTAGGAAAGATTAAAGTTTTTCAGCTAGCGAACTCGTTTTACTAGGCTCTAAAGCCTAGTACTCAGATGAACAAAATCCGTTCACCAGGTATGAGAGTTTTTTTTTTTATAGATTTTAGAAGACGCTACACAAGGATGGAACTTGTTTTCGTGTATTGACCAATTATTTCTAAAGATCCCAAAAAAGCGGGTAGCGGGTGCTCCATATTTGGGCAAATCAGGTTCGGACATAGCCGGTCAAAAGTTAATCAGGATGTTGTTACAGAAGACGTCTGTGTCTGTCACGGCCGAGAATAAGTCTGCCGGGTGTCGTCTGCAGAGACGCCGTCGACCCAGTGGTGTTGCAAGATGTCTTGCCAGGCAGTTTGCATGTGTGAGCAGACGTTCCCGGTATCGACTTGAGGATTGACTAATCGTCTCCGTTACCGTCGGCACTCCCGTGTCCTGGAATATAACTCGGTTTTCTACATAATGGTGCCACTTCACCCCCAGCATCCTCCTGAGAGCCTTTGTAATGCACGTTTGCACTCTTTTTAGTGACGAATCACAGGCCGTGCCCCAGCAAGTGAGCCGCACCTTGGCTTCAAGGGATAGGCCGCTACCTGGATGAAGGAGCCAGTCCATTTTGTCAAGTTTTGTTCTTGCTGATCCACAAACTTGATCAATTTGCCCCTTTCAACAAAGGCGACGGTCTAAGGTAACTCCGAGGTACGTCACCTTATCTTCGTGCTTGAGCCTATTCCCATCGATGTAAAGGCTACGCGAACGGCCAGGGCGGAGAGCAAATGTGGGATGCTACGTTTTGTCAACATTAAGCGCAATGTTCCATCGAGAGGCCCAGCACTCAAATTCGTCCAAGAATGTCTGGACACGTCGGGAGGCAGACGTAGAGGTGCTACCAGCTGCAAGAAATGCAGTGTCATCTGCATATGTGGCCAGGAGTGTACGACGAGCAACTGGGGTTGGAAGATCCGAAGTGTAAATTGTATACAGGACCGGACCAAGGACGCTTCCCTGCGGGACACCAGCACGAATTGGGCGAAGTCCAGAACGGTGTCCACGAATATCTACAGCAAACTCCCTCTTATTTAAGAACGATACAATGAGCTTCCAGAGCCTTTCAGGCAAATGCGGGATTAGTTTGTAGAACAGTCCTTCGTGCCAAACCCTGTCAAAGGCCTGTCGAACGTCGAGAAAAACGGGTGAGCAGTATTTGTGGTCTTCGAAAGCCCCCAGAACATGGTTAATTATTCTGTGCACTTGCTCGATAGCACTATGGCGACTACGGAATCCAAACTGGTGGTTCGGAGAGAGAGAGAGAGAGGCAAATAGCTGGCAAACACTTTTCGTCAGGACCCTTTTTAACCCCTGTACGCTGCTTTTTAATAGTTTGTCGAAATGCAAACGATTTTTTTTTAAAACGAGATTGTAATGTATATAGCCCTTAAGATTACTCAATTTTTGACAAAAAACTTTCTTTCGAACATGAAATTTCGCAAAAAGTATGGTGGCCGGAGAATATACTCGTAAAATGGTATAAAGCTTTTAAGTCTTTCTGAACATAAATGATTAAAAAAATTAAAAACAAAATTGTTCGAATACGTGTTCTGTTTTAAATCTTTCCTATTCAATATTTCATTTTGATTTTTTCACTAAATGAAGATTTAATTTCACGTTGACATTCGTCAATTGATACACTAGTTTAATTTTGATAACATCCGAAAAACCCTTCTATGAATTTAAAAGGATAAAGAAGTAAAATTTTTTGATCTGAATACTAATAAAAAATATATTTTTGTTTAAAACCAAAGCCTCTGATATCGCACCTTCCACATTCAAAATATCTTTTATCAAATAATGTGACGAAACATGATTAGACATATAAATAAAAAATACACTCTTTAAAAATGTCTGTGTAAGCAAAATTTTAAATTCTTTGCTAAATCGGGCTGAAATTGAAAAACTGAAAAATTTAAATTTTATTAAGGCGAATGTTTAATTATTTTTCGTCAAAAACACAATGTGATTGTTTACGGATGGTAAACAAAATGCTCTAGCAGAAATTAAAAAGTTTGTCTAATAACCAGAACCATTATAAACTAAGCACCTTCGTTTGTTAACCGTTAAGACCGGTGGTCAGATTACGTTTTCACTATCATCTCTATTGCAGACACCTCCAGCACGGTGGATTGCACGATCAGCTCAGAGAGCAAAGGGCTGGAGTGCATGGACAACGTTTGTCAGCGTCTCCTGATTCAGCAGCCGGAGTTTTTCGGACTGCGCTACTTGGTCAAGGGTAAGGACAAGGAAGACGAGTATAAATGGATTGACCTCGAGCGCTCTCTCAGCCGGCAGCTGGAAAAGTACGCGGCAGGGCCGAAGATTTACTTGCGAGTGCGCCACTATGTGACCACGGGTGTACGACACTTGAGCGACGAGGCCACGCGCTTCTACTACTTCCTGCAGCTGAAAAGTGACATTTACGAAGGCCGCATCGCCTGCGACATCCGCACGGCTATCCTGCTGGCGCTGTACTGCCGACAAGCGGAATACGACAGCTACCAGGGCGACAAGCAAAGCAAAGACTACCTGAAAAAGTCTCTGATACTGCCGCGCAACATGCAGGGCTTGGCCAACGACGACAGCATGCTGGAGGGTCTGATCGTGGAGGTCCTGCAGCAGCAGACAGGCCTGGCACAACGGGGCCAGAGCCAGGCAGAGGAGATGTACATACAGTGCTGCCAGCAGCTTGATGGATATGGGGAGGAGCGATTCGCCGCCAAAGACACCCTCGGCAACGATCTGCTGCTGGGTCTCGCTATCAACGGTATGGTGGTGAACACCCACAATGGGCGCCAGTATTTTCCGTGGAAAGACTTCCACACGGTGACAATCGACAAGCGCACGATCAAGATCGAGCAAAACAAGCTAGACGGGGGAGGTAGCATCGTGGGCAGTTTTATTTTTGGAGAGGCCGACACGGCGCGCTACTTCTGGAAGCTCACTATCAGCCAACACAAGTTTTTTAAGCGCTACATCGACACCACCACGCCCTCGAGCCTGGGAAGTGGTGTAGACGTGGAGAGCGGCCAGCTGGGCGGTGATGCTGTCGGTTACATGGACTATGATTACGTCGAAGCGGCGGCCGCCGAGCAACTACAACAGCATCAACATATTCAGCAGCAGCAGCCTGTCCAACAGCAGCATCAGATGATCTCCTCGAACATTTCGCTGGCTGCCAGCGCCAGTCAGTTACTGGGACAAAGCAGCTCCTGCCTTGACTTGAGCAACAACAACTTGCACAGCAGCAGTGGCATGCTGAAACATGGAAGCAGCAGCAATAACAACAACGAGGACCGAGAGCGCCTCAAAGCAATGCTCCCCACATACCGTCCTGCGCCAGACTATGAGACGGCAGTGCAACTGAAGTATCGCACACCTTCCGCGGAGCTGCACAACGTGACAGTTGCATTGGCTGCGACCGGGACTGCCTACTATACGGGTTCCCAGCCGGATGTCCATAATACAGGCGTGCATAATGAAAACTTACTGTATAGTCACCTGACTGCGCATCATTATCCGGACGTGGCACAGCCGGCCGCTGCCCTTCACCACCACATCAACTTATACCCTATGCAACAGCAACCGCAGTCACATTTACAGCCTATAAGCACGACCCAGGCATATTTGGAGCTCTCACAGCGCATGCAAATGATGCGCCACAAGGTGCCGCCGACGTATGTTAATCGGCTGAGTTCCTCCTCCACGCCCGACCTGGCCGTAGCTACGCCCCGTCCGCTGCAGGGCTACCGAAACTATGTAAGCGGTTCCTCTCCGGATCTAGTCTCTAACCGCACCCTCTTTAACGGCGGCCAGTTCTTGGCTCTGGCCGCTGGAGGACATGCCGGGAACATTCCCACCTCCTCCGGAGCCACCATGCTTCACCAGTATCAGTATGTGGGCCACATGGGGCACTCGCAGCCTTACTTGCCTCCGCACGGCACCTTCGAGAACCTGAACATGATAGAAGAGCAACCTTCCATCATGACACAGCTGCGTCAGTCAGCGATGAGTCAGGCAGCTGCTGCAGTTGCGGCGGCTGTGGACACACAGAGGTAAGCAGTGCGTGTAGGTATATGTTGGTCAGACAGATTTTTGATACAATTGGAAATGTTATACTCAATATACTCAAGCATACCTAAAGAAGTATCTCCCTGTGTCTTTGTGTGACTTTTGGAAAATTGGTAGGCTTTAGATTGATATTGTTGGTCCTTGAAATCGATTGTCTTTTTGTAATTAGCACTTGGCAGGGGATTCCGGAATGTAATGGGTTGAAAGTCCTTACCAAAGTCATTTTTAACAGATATCCTTTAATATGATCCTTGTCTGTTTTTTGTCACCAAAAGCCAAGGGTCGGTCTCTGGGCCGAAATAAAATGAATTAGTTGTAATTTAGTTATTCTGTTTCATAAAAATTTGAAAAATTACATTTAATTATATTTATTAGTTTAAAAACAAGAGAGAACGCTATAGTCGGGTGCCCCGACTATCAGATACCCGTTACTCAGGTAAAGGGAGTGCGAGGGAGATGGAGATAGAAACTTTGATCACGCATAACTTTTTAATGAATGGTCCGATTGGAAAAATTTCTTCTACATTTCGATAGGTATTGATAAAAACAATAAAACTGCATTTTTACTTTTCCGAAATATTTAAATTTTTGAAATCGTATATAAGCGATTGTGGGCGTTAAAGGGGGCGTGGCACCTTTTTGAAACAAACTTGCGCTGCGTAGGAACTCCTAGAATCTGCATGCAAAATTCAGATTAATTTTTCCGTCTGTCTGTTTGTCCGTCTGTCGGTTTCTACGCAAACTAGTTCCTCAGTTTTAAAGCTATTTGGATAAAACCTTGCCAGAAGTCTTTCTTCTGTTGACAGGTAGTTAAATTTAAATTGTAATGGTCCAGATGAGCCTACTACATAATATAGCTCCCATTGGAACAATAGGAAAAAAGGGAAAAAAAATTAAAACAAGAAAGGAAAGCTAACTTCGGGCGGAGCCGAAGTTGATATACCCTTGCAGAATATTCTGTAAATTATATTCTCCAAAATTATTTATATGATGCATTCTTAATACTCATAAAAAATACCAACTTCCTAACGTTAAAAACACCAAAGGTATGTAATTTCCAATCGTTCAGTTATATGGCAGCTATAGGATATAGTCGGCCGATCCTTATGAAATTTTGCAGGTCGGATTGATTGGTCAAAAATAAAACCCATAGATAATCCCAACTTCCTAACTTAACAAACACCAAAGTTATGGCATTTCCGATCAATCAGTTATATGGGGGCTATAGGATATAGTCAGCCGATCCTTATGAAATTTGGTAGACTGATTGGCCAAAAATAAAACCCATACATAATCCGAACTTCCTAACTTAACAAACACCAAAGTTATGGCATTTCCGATCGTTATATGGCAGCTATATGATATAGTAGCCCGATCCGGCTCGTTCCGACTTATATACTACCTGCAATAGAAAGACAACTTTTGGGAAAGTTTCAAGTAGATAGCTTTAAAACTGAGGGACTAGTTTGCGTAGAAACGGACGGACAGACGGACGGACAGACGGACATGGCTTGATCGACTCTCCTGGTGATGCTGATCAAGAATATATATACTTTATAGGGTCGGAAATGTCTCCTTCACTGCGTTGCAAACTTTTGACTGAAATTATAATACCCTCTGCAAGGGTATAAAAATAATATTCCATTCTAAGATTGGTATTGTCTTTACTGTGTATACCCTTGCGGGGACATTTCCGGCCTTATAAAGTATATATATTCTTGATCAGCATCACCAGGAGAGTCGATCTAACTGTGTCCGTCTGTCCGTCCGTCCGTTTCTAAGCAAAGTAGTCCCTCAGTTTAAGAGCTATCTGTTTGAAAGTATCCCAAAAGTTGTCTTTCTATTGCAGGTAGTATATAAGTCGGAACGAGCCAGAGCGGATCCCAAAGGAACAATCGGAAAAAAATTTTAAAAAGTATAACTTTGTTCTTTTTTTTGTTTTGTTTCGTTGTTTGGGATTTGGTAATATTTAAATACTATGGAATTTCGGTTTTAATTAAATTAAGATCGGACTTCTATATAATAAAGTTCCCATAGAAAAATCGAAAAAAAAAAAATGAAATAAAATTTTTATTTTCCTGTTTTTCTGTTTATTAAAATATTCCTTTAAGATATAGTAATTATTTACTATATCACAATTACGCTTTTAGTATTGTTAAAATCGGACAACAATATCAAATAGCTGCCATAGAAACGATGGCAAAATCAAGCGCAAAATCGACATAGCTTTATTTTTTTTAGAAATATAGGCATAGAAATCAAAATGTTTTGTCATAACTGCAAGGGTATATAAACTTTGACTTGCCGAAGTTTGCTTCCTTTCTTGTTTTCATTTAAGTTGCGAAATAATCTTAAAGACAGCGAAAAGTTTGAGAGATCATTATTGTACAAGTATTGAATTTAACATTTCAATAAGTCTAAGTAAAGCATTCAATAACTCTTTTGGTAATAACTCAATTAGTTGCTTTTGTTTCGGCGATTAAGAAGGGAACTATTGGCAATGCAAATGTATATTCATCTTCAACATGACAACACATTTTTGGTTTGACTTGTTATAACCGTTTTTGATGGCTTTAGGGTTATTTGTTCTTAATTTTAAAAACTTACGCTCAGTCTTGCCAAGTTAGATATTTTGAAGTTATTGCGAATGTGTTGTATTATTTTTTTAATTTGGCTATTATTTCTTTCGTGGTAATGTCCAATTACTATTACTATTAACATTTTGAATCTGATCACAAGAAAAAGAAGCCCTATTTTTAAATAAATCACTTTAAACTATTTCTTTTATTAAGAACATGCAAGAAAGAAAACAAACTTCGGCAAATCGAAGTTTATATAGCCATGTCCGTCTTATTTAATACCGTTTGCTCAGCTAGCGATCTGAAACTTTCACATCCTTAAATATGTGTACGCAAATCAAAACCATAGGAACTATCGGATATACCTAGCAAGAAACGTTCCACCGTTTTAGTAGACCCATGCTTCGCAATCAAGAGAGGTAATTTTATCTGATAAATCATGTAAATCATATTCAACTGATCTGTGCTTTTTGGATAAAAATCATTTATTTTAACAGAGAGTTAATAGTTTCCTAATAGCTAAAATAAAAAAACTATTGGTAAAAAACTGGGTGCAAATCGTGCTAAAGTCTTAGGCTTAGCGATTTTTAAAACCCTAAAAGCCTGGGAGTCCGTTGGAGCCGAATCATAGACGAATTATAGATGTCGGAATCTGCGTTGAGGAGCTATGTCTTGCCACAGTCTTATTAAAAGTCATGTACATGCTTCCAAACTCCTAAAACGGCTGTGCCTCTGTCTGCTGTTGTTAAACTTATAAAATTTCATTATGAATGGGAATGGGAATGACCTTGTCCTTTCGGGAACCCCAATCTCATAATTTAAATAGCTTCCAATTTCGCATTTAGCTGGATGGCACAAGTACATGATAAATTATCTTTTCTATTTTAGAATTTCGTGTGCAAACATAGAGCAGCTAATTTCTGGACATATGCGCTTTATTGTTTTCTTTTTAAATCAAAGATTAATATTTTTACTTTTGGCATCATAAACATATCAGTTTGTAAGGATTACGATCTTAAGACGCCATATACCAAAATTAATGTAACCAGTACTCGTGTCGTTTAGATGTTTTGTCCAATTTAACGATTTCCTTAAGGGAATATTCTGTTCTGACAAATAACAAGAAAGGAAAGCTAACTTCGGGCGGAGCTGAAGTTGATATACCCTTGCAGAATATTCTGTAAATTATATTCCTAACTTTAAAAACAACAAAGTTATGGCATTTCCAATCGTTCAGTTATATGGCAGCTATAGGATATAGTCGGCCTTATGAAATTTAGTAGGTCGGATTGATTGGCCAAAAATAAAACCCATAAAAAATCCCAACTTCCTAACTTTAAAAACACGAAAGTTATGACATTTCCGATTGTTCAGTTATATGGCAGCTATAGGATATAGTCGGCCGATTCCCTCCGTTCCGACTTATATACTGCGTGCAAAGGAAAGAAGGGTGTGTGCAAAGTTTCAAGTCGATATCTTTAAAACTGAGAGACTAGTTCGCGTAGAAACAGATAGACGGACATGCTTATATCAACTCAGGACGTGATCCTGATCAAGAATATTTATACTTTATAGGGTCGTTGCACACTTTTGACCTTTTTTTCGCGCCTGATTGAAAAACAAGATATTCTTATAGCTCGTGGGCATCGTTTCGAAAAAGACAGTTTGCAAAAAAAAGCTATTGGGTAAAATAATTTGAATTTTGAAAAATCCTCTTAGGGATAGAATAACCTTTAAATATATCACACGAATAAGAAAACCTACTCATTCGTTTTAAATAAATGATAGCTTAGTCTTTTCCCAATTAATTTTCAGTTTTAAATGTATAATTATAAATTAAATTTATAGTTATAACTCACGTTAAAGTAGAGGTGTTTAAAAAATTTTATTTTATGAGAAAGCTTTAAATTAATACTTTCGACGCTCTATTGATCTTTTAGTTCCCCTACACTGCCGTCGAGTGGATTTCGCCCTTCTGTCCCACCGCCAGCCAGCAGTCCTCTACCACCGACAGTGGCTGCTTCTGCCCACAAGTCAACCACGTCCACGCCCACGCCTCTTCAGCGGAACTTGCTGAACGACTCCATCGAGCCCATATACGAGAATGTCCCCCTAACCCAGCGAGCCTCAGGCGGCAGTAGTGGGGCCACGAATATGGAGACCATGCGTCTGCGAGCTTCGTCCATACAATCGGCTCCTGGTGTTGTCCCTGCTCGAGCTGCAAGAAACGCCAGCACCAATAACTTGGTGACTGTCACAGTCACAGATGATGGAAACATAAAGAAGTACGGGGCGGACCGGGCAGCAAGTACGGAGCTGCTCTTCCTGGAGCCGCATACGCCTAAGCGCACCACAAGAGCCGCCAGTGCTGTTCCGGATATGGGCACCATAACTCCGCCTCGGCAACATTTCTCCACAGCCAGTCACAATAAGTCAACTACGGTTGAAGCGATATTGCCGGCCGGAGAGTCACTGCAACAGCAATTTTGTGCCATGAATCTAACTGCAAACACATCAGCTTCCACCTCCTCTGTGTTCAACTCGACTCTGGACACCACGTCATCGTCAGTGGCCAGCAAGGACTCAAAACGCAAGAAGCGTTGGAACTTCTTATCGCGTAGCAAAACACCCGACAAGCAGAAGTCCGCCACGCTGGGTAGGGAAAAGGCCTTGACGGTAGGTCAGCACGCCAAGCTGGCGGCAAAGTTAAAACTGGCCCAAGATGATCTCAACCTTCCAAATCGTTGGTCCACGGGCGTCAGTAAGCCGCAGCCCATTTCTGGGAGATACTCCAAGGACAAGCTGGTAGGTGATAATTAAACAATCGAGTACAATGACTATAAGATTACTCAGATGGGTGGGGCCATTTGCCGAACGGCAGTGACAACATAACAATTCTTTAGATTTCTTCCTTTCTCTATACATATTAATATAAATGCCGGTTTTTTAAATATGCAGTGATGCCATAATAAAACTTACCAATTAACTCCAAAAATAGATATACATATTTTTTGACATGGCAACATCATTAACTGACGATACAAATTAACATTATATATTAATAGTTTAAAGATTGGCGATTTTCAAAATGTCAAATTAAATTCTTAACAATATGGCCTATCAAACTATTTTTAAAGAACCGAATTATTTATAATTTGTATTTATTAATTACTTAATAAAATGTATGTTCCATTCCTTTATAATGCATTCTTTTGTTACTAACAGTGCCAAATACTGGATGAGAAGCTTAGTGACTGTCAGTTATTTATGGAGTTTGAACGCATACCGAAGCGAAGGGAGCACGCACTATATGAGTGCGCCCTGCTGGAGGAGAACGAACCAAAGAACCACGACCCAAACTTTTTACCCTATGATGACAATAGAGTGCGACTGACGCCATCGATGGACAATCGACATGGTTACGTTAATGCATCGTACATATCTGTGCGTTTATTTTTAATGCAAAGTCAAAAAAATATATTTTGGAAATTAATATTTTTTGTATTTTTTAGTCTACTGTTGGCACTAAGCAGAGGTTTTACATTGTGGGCCAATCCCCGCAAAATACGCTTAATATGCGCATTTTCTGGCAGTGTGTCTGGGAAGCTGATGTGTATTTGGTGGTTCAGCTAACTGAGGATATGAGCTATATTCCCCTTAGTAGTCAGCAGCGTCTGGAGTTTGGACAAGTTTGTGACCCCTAAAGACACGAAAAATCTTTTTAGTCAAACCTTCCTATTTCCAGTTCCAAGTGTATCAGGAATTCTCACAAACCACTGATCGCTGCACCACCATTAAGTTGCGCCTTTACCACGTATCATCGCGTCGGTACCGTTCCGTCTGGTATCTGCAGTATGCAGATTGGGTGGAGCAGAATTGTCCACGCGACGTTAACCACTTTTTAGACTTTCTCGAAGAGCTGAACTCAGTAAGACTGGCATCCACACAAGAAGTTCCGCCCGGACACAACACAAACCCACCGGTTCTAATACACTGCCTGGAGGGAGGCGGACGATCGGGCGTAACCCTTACTGCAGATCTTCTGCTTTATACCCTGGACCACAACGAGGTAAGCGGTAAACATTTAATTAAACTTTTGTTTCAACTTTCTTTTTGGTCTTTGCAGGACTTAGATATACCTCGTGTCATTGGCCAGCTGCGGCATCAGCGGGACAGCATTATACCTTCTCTGGCGCAATACAAGTTTATTTATAACCTGCTCATCACCTATTTAAAGCGCACGAGGTTGATTTAATGTTGATGTTATACAAAAAAATCTTGGCTTGTTGTTTTCGTCGTAGAAGCTGAAACAACTTAAAATAACAATGTTACTTAAAACCTTGTTTATAGCCACCAAAATACTTTTAAATATGTATATTTCCATTCAAACAAATTTTTTTTGATTGGCAGCCGTTTGTCCTAAAATAGTTGCATTTTTAAAGTAACTTAGTTTTAACTCAGATTTGTAATCTAAACCCCTTATAACGGCTTCTTCATATAAATAAATAATACTAAATATAGCTAGTAAATTGGTTTGGTAGGCCCGTTAAAATGCCAGCTAACCAGACACAGCCACACAAATTCTGCTTAGGCTAAGAGCCAAACTATATTCTTGAATTTGATCAAAATCTTAAATAAAAATTAACAAATTGATAAAAAATATATGTTGGTTACTGTTTTTACCAAAAGAACAAGAAAATCGAATTATTATACTAATTTATAAAATTAATTAGACACAATTTTGTTCAAAATTAATTAGACAAAATGTTTTTTTCAATGTTTTAATTTTGTAAACTAGAGTTATTAGTCACGGAGTTCTTACTCTTGCATTGCCCAATTCGAGCCACATGTGTTCACAATGATGGTGGTCGCGAAAAAAACCTTACGCTCACCGTTACATGTGGTAGAAGAGCTTTTACTGTGTTCTACTGTTTTTTTAGATTTAATAAGAAGGTAGTTGGTAGATGTGGTGTTTTATATGCCAGACTTCGGCCACTTGCAAAGAATTATTAAAATAAGATAAAAAAAAAGCTCAAGGGAAATGGGAAGTCACATTGAAGAGCCCTACTATGTCCTCTCCACTTCTTCTTCTGTATCAGAATATCAGAATATTATACGCTTCCTTAGTAAGCTGACTTAATTATACTCTGTTATTTTTTCCTTGCCATCTCATGTGATTGCAAATAGCTCAGAAGATTTGGCTTATATGTTGTTCACCACCACATTAAAAAAATATCCGGGTTGAGCCATTGTTTTGGAATGCTAAAATCTCTGATTTTTAACAATTTAGATCTTTAAAAAATATATCATTAAAGGTAACACGTTTAATTTTCCTCGGAATTTATAGTCTTTGTAAGTTTTATTTTCGGGTAAAAGAGTATTTATAGGGATATTTCATTGGATTTCTTACAGCATTAAAATAAAAATTGTTGGGCGATTATCTACTACTATTTTTTCTCCAATTATTTTTTTGTCTGACTGTCCGTCCGTCGGTTTCTACGCAAACTAGTCCCTCATTTTTAAAGCTATTTGGATAAAACCTTGCCAGAAGTCTTTCTTCTGTTGACAGGTAGTTAAATTTAAATTGTAATGGTCCAGATGAGCCTACTACATAATATAGCTCCCATAGGAACAATAGGAAAAGGGGAAAAAAATTAAAACAAGAAAGGAAAACTAACTTCGGGCGGAGCCGAAGTTGATATACCCTTGCAGAAAATTCTGTAAATTATATTCTCCAAAATTATTTATATGGTGCATTCTTAATACTCATAAAAAATCCCAACTTCCTAACGTTAAAAACACCAAAGTTATGTAATTTCCGATCAATCAGTTATATGGCGGCTATAGGATATAGTCAGCCGATCCTTATGAAATTTGGTAGGTCAGACTGATTGGCCAAAAATAAAACCCATAGATAATCCCAACTTCCTAACTTACCAAACACCAAAGTTATGGCATTTCCGATCGTTCAGTTATATGTCAGCTATATGATATAGTAGCCCGATCCGGCTCGTTCCGACTTATATACTACCTGCAATAGAAAGACAACTTTTGGGAAAGTTTCAAGCAGATAGCTTTAAAACTGAGGGACTACTTTGCTTAGAAACGGACGGACGGACAGACGGACACAGTTAGATCGACTCTCCTGGTGATGCTGATCAAGAATATATATACTTTATAAGGCCGTAAATGTCCCCGCAAGGGTATACACAGTAAAGACAATACCAATCTTAGAATGTAATATTATTTTTATACCCTTGCAGAGGGTATTATAATTTCAGTCAAAAGTTTGCAACGCAGTGAATGAGACATTTCCGACCCTATAAAGTATATATATTCTTGATCAGCATCACCAGGAGAGTCGATCAAGCCATGTCCGTCTGTCCGTCCGTCTGTCCGTCCGTTTCTACGCAAACTAGTCCCTCAGTTTTAAAGCTATCTGCTTGAAGGTAGTTTATAAGTCGGAACGAGCCGGTTGGGGTGGTATAGTTCCTTTGAAATATAGTAATTATTTACTATATCAGAATTACGCGTTTAGTTTTGTCAAATTCGGACAACAAACCAGCTATTGTTATAACTGACTTTTTTCATTGTATGTCTGTATGGCTATACGTCTGAGTGAGCTCTCCAGAGTGGAATTTTATTGCTGGTGGGAGAAAGCTGTTCTACGTAGTCACGTTGAGTTTGGTTTTTTACTTTAAATAAAGTTTTTTTAAGTTCACGACAAGTGCTATTAGTGCTACCTTGTTTTGTTTTTTTTTTAATATTACGTTTTTTATCTGACAACAAGTAAGCAAATCTTAATCTCATATATTTTTATACCCTGGCAGAGGGTATTATAATTTCAGTCAAAAGTTTGCAACGCAGTGAAGGAGACATTTCCGACCCTATAAAGTATATCTATTCTTGATCAGCATCACCAGGAGAGCCGATCTAGCCATGTCCGTCTGCCCGTCCGCCCGTCTGTCCGTCTGCCCGTCCGTCCGTTTCTACGCAAACTAGTCCCTCAGTTTTTAAGCTATCTGCCTGAAACTTTCCCAACAGTTGCTTTCTATTGCAGGTAGTATATAAGTCGGAACGAGCCGGATCGGGCGACTATATCATATAGCTGCCATATAACTGAACGATCGGAAATGCCATAACTTTGGTGTTTTTAAAGTTAGGAAGTTGGGATTTTTTATGAGTATTAAAAATGCATCACATGCATAATTTTGGAGAATATAATTTACAGAATATTCTGCAAGGGTATATCAACTTCGGCTCTGCCCGAAATTAGGTTTCCTTTCTTGTTTTTAATTAATTACAATAAATTATTTAGAAAACGGCCCTAACTATTGATGCTGGGTGGAAAGGTCTCTTCGCCTTAGTCGTGTTTCCACATTGTCGATTTCGTCGTTAACAGATCCTACATTTTAATCTTTGTGAATATTTATTATTCGGTGTGTACCACCATGCCCCAGCTATAGTTCTAAATATCTTTGTTGAGCCTTCTGGATTATTTCTAAGTTACGTTTCTCCATAGCTCAGAGCCATATTTTGAAATTGGTTTAAGGACTGTAAGGTACAAAAGTTCTTTGAAGAGTTATTTTAGCTACGATTTGCTTACGCTAAGTAAGACTGGATTCCGGAGGCTCTGCACTGTAAGTAATATAGAGTGTCGGTGCAAGCATGCTACCTTGTGGTAGACCTGCCTTAATCAGATGATATTTAGAGGGAATACTTAAATTTTTTATGGGCTTTCAATGGAAATATTATTATGATTTTATGAATTTAGGCGTCCAGCTAAACGCGGCCGAATGCTTTGGCGAAATTACGAATAACTGCGGACTGCGTATCTCTAAGTTGATCCGGCTTACTTGTTCAATCCGCGTTTTTTGCATTGGGATGGGATTATGCGCCTGTAGCTATGGCTTGATTCAAGAGCAGCTTTTAAAATATCGTTGATAGGCACGGCAGGAGACTTATTGGTCTATATGACGATGCCTTGGTCTTGACCTTTCGGGCTTCATAGATTATTGATGATAGCATTTTTCTATTTTCTATTTTTTTTTTCTATTTTTTTTTTTTCTTTTGAGACTATGACTCTTGTAACGTCTCCTTATTGAAATATAGTAGACAGGGTAGCTTCAGGAATGTTGGCAATCGGCAGCACATATGTTTGTATGTAAAGATGATTTACTTTCGATTTGTGCACTTATGCCTGATTTATCTTTTCACAGTGGATATCCTTTGCTGATTTGGGAGAGTGTCCCATATAAGAGATTTGAGATCGTTTTCTTCTTCTAGACCTTGAGTAATGGGTAGTTGGCTATTTTTATCCGGTCCTTCGAAGAAGGATTACATGGCTTTTCATAGGATCTGTGGGCCAGTATGTAGGCTTGCCCGGAATGAAGTCAAGCTTGTTTCGTGTTGGTGAGCCGAGATCCCCAATGGATGTGCTTTGTATTGTAGTCACCAGCTGTTATAAAGTGCGATTCTTGATCAGAATGCCAGTGCCTCCATAATCCTTATCTTTATGATGACTTGTTAATCTAGGAACTACTGCCATTTGCATTCCAGAAACATTTTTTGAATGAAAAAAATTAAAAACATTTTTGTTTGATTAAAAGCTCCAGGGCATTTGGAGAGACTCAGGATCGCAGTGTTCGTATTTCGTTTGTGGGGTTAGCCGCAGTATATAGGACAAAAAGAGTAGGCCCAAGTACGCTTCCTTATAGTACTCCAGCTTCAATCATGTATTCGTCCAAAGTTGCTGCTTTGCATCTCATTTTGATTTTATGCATGAGCGCATGAAGCCACATTGAGGAATATAGCGCTACAATATTCTCTATGCTCGAAAGCTGAGCGTATTTCTGTAATATTTCTGTTAACTTCCTCGAGGATCCAAAGTTTTTCTTCGGAAGCCAAACTGGTGTGGCGGGACAACATTGTGTGCTTCCAGATATGATATTATGCGCTTTAGAAGGCATTTTTTGAACAATTTAGTCAAACAAGATAGTAGGTTTAATAATCTGTTCGATGTCGGTTTTGTGAGAATTTTTTCCGGGCTTCGGTATTATTATGATGATCTATTTTTTCCACTTCTTTGGAAAGTAGCCGAGATTATTGATCTGATTGAAGAGTTTACAAACGATCTTAATAGCACAGTTTCCACTTCTTTGGGGCTGAACATTAGGGAACTCACATACTTTTTTTTTGCTTTGAAGAAGTGTTATCAGCACAGGCGAGTGGTCTGAAGATCCGAAAGTATGGTATGGTATGTTTTGACACAGCAAAATTAATAAGATCTGGTAGCTTTCCACTGTTATTCTACGGTGCAATATATATTGGAGGTTGTAGGCTGTTTTTCTTCAAGGATTTGATGTATGTTAAGATGTCTGTTAATAACATTTGCAGTTTCGGGGCTGGTGACGTCAAGTTCAATTCCCCTTATTATCACGTGCTGACCCTTGCTGCTTTTCATTTGGTAAGTGTAATAAGTCTTTTTTGCCTTGTTCAGGTATTTAGAAACGGTTCGGAAGGGTTCTTCATATTTTGTTTGAACCTTTTTTTATGAATATTCTCATTAGTAAGCGGAATAACTTGGACGTTAACATTCCCGACCACCGCATTTAGGACGTTCGAGCTTTTCTCCCTGATATAGATTGGACGGAGCTCCCCCATATTTTAACCGGGTACCTGGTGCCTCCTGGCTGCAAGGTGCACACCTTGCCACTGGGCTACGACTGCTTTTATGCAGCCTACTCTAAGTGGGATTGTGTTCTGGATGTCGGCAAGGCAGTGTCCAGCAGTGCACCGCTTCCAATATGCCTACATTGTCGGACTCCGAATCCCAATTTGACATTCATTTTAAGGTGACTAACACACAAAAGAGCCTACAGTTGAGGAACAACCCTGATCAGGCCAGTACCAGCACCGGCTTAGACCATTGTAGCTGCAGCAACAACAACAACGTCCAACGCAGCATCAGTCAATTCAAAAATGTAGGCAACAACAGTGTTAACAATACTACCAACAATAATATCCAAGACCACATTACCAAACACCCTACCAATCACAAACCATCGCCACTTGTGATTAATAACTGCGAGAATCTGAACGGGCTTATCCGATCCACAGATAAATTCGTTCATCCGTCTAAATACTCCGCAAAATGCCTTTCTAAAAATTCCGTTTCAATCCTTGCTGCAGATTCAGACACATATTTAGCTATCAGTAAATCCTTGATTTCCCGTTGCACTCCTGGCAGCTTAAAGAGGACAGATCTTATCGACAAAACAAAGTACGTCAACCTAGTGTTTGTTAAACTAGAGCCATCTTCAACCAAAAAGGAAATTCATGACTCTATGGCGCCAGCGTGTTTAAGTGGAATTACCCTACAAGAAAGGAAGCAAACTTCGGCAAGCCGAAGTTTATATAGTGACTGATTATGAATGAAATGGACTGTATTATTTTATGTATAGGTTTTTAGATTTTTATTAAGGTTAAGCGGTTTTACAATATGTTTTTCTATAAGCGAGCGGTTGCGGTGAAGTCAACTATATGAATGCCCAGAAAACGAGCAGAACAAAAAGAATGCAGAAAAACGCGTGATATTTCAATACTAATGCATGAAAAGTTGTGCCGTTGTCCGAATATAGATCCGATATGGGCCCTCGTCGGGACCAAAAACGTTTGAAAGCGGCTATAAAAGCGGATGTTGTCAAATCGCTGACCAGTTCAATATGTATCGCTTTGGTAGAGAGACAAACAAAGATGGCAAACCAAGCTTTGCCAAATTTTGGTGTCCGACCTGTGGAGGCCTTGATCGTCACAGGTCCAGCATAATCCAATCCAGTGAGAAGAAAACAACGGGCGGGTTGAACTCGAAACTCTGGTAAATCAGCCATAAGTTGAGAACTCGTATGTCGTCGTTGCAAGAAGCAAGTCCTGCAATTAAATACGGTTTTGCGGACAAGGTTTCGGGCTCCTAAAATCCAATATCTTTGTCGTAGACCAAGGAACGTGTATTCGACTCCAGCATGTAGCGATGCGGCATGTTGATATTGAACTAATAAAACAGCTACAGGAGATTCCTTAGGCAGGATTATGGGATGTTTTGCGTCATAATTAGCCGTAGCATTGTCGATGCAACCACCAACACGTATTACTCGCTGCTCGTCCAAAAAAGGGGTGTAGCGGATCAACTTCGAGTTCTTTTTTAATGGCTGTCCGGTGTTTAACTGCTTGTATTCCACTTTGAAAAACTCCCTCTGAACGTGGGTGAATATCCTGTATCGGGCATATTGTAGCTCCCACGCCGACAGAAATGGTAAAAGTTGATTCCTTCCACGAATACGTTGAAGGAGACGAAAACAGTAGCTAAGTATCCTCAACAAACGAGACCATGAAGAGGTTTTGTTGATCATACGGGTTAGTGAATTGCCGTCGTCGGAAATGTGTAAATTAACCTTTGGTTCGGCCTTCACCTCCAGGCAAGCTTCTTCTTCTGTCGACAGAACAAATTTAGCCTTAACGGGTGGCCAAGATGAGCGTGGCTGAGATAGCCAAGCTGGTCCATTCCACCAGATTGGATGCTCCATGAGATCCTTTGGAAGAATTCCTCGGGATGCACAGTCTGCAGGGTTATCGCCACTTCGAATATGTTGCCAGCAGCTACGTGGACACGCCTCTAAAATTTCTGCAGTTCGGTTGCAAACATATTTGTTCCAGGTCCGGGGAGGAGATGAGAGCCAATGCAAGACTATTTCAGAGTCTGACCAACAATTGATTCTGGAAATAGGAATAGTTAATGATTGCTTGACCAGGGAAATCAATTTAGAGAGTAAATGGGCTGCGTTTAACTCAAGTCGCGGAATGGAGACAGTCTTAATAGGTGCAACGCGAGTTTTTGCCATTATAAGTTTAACAGCATATCCATTGCAGACTTCGACGCGACTATAAATGACGGCAGCATATGCCTGAGATGATGCATCTGCAAATCCATGCAGTTCCATTGTTTGATGCGGTGCTGATATGTAGCGAGGAACTTGGCAAGTTTCCAATAAATGCATTTGAGATACGAACTGTTGCCACCGTGTGCATAATTGGGGAGGTAATACCTCATTCCATTCGACAGAACTCAGCCAACTATCTTGAAAGAGAATCTTTAGAAAAACAGTTGTGGGCGCAAGCAAACCCAGCGGATCGTAGATCTTGGCTAGTTCCGAAAGCAGAATGCGTTTGGTAAGAGCCGTTGTAATTCCGGGGATTTCTAGCTTGAAGAAAATATAGTCATTTTTTGGTTCCCAACACAATCCCAGCACTTTAACAAATCGAAAGGAGCTGTCTTTCTCTAAAGCTTCAAGTGGATACTCACAAATCTCGTTTGGCAAAGACTTCAATAGGGCGTGACAGTTTGAACTCCACTTTCGAAGGTTGAATTGAGCTTTGCTTAGAAGCGAAATTAATTCATCTTTGAGTGCAATGAGATCTTTAATTTTGTCGCATCCAGTGGGAATATCATCAACGTACGCATCTCTGTTAAGAACGACAGCAGCGCTCGGATACATTTCGGCATAGTCGTTCGCGAGCTGCTTGAGAACTCTAACGGCGAGGAACGGCGATGAGGCTAAACCATATGTTACAGTCAGCAGTCGATAATGATCCAGGGTAGCGCTCTCCTCCTTTCTCCAAACTATACGTTGGTACTGCGTGTGTTCGTCTGACACCAAAATACCTCTAAACATCTTCTCGATGTCAGCGCAAAATACATACAGATGCTGACGGAAGCGAAGACATACTCCAATTAAATCCCTTTGAATAGGTGGTCCTATAAGTAGTCTTGAATTAAGCGAATGGCCCTTGGAATCCTTTCCTGAGCCGTCAAATACAACTCGGCAGCGTGTGGTAGTACTATCCGCTTTAAACACTGCGTGGTGTGCCAAATAGTTGCAGCGTGCTGGATCCTCAGACGCGTCCGCAGCAGGTATCAATTCCATGTGTCCTCTTTTCAAGTAATCCTCCATGAAATTAACATACTCTTGTTTGAGTGCAGGGAAACTGCGGAATTTCCGCTCTAAGGCGGCGAAGCGGTTTAAAGCTTGTGGCAACGTAAAGCCAAGTGGCCTGATGGGTTCCTTGAATGGGTACTGGACAATATATACACCATCTTCTCGGCGAGCATGCGTTGTCCGAAAATGTTGTTCTGCAGGATCACTGGCGTCAATCGTTGCTTTGCTCGGATGCACCTGCTCCATGTCCATGAATGATCGAACTAAAGAATCCAAATCTTCGTAAGCGTGATGGACTTGTGCGTGCGTAGATGCGTTGTTACAATTATTATAGCTGCCTGTAATAACCCAACCAAAATTAGTATGCAGTGCGATAGGGTATTCAATACCAAACTCTCGGTGATGTCCAGAATATATGTTCCACAGTTGATCAGCGCCTACAATCACGTCGATTTTTCCCGGTGCTCCAAACGTCGGGTCAGCTAATGGTAAGCTGCGAATCTTGTTCCAGATAGGAGCGCTGGATTTGACCTGCTGAGCGGGAATCAAAGAACTCAGAGAACACATAATTAAAGCAGAGACTTCCAATGATGCAGTCGTGGTTCTTGAAAGCAATGTGAAGCTAGCGCGACCTCGGCTTACTCCAGCCGGGTTAGCACCTAAACCGCCAACTGAGATGCGAGCGTGCGTATGTGGAATTCCTATCCTTTGGATAAAGGACTAAGCTACCATGGTTATTGTTGATCCAGTATCAAGCAATAACCTACATGTAGTCTTGTTGCCACATGTGTCAATTACATTGGCAAGAATAGTTGGAAGTAGAGCTTGCTTGTTAGCCCTCTCCACAGTATGATGGCTGGCAGCGGCAATACTCAAATCAGCAGCAGGATCAGACGAAGGAACTATATTTACTTTAGCGGCAGACATGTGGGCAGGAGCCAACGGAATCGATCTTGACTCTTCCGGGTGGACTAGCGTGTGATGCTTACCGTTGCACTGACGGCAAGTGTTCGAAGAATTGCAATCCCTGACTTGATGCGATCGACTTAGGCAATTAAAACAGAGCTTAGTATCCCTGGCGAAGGTACGGCGTTTTAGTACATCTAGGGCTTTGAATTCAGTGCATGCATATATATTGTGCTGTCCTTGACAATATATACAGTCGCGAGAAGACTGATTTGATCCACTTGCATGATAAGCGACTTGGCGGCGTCTACTCTGGGCTGGTCTTGAGGGTTGCGCTACGTGTATATCCTGACAAGACTCCAAAGTATCACAATGAGCAAGAAGAAAATTGAATAAATCATTGATGGTGACGTCTTCCTTGGACGACACACTACAGTTAGCCCAAACTTGTTTAATTTCGGGGTCTAACTTGGATAGCAAAATATGAATGAGCCACACATCGCGGCTGTCACAGTTCAGCGCGTGCAGGCCTCGAATACATTCGTCGGCAGAGTCAATTACCCTACGTAACTCAGCGATTTTCGAATTGTTAGCGGTTGGCAACGAAAGAAAATTCTGAACAAAAGATCGAGCGATTAGCGTTTTCTTGTTGTAACGATTTTCCAATTTTTCCCACGCATCTTGGTAATTGTCATTACAGACGGCAATATGTTTAATTAAGGAAAGTGCTTCCCCATCTAAATAAGATTTCAAATAATGAAACTTTTGGCACTTGGACAGTTTCTCGTTATTATTTACTGAGCTTAAGAACAAATCAGTAAACTGGCTCCAATCCTCGTACTTTCCAGAAAATGTGGGAATGCGAATTTTTTCAAACCTTAAATTAGCTGCTCCCGATGAATTATGAATTTGTTCCAAAAGTTGGTTTTGTCCCTCAAATAGACGTTCCACTGTACTTGAAAGCAAAATATTCGACTGGTCCTGTCCATGATCTTGACCACCCATCTCCTTAATGGCTTTACTAAAAATAGAAAGCGCTCTGTAGAACTTCTCCTCGTATTCAGGGATATCCAATCCAGGATCCTCATATCCTTCCTCCTTGTTGAATGCCACTAAATCATCGGAGAGCTCCATGAAATGGTTGAAAGTGGCTACTAGACGCTCCAGCTTCATTTGCAATGTTTCCACACTATCACACTTCTGCGAAAACTCCAAAGCACCGTTAAGGGTGCGCGTTAATTGCCCCTTGCAGGCACCACGTTGTTGAATTGTCCGATGCATTATCGCGTTCATGACGAAAACGGCAGCTTATTATTCAAAAAGAAACTCAAAATCAAACGCGGTTATCCGGCTACTCGAACGGACCAAAATTTGTTATGATTATGAATGAAATGGACTGTATTATTATACCCGTTACTCGTAGAGTAAAAGGGTATATTGTATTCGTGCAAAAGTATGTAACAGCTAGAAGGAAGCGTTTCCGACCCTATAAAGTATATATATTCTTGATCAGGATCACTAGCCGAGTCGATCTAGCCATGTCCGTCTGTCCGTCTGTCCGTCTGTCTGTCCGTCTGTCCGTCTGTCTGTCCGTATGAACGCTGAGATCTCGGAACCTATAAAAGCTAGAAGATTGGCATTTTGCATGTAGATTTTAGAAGTTCCTACGCAGCGCAAGTTTGTTTCAAAATGGTGCCACGCCCCCTTTAACCCCCACAATCGCTTATATACGATTTTAAAAATTTAAATATTTCGGAAAAGTAAAAATGCAGTTTTATTGTGTTTATCAATACCTATCGACATGTAGAAGAAATTTTTCAAATCGGACCATTCGTTAAAAAGTTATGCGTGATCAAAGTTTCTATCTCCATCTCCCTCGCACTCCCTTTACCTGGGTAACGGGTATCTGATAGTCGGGGCACCCGACTATAGCGTTCTCTCTTGTTTTATGTATAGGTTTTTAGATTTTTATTAAGGTTAAGGTCAACTATAAGAATGCCCAGAAAACGAGCAGAACAAATAGAATGCAGAAAAACGCGTGATATTTCAATACTAATGCAGATCTACTGCAATTTCGGCTATGCGTGTGAGCTTAAAGCTTTTATATAGAAAACGAAACAATGATGAGCGTTTAACTAGGTGCTATTAAAGGCAAATATTAAATGACCGATCTATTTCTCAACAGTGACATATTCACATATCCACTTATGTTCTAAGAAATAAGAATCTGCAGCGTAGGCGATCCCACGCTGAACCAATGTAAACAACCACATCCGGAGCAGGCGATGCTGCATCCCAATAACATAAACAATTCTTTCAATGACTAAGTCCCGCTCTCTGAGTGGCACTCTTATTCTCAAATTATTATTATTATGGCGATCTCGCTCGCCAACTTATGTAAACAAAGTTCAGCACAAGTAATATTTTTGTCACAAGAATTTAGTCTTAAGCTGAGATCTATCGAATAAAAACGCGAAACTAATTTACATTACTTCGACTCAACAAAAATACAAACACTTAACTGGCGCAGTCGGTAGTATACAAAAAGTATCCGCAAAAAAAGAACCTCGAGTGAAAAATAAATTAAATTTTATAATTCAGTTCTCAAATATAATAATACGCAAAACATTTAAAACCATTCAACTTGGATTATAATTCGAATTCGGTTATTCAATAAAAGTGGAAGAATAGAAATAAAACAATAAGTCCAAAGGCACCTAAAAGTTAATAACAACATATAAATTTTAAGAAAAATTTATTTAAAGAAACACTTAAACCTTAATAAGTGAAATCAAAAATAAACTAAAACATAACAGTTAGATTTTAAGAAAAAATTAATTTAAACATTACGTGTTTGTTAATAAGTGAAATCAAAAATAAACTAAAACAAATTTTTAGTTTACTATAACAACAAAATTTACTATAACAATGGCACAACCAGTTATCGCCGCACCCCAAATCGTTGCGCTAACCGACAACAACCTTGCTGAAGCTCGTCGGCAGCTAAAAGACATCATGCCATTTAAGGGAAATCCAGAAACTCTCAACACTTTCGTCAGCAGAGTGGACTATGTAATTTCACTCTACCCAACTAATGATGTGCGACAACAGAGGATTCTTCTTGGAGCCATCGAAAGAAACTTGGACGGACACGTAACACGATCATTGGGCCTTCCGAACATTGAAGATTGGCCTACCCTTAGATCGAGACTAATTCCAGAATTTAAACCCCAAACACCGAACTACAAATTACTGGAGAACTTCAGGGAGACACCTTACAAAGGAAATCTAAGAGCATTCTGCGAAGAAGCAGAAAGACGACGTCAAGTACTGATTTCGAAATTGCATCTAGAAGGTAACCAGCCAGATTTTCTTATTTATGTTCAGGCAATTAAAGATTCCATTAAAATATTGATCAGAAAATTACCAATACAATTATTCACTATTTTGGTTCATCATGACATTACAGACTTAAGATCATTAATCACTATCACACAAAATGAGGGAATTTATGAAGAACATATTAATTTTTATACCCGTTACTCGTAGAGTAAAAGGGTATATTGTATTCGTGCAAAAGTATGTAACAGCTAGAAGGAAGCGTTTCCGACCCTATAAAGTATATATATTCTTGATCAGGGTCACTAGCCGAGTCGATATAGCCATGTCTGTCTGTCCGTCTGTCTGTCCGTCTGTCTGTCCGTATGAACGCTGAGATATCGGAAACTATAAAACCTAGAAGATTGGCATTTTGCATGCAGATTCTAGGAGTTCCTACGCAGCGCAAGTTTGTTTCAAAAAGGTGCCACGCCCCCTTTAACGCCCACAATCGCTTATATACGATTTTAAAAATTTAAATATTTCGGAAAAGTAAAAATGAAGTTTTATTGTGTTTATCAATACCTATCGAAATGTAGAAGAAATTTTTCAAATCGGACCATTCGTTAAAAAGTTATGCGTGATCAAAGTTTCTATCTCCATCTCCCTCGCACTCCCTTTACCTGAGTAACGGGTATCTGATGGTCGGGGCACCCGACTATAGCGTTCTCTCTTGTTAATTAAATGAAGTTCCAGAAAACCGTAATAAAAACTCAAACCCTCAGAAATCAGAAGATCAGAATTCTAAACCATACAAATTCAATACAAATACTCAAACCCAATATCGACCATGTTACCCACAATATTCTCAACCATTCCAACCTAATTTTAATCAATACACGCAACCATTTACACCCACCTATACACACCAAGCTATGTGGCACGCACCAAATCATTTCGATCCCAACCAGTACATGAACACACAACCATTTACTAACAAAAATCCTTTTCCACAATATTCAAATAAAATTAAAAAAACCTCAAACAGCATATTTTAAAGGAAATACATACCCTCAACAACAACAACCCTCCACATCTAAAAATACTAACTTCCCAGTTCCCAAACGACTAAGACCATCGGACAGTGATCAAACCAAAATGTCTATTGACGAATTGAGATTTCAAGACGCACACGAATACGAACAAATACAACCTAATTATTATGAACAACAGGATTATGACCACAATCAATACCATGGGTTGATTAATGAACAACAACAGCAACAACAGGTACAATACACCCAAAATAAAGATGAACAAAATCAAAATAGCTCAGAACCAAACAAAAATTTTCGGTTAACAGCCCCGGACAACACCAATACATAGAAATAGCATACAAAGGCTGCACATACAATTGCCTTATAGACACAGGATCCACAATAAATATGATCAATAAAAATATATTTTGTCTTCCTATTCAAAATACTATATGCGAAGTTTTGACGTCAAATGATCCTATTACATTGAAGAATTTAATTATGTTACCAAGCAATAGTATTTTTAAAACAAATTTTTAAACAAATTTTATGTACACAATTTTTCTAATAATTATGATATACTTATTGGCAGAAAATTGTTGAAAAATGCACAATCAATTATAAATTACAAAAATAGCACAGTTACTCTTTTTGATAAAACATACAAATTAATAATTTTAAAATCAGAAACAAAACAAAATTTTTATATCAAAAAGACACTAGAACCAATTAAAAATTCACCTCAGGAATCAATAAAAAAAATAGATTTTGGATTGTTTCGATTGGGTCACCTGAATCAGGAGGAAAATTTAAGGTTAAAAGGTTTACTAAATAAATTCAAAAATCTTCAATATGAAGAAGGAGACAATCTAACATTTACAAATACCATTAAACACGTACTAAATACAACACATAACTCCCCAATTTATTCAAAACAGTACCCACTTGCTCAAGCGCACGAAATTGAAGTCGATAACCAAGTACAGGAAATGCTTAGTCAATGATTAATTAGGGAAAGTAATTCACCATACAATAGTCCTACCTGGGTAGTACCCAAAAAAACTGATGCTTCTGGTAAAATTAAGTATAGAGTAGTAATTGATAATAGGAAGCTCAATGAAATAACTATTCCCGACAGATATCCAATACCAAACATGGACGAAATCCTTGGTAAACTAGGTAAATGCCAATATTTTACAACTATCGATTTGGCAAAGGAATTTCATCAAATAGAAATGGACTCAGAATCAAAATCTAAAACTGCATTTTCCACCAAAAGCGGTCATTACGAATATCTTCGAATGCCATTTGGCCTTAGAAATGCACCTGCTACTTTTCAAAGGTGAATGATATGAATTCTTGAAAAAGGAAGCTAGTTTTCTTGGTCACATCGTAACCCCTAATGGTATAAAACCAAACCATATCCAACAAAAGTAAAAGAGATCAGAGCTTTCCTTGGATTAACCGCTTATTATCGTAAATTTATCCCAAACTACGCAGACACAGCAAAACCAATGACCAAATGTTTAAAAACGAGGACGGAAGCTAACTTCGGCAAGCCGAAGTTTTAATACCCTTGCAGACTTTGACGAAATTGCTAAAAGTGAAAAAGTAGCGAAAGGAATAAGGTATACATAAGTAAACTAGATTTGCATCGTTTCAAGTCAATTGATTTTATACTGCAAAAATGTCATATACAAATAGAAAAAAAGGGATACTTTCGCAGCCTTTAACAATTTTTCCTATCTCCTTTAAGATATAGACTTCCGAGCGGCAAGCGCTTTTACCCTAATCAAGATATGCGTAAATAAATAAGAATTGGAAAATTTTATGTTAGTAGCTTACACACTGCGCGAAATATTCTGATAATCATCAAATTTGGACCGATTTCACCCTATTGTTCCTATGGGAGCTATAGGATATAGACGTCCGATCGGCACGCGCTTTCACCTTGATCAATGTATGCATAAAAAAATAGGATTTGGAAAGATTCATGTCAATAGCTTGTATACTGCGTGAAATATCCTAAAAATCATTAAATTTTAACCGATTTTACCCTTTTGTTCCTATGGGAGCTATAGGATATAGACGTCCGATCGTCACGCGCTTTTACTCTGATCAAGGTTCGCATAAAAAAATAAGATTTGGAAAGATTTATGTCAATAGCTTTTACACTGCGCGAAATATCTTCCATTCTTGCAAGTTATATCCGATTGTTCCTATGGGAGCTATAGGATATAGACATCCGATCGGGGCGGTTTTCAAACTTGATCTGCGTACACTTGTTTTAGGACGACTTTGAAAGTTTCAGATCGCTAGCTTTTAAACTGAGCTCGCAAACGGTATTGAAACAGACGGACAGACGGACAGACGGACGGACGGACAGACGGACAGACGGACAGACGGACATGGCTATATCGACTCCCCTATTGATCCTGATCAAGAATATATATACTTTATAGGGTCGGAAACGTCTCCTTCACTGCGTTACAAACTTCTGACCAAAATTATAATACCCTCTGCAAGGGTATAAAAAGGAGCAAAAAATCTCGACTACATAGAAGCATTCAAAAAACTTAAAGCTTTAATAGTTAGAGAACCGATTCTCCAATTACCCGATTTCGAAAAAAATTCACTTTAACCACAGATGCCAGTAATCTAGCCCTTGGGGCCGTACTTTCTCAAAATGGTCATCCTATATCCTTTATTAGTAGAACACTTAATGAACATGAATTAAATTACAGTGCTATCGAAAAGGAATTACTCGCAATAGTTTGGGCCACTAAAACTTTTCGACATTATTTACTAGGACGACAATTTCTCATTGCTAGTGACCATCAACCTCTTAGATGGCTGCATACCTTAAAAGAACCGAATGCCAAATTACAAAGATGGAGAGCCAAGTTAAACGAATACCAATTTAAAATCGACTATATTAAAGGGAAAGAAAATTCAGTTGCCTATGCATTATCAAGAATTTTTTTTTTTTTTTATAAATATATGCTTTATTTATTGAATCTTCTCTATATGAGACTAACAATAAGTATATTAAATCTTAAGAATATAACTTAACTTACAGTCATGTAGACTGAATTTACACTAACGGGCCCTAATATTTATTGCTGGGCTGGTAGATCGTTACGATGCAGACGAGTTCTGTTCGAAACCCGTCTTAGGTTCCTTGCGAGATTATTTGGGTGCAGTGTAAGCTTGTTATGGTAGGCCGCTTTCTGCTTTGCTATTTCATCTTTGACCGGTGGTATGCCCAGATCCCTGTGGATGTTTTCGTTCCGAACATACCATGGTGCCCCAGTGATTGTTCGCAGGATTTTTGATTGTGAGCGCTGTATGATGTCAACGTTGCTGTTGCTCGCGTTCCCCCAGAGCTGGGAGCCGTAGGTCCAAATGGGCTTGAGGGTGGAGTTGTAGAGAAGAACTTTAAAGTCCAGACGCAGGGGTGATCGAGAATTTATAATCCAGTGTAGGCTGCTAGCTTTAAGTCTGAGATGTACTTTCTTGCATTCAATGTGCCTCCGCCAGGTTAGGCGTCTGTCGAGGTGTACGCCGAGATATGTTACATCGCTGGCTTGGGGAATCTGCGTACTATTCAAAGTTAGCGGCGGGCACGATTGTCTGTTAAGGGTAAACGTTATATGTTTACACTTTTGTTTATTAATTTTGATTCGCCAGTCTGATAGCCACTTTTCAACTACCACCAAATGATCAGCCAGTTGAGCTGTTGCTCTAGTTGGGCATCTCGAGCGGCTCAGGATTGCGGTGTCGTCAGCAAATGTGGACGTAGTCAGCCTCTCGTTCGTAGAGATGTCTGCTGTGTATAGGATAAACAGGGTAGGGCCCAGGGCGCTACCTTGTGGGACTCCGGCTTCAATGTTATACTCGTTGGATGTCGTTGTATTGCATCTAACCTCAAAGACTCTGTGGTAGAGGTACGACTTAAGTAACTTATGAGTGTTTTCTGGCAGTAATGTTATGATTTTATGCATAAGGCCTTCAAGCCACACTCGGTCGAATGCCTGAGAGACGTCGAGGAATATCGCACTACAATATTCCCGATGTTCAAAGGCTGTACGAATTTCTGAAGTTATCCGGTTGACTTGCTCGATGGTTCCGTGGCTTTCACGAAACCCGAATTGATGTGCCGGGATTAAGTTTTGTTCTCTTAAATATGGTGTAATGCGCGTGAGCAGGCATTTTTCCAGTAATTTGGACAGGCACGATAGTAAGCTTATTGGCCTGTACGATGAGGGAATTGTGTGGTCTTTGCCAGGCTTCGGTATCATTATAACCACGGACTTTTTCCATTTTTTGGGGTAGTAGCCAATTTTTGCGATCCCGTTAAATAGCTTGCATATAACATCCACTGCGCAGTTTGGAAGTTCAATTATCATTTTTGGGGTTATTGGGTCGGCCCCTGGAGCCTTTTTCGGTTTTATTTGCTTCCTAATGACGTTAGCAATTTCAGGTGTTTGAAACAAAATGGGGTTAATTGCAATTTCAGAGCTAAACGGCGGTAGTTGAAGAGAGTTTGTGGCGGCGTTCGGCTGAAATACATTTCGTAGGTGTAAAGCAAATGTTTCGGCTCTGTCTTCGTCACTGCGGGCCCAAGTACCCGAGGAGTTTCTAATTGGAGTGACTGATTCTATCGGAGAGCTTAAATTTGGGTGAGCTCTCCACAAAGGATGCTTTGTACTGGTCGGCGACAGTTTCTCGATGTACCGGCGCTGCGCGAGCTCCTCTTCTTGCTTGAGGGTTTTGGTGAGTCTGCGGGTGGCATCATTATAGAGTTGCTTCGAATGGGGCGATCTGCAGGATTGCCAAACGCGTCGTAGACGACGTTTTTCCCGAACTAGTTGTTCGATTTGCAGATTAGTTTTGTATTGGTTGCTACGCACGATTATCTCTTCTGGTGGTGAGATTTTGGCTGCTGCCACGAGTACTGACTCCAGTCGATGTCGTTCTCTATGTTTAACTGTGGTGTAAGTTCAATGTGGGAACTTACGTACTTTTTGTACTTTAGCCAGTTAGTTCTAGTCGAGGTCAGCCTGAAGGGGTGCTCGATTACTTTCGGTCTTTGAAGGAGAGTTATTAAAACAGGCGAGTGGTCCGATGATAAGTCCGATAGCGATTTGGCGCTGACTAAATTTCTTGGGATGTTCTTGGTCACAGCGAAGTCAATTAAGTCCGGGAGTTTTCTGGGGTCAGCTGGCCAATATGTGGGGCTGCCAGGGGAGACATAGTCGAGTTTGTTGCTCAAATTTATGATTGCTTTATACAGTTGTCTTCCTTTGGGCGTCACTAGTCTTGATCCCCAGTGCGTGTGCTTGGCGTTGTAGTCTCCTCCTGCTATAAAGCGATCTCCGAGTGAATTGTAGAAGTCCAAGAATTGCTCTTCAGTTATTGTAAAACGCGGTGGGCAATAGACAGCGGCTATAGTGATACTGCCGTTGCCTGCTTGTAGTTTTATAGATGTAGCCTGCAAATAATTTGTTGCAAACCTCTGGTGAAAGTGGTGCTTAATGCGTTCCCTGATTAGGATTCCAGTTCCTCCGTGAGCCTTACCGTCCGGATGATCTGTGCAGTATGAAGTATAACATCTTATTTGGAAGTTGTATTTACTTGTGAGATGCGTTTCTGCCAGCAGCATTACATCTATTTAGTTTTCATTGAGGAATTGAGTTATTTCAAGTTTGTGCCGTGAAACGCCATTGGCATTCCACATGGATATTCGAAGACAAGACATCGATTATTTAGATTGTTGGGATGTGAGCAAATTTATTAAAATGTTTTGATTTTGCATAAGGTTTGTCATTGTTGTTTTCATGAAGGACATAAATTCCATCATACCCTGTTGTAAAGTCAGCATCATGGTTTCTATGCTGTTTGGTATTTGTCCTATTGGTTGCTGAGGTGTTATTATATTTTGCTCAGAGCATTGAGCTTGTGGGAACCCCGTCTGATTGGCAAGTCCTGATTTTAGGGCACTGGCGTATGAAACTCCCCCATTTGTGTTGAGGGGCCCAAATGAAGATCTGGCTGCTTTCGCAAAGAAAACATTAGGTGTGGTTTGGGATTGCACGTACGCATTTCGTGTATTCTGGGAGCGTGCTTGTTTTGTAAGGATGTTTCTACGGCTGGGATGGAGCTCAGTCTCCCCAGGATCCTTTACAATCGAATTTGTAAATAAGCGGGGACGAGTTGAGGCGGGCAATCTGGACGCAGTTGCCGATGCGCGCGGTGAGCCTTATTGGTGGGTCAGATCAGGCATTTGGGACTCGGATTTGGGCCAGACGCGAACGAGTGAAAGCCGTCACGTGCGTGCCGGAGGAGGCACAGTGGGGGGATTGGCCCGTACCACTGTGTCAACTCCCGCCGCCTGGGGCGCTGTTTCACGCCCACGCAGAGGAATCGTCTCTAAACATGGACAGAAGTCTGTTCAGGGACAGGCTCCCACTGTTCGGGATGGGTGTGCGTCGGTCGAAACCGAGACGGAAAGCTATGCAAGCGGAGAGAAAAAACCCGTACTTGCACGCCTTCACGTCTGTGCACGTGGTTGCCACCAAAGTCCAGTTGCGCAGAGGAATCTTCTCGAAAACGCAACCGGCTTGGCTTGGGCCACAGTTTGGCACACGCGGGTCGGGTTTGGGTTACTTGGGGGCTTGGATGCGTCGACCGGAATCGAGACGGAAAGCTATGCAAGCGGAAAGAAAACCCGTACTTGCACGCCTTCACGTCTGTGCACGTGGCTGCCACCAAGGTCCAGTGGCGCAGAGGAATCTTCTCGAAAACGCAACCGGCTTGGCTTAGGCCACTGTTTTAGCACACGCGGATCAGGGCTCTGAGGGTCAGGGAAAAAATAAAACCAACTCGGTGTATGTTCGCTGTTCTTATGGTCCGTGTTTTCGTTTTATTTTTATTGGTTATCTTTGTGGGCTTTTCTTCCTCTTTTCTATCTGTATATTTTCCCTAGCCGCACTATTTTCTTTCCCTGTCTCTCCCAATCTCTCTCGCACTCTACTCACTAGGGTCCTTCGTCCTGATCCTTGATGTCCTGCGGGTCCTTGGTGTCCTGCGTGTCATTTGCGTGGTTTTCTCTGCTTTCACGAAACCCGAATTGATGTGCCGGGATTAAGTTTTGTTCTCTTAAATATGGTGTAATGCGCGTGAGCAGGCATTTTTCCAGTAATTTGGACAGGCACGATAGTAAGCTTATTGGCCTGTACGATGAGGGAATTGTGTGGTCTTTGCCAGGCTTCGGTATCATTATAACCACGGACTTTTTCCATTTTTTGGGGTAGTAGCCAATTTTTGCGATCCCGTTAAATAGCTTGCATATAACATCCACTGCGCAGTTTGGAAGTTCAATTATCATTTTTGGGGTTATTGGGTCGGCCCCTGGAGCCTTTTTCGGTTTTATTTGCTTCCTAATGACGTTAGCAATTTCAGGTGTTTGAAACAAAATGGGGTTAATTGCAATTTCAGAGCTAAACGGCGGTAGTTGAAGAGAGTTTGTGGCGGCGTTCGGCTGAAATACATTTCGTAGGTGTAAAGCAAATGTTTCGGCTCTGTCTTCGTCACTGCGGGCCCAAGTACCCGAGGAGTTTCTAATTGGAGTGACTGATTCTATCGGAGAGCTTAAATTTGGGTGAGCTCTCCACAAAGGATGCTTTGTACTGGTCGGCGACAGTTTCTCGATGTACCGGCGCTGCGCAAGCTCCTCTTCTTGCTTGAGGGTTTTGGTGAGTCTGCGGGTGGCATCATTATAGAGTTGCTTCGAATGGGGCGATCTGCAGGATTGCCAAACGCGTCGTAGACGACGTTTTTCCCGAACTAGTTGTTCGATTTGCAGATTAGTTTTGTATTGGTTGCTACGCACGATTATCTCTTCTGGTGGTGAGATTTTGGCTGCTGCCACGAGTACTGACTCCAGGGCATCAGCACAGAAGTCGATGTCGTTCTCTATGTTTAACTGTGGTGTAAGTTCAATGTGGGAACTTACGTACTTTTTGTACTTTAGCCAGTTAGTTCTAGTCGAGGTCAGCCTGAAGGGGTGCTCGATTACTTTCGGTCTTTGAAGGAGAGTTATTAAAACAGGCGAGTGGTCCGATGATAAGTCCGATAGCGATTTGGCGCTGACTAAATTTCTTGGGATGTTCTTGGTCACAGCGAAGTCAATTAAGTCCGGGAGTTTTCTGGGGTCAGCTGGCCAATATGTGGGGCTGCCAGGGGAGACATAGTCGAGTTTGTTGCTCAAATTTATGATTGCTTTATACAGTTGTCTTCCTTTGGGCGTCACTAGTCTTGATCCCCAGTGCGTGTGCTTGGCGTTGTAGTCTCCTCCTGCTATAAAGCGATCTCCGAGTGAATTGTAGAAGTCCAAGAATTGCTCTTCAGTTATTGTAAAACGCGGTGGGCAATAGACAGCGGCTATAGTGATACTGCCGTTGCCTGCTTGTAGTTTTATAGATGTAGCCTGCAAATAATTTGTTGCAAACCTCTGGTGAAAGTGGTGCTTAATGCGTTCCCTGATTAGGATTCCAGTTCCTCCGTGAGCCTTACCGTCCGGATGATCTGTGCAGTATGAAGTATAACATCTTATTTGGAAGTTGTATTTACTTGTGAGATGCGTTTCTGCCAGCAGCATTACATCTATTTAGTTTTCATTGAGGAATTGAGTTATTTCAAGTTTGTGCCGTGAAACGCCATTGGCATTCCACATGGATATTCGAAGACAAGACATCGATTATTTAGATTGTTGGGATGTGAGCAAATTTATTAAAATGTTTTGATTTTGCATAAGGTTTGTCATTGTTGTTTTCATGAAGGACATAAATTCCATCATACCCTGTTGTAAAGTCAGCATCATGGTTTCCATGCTGTTTGGTATTTGTCCTATTGGTTGCTGAGGTGTTATTATATTTTGCTCAGAGCATTGAGCTTGTGGGAACCCCGTCTGATTGGCAAGTCCTGATTTTAGGGCACTGGCGTATGAAACTCCCCCATTTGTGTTGAGGGGCCCAAATGAAGATCTGGCTGCTTTCGCAAAGAAAACATTAGGTGTGGTTTGGGATTGCACGTACGCATTTCGTGTATTCTGGGAGCGTGCTTGTTTTGTAAGGATGTTTCTACGGCTGGGATGGAGCACAGTCTCCCCAGGATCCTTTACAATCGAATTTGTAAATAAGCGGGGACGAGTTGAGGCGGGCAATCTGGACGCAGTTGCCGATGCGCGCGGTGAGCCTTATTGGTGGGTCAGATCAGGCATTGTGGACTCGGATTTGGGCCAGACGCGAACGAGTGAAAGCCGTCACGTGCGTGCCGGAGGAGGCACAGTGGGGGGATTGGCCCGTACCACTGTGTCAACTCCCGCCGCCTGGGGCGCTGTTTCACGCCCACGCAGAGGAATCGTCTCTAAACATGGACAGAAGTCTGTTCAGGGACAGGCTCCCACTGTTCGGGATGGGTGTGCGTCGGTCGAAACCGAGACGGAAAGCTATGCAAGCGGAGAGAAAAAACCCGTACTTGCACGCCTTCACGTCTGTGCACGTGGTTGCCACCAAAGTCCAGTTGCGCAGAGGAATCTTCTCGAAAACGCAACCGGCTTGGCTTGGGCCACAGTTTGGCACACGCGGGTCGGGTTTGGGTTACTTGGGGGCTTGGATGCGTCGACCGGAATCGAGACGGAAAGCTATGCAAGCGGAAAGAAAACCCGTACTTGCACGCCTTCACGTCTGTGCACGTGGCTGCCACCAAGGTCCAGTTGCGCAGAGGAATCTTCTCGAAAACGCAACCGGCTTGGCTTAGGCCACTGTTTTAGCACACGCGGATCAGGGCTCTGAGGGTCAGGAAAAAATAAAACCAACTCGGTGTATGTTCGCTGTTCTTATGGTCCGTGTTTTCGTTTTATTTTTATTGGTTATCTTTGTGGGCTTTTCTTTCTCTTTTCTATCTGTATATTTTCCCTAGCCGCACTATTTTCTTTCCCTGTCTCTCCCAATCTCTCTCGCACTCTACTCACTAGGGTCCTTCGTCCTGATCCTTGATGTCCTGCGGGTCCTTGGTGTCCTGCGTGTCATTTGCGTGGTTTTCTCTGCTTCGATGCTTGGTCTTTGACTGGTGGCGTATGAAAAAAAAGCTGGACTAGCAGCCGCCGGGTTTATATAGCCAGCCGGGTCCTCGCTTCTCAACACTGGAACCGTGCGCAGGTCGCCTAATCCGATCGTGTGTAGATCGCCTAACTCGCTGAGTAGAGTGCCTGATCAGCTGAGATCCTAATTAATACATTAAATAACGCCTGTTCTTGCCTGCCTCCGTGGCCTATCCTATCTTAGTACTAGTTCTTTTTCTTATTGTCTACCAATATGTACATCTTAAATTACTATCTTATCATTATTAACTTATTGTCTACCAATATTTGTGGGAATTATATACATCGCTGGATGTGGGGCAGCTTTTACGGTGCCTCACACCCCCCCTTACGTCGGGGTGGCGAAGCGAGATGGCGATGCCGCGTCGGGCCGTGATCGTGACGCGGAATCGGTGTTCCTGGTGGTGCCGCAGGAAACGGACGTTCGTGCGGTCGTGGGTCTCCACGTACTCCACGATGGCGCGGGGGAGACGGCGCCCGTTCGTGTCCACCCTCCAGGCTGCCGGTGCGATGACCCAATCATCCTCGTCGAGGATTTGCTCCACCCCCGGGTGCTCCCGTAACGCCTGCAGGAGTGCGTCTTCCTCTGGTCCGGCCGGGAAGAGACCCAGGTCAATGATGTCGGCGTCCTCCGTGTCGTCGGGCCTCGCTATGGGGTCGCAGGCACCTCTGTCTCTACCCAGTTCCGGTCCCGTCGGGTGGAGATCGAGCCAGCTGATCATCTCCACCCTCGGGATGCTGCTCCCTGGAGTGAGCGGGATTAGTCCGTTCACGGTGGCTTCCCTAGGACTCGGTGTCCGAGGGCTCTCAGGGGAGGCGGGCAGTGGCGTTGCTTGTCTGCCCTCCCGTTCGGGGTGCCGGTCTTGAGCCCCCAAGCTTCCAACCTCGGGGATTCCCCTTCCCGGGGTAGCTGGAAGTGGCTCGCTTTGTGCTGCGGTCGTCTGGGGACTCGGGGTCCTGGCTTCGACTTCTGCTTGCTGCGTGTCCCGCGTCGTCGGGCAGCCCGGTGTGGGATCCGTCCCTTCCTCGCCTTCGTCCATCTGGGGCGACTCGGCAGCCACGGCCTCCGCGTCGGCGTCGTCGCTCAGGGATCCACTCACCGAGGTACCCATAAACGAGTCCCCGGTGGCATCGGCTTCCCGTGAGGCGGTCGAGGCGGTGGGGGTGCGTGGCCGTGCTGCGTAATCGGCCCAAGCGTCGTTGGCATCCGCTAGTGAGCACTGGCGGGGCACGGGTGGGCCTCCAGTCGCGAAGCGGCCATCCCCTCCGACTGACGAGTCGTCTGTGGACGGTGCCGGGTGTGGTACCCAGGTCTGACTCTCCCGGACGCATCTCTCCTCAAACCCCTCAGCGAACGCCGGCGTCACTACGCTCTCCAGCCAAGCGGTCATTAAGTAGCAGGACGTGCTGTACCCGACTGCTGGGGATCCTGCGACGTTTAACCGCGCCAGCCTCGCTGTAGTCAGTCCCCTGGTGTCGGGCTCAACATCTCGAACTGGTGGCTCCTCCTCCTGCCTTGGTGGTTCGTTTGATCCACTGCTCACCTCGCATTCGTACGACGGGTCGACTGGGATTGTGGACTGGGAGTCGGCATCTCCGTCGCGGACATGAGGTGGGGGCGGCGGTGTCCCGGCCGGGTCGAACGGCGGCGACGCGATGCGCTCCGCGTACTCCGATAGCCCGGAGTCGGTGCTGTTGGTGACAGCTGGTGGTGAGGGAGAGCGGGTGGAGTCGCTCCCTGGGCGGTATTCGTACTCCTCGTTTTCGGACATGGCGAAGGCGTGCTAGTAAATGTAACGCATTAGCTTAGGTTTTGTGTGTGAATCCTACCTATAGTGCGGCTGAGATACTTATGGTTCTAGATTACAAGTTCAGAGTTCTTAGCTTACTTGGCGGCTTAACCTAACTATGGCAGCGCGGGTGCCCCTCTTGACTCACGTGACCCCGCTCGATGTTGGTTTATACGAAGTGTACTCGTCGATGGGTGGCTTTCTTGGGCTGGGTACGCTGCTCAGTGACTTGGACATCCTGGTTGTTCTCCTGGTCGAGTGTCTCCTGCTGGTCGCCCAGAGCTTGGGAGTCTTCTGGATCCACGTTCGGGGGTTCGGAGGCGAACGCTTCTGTGTAAGGCTCTGTCTCGTTGTCCGTTGTATCTTCTTCGTCGTCGGCTTCTCCGGTCCTGTACTCTTTGAGATCTGGGAGACTGGCAGTCCGCCGTTTCCTAGAGCCCCGCAGTTGTAGGCGCACTACGTTCTGTGACAGGAACTTCACCACTTTGTATGGTCCGGTGTACTTCGGAGCCTTGGACAGGTGATGGGTACGGACCAGCACCCATGATCCCACCAACGGTCGCCAAGCGCGCCGCCGTAAATTGTAGTACCGTTGCTGTTCCTCGGATGCCCGCTCGTTGTTCTCTCGTGCGATGGCATATGCCTCCTGTAATCCTTTAGCCCGGTCTTCGGGTGGCTGTGGGGTGGTACTTGAGCTCGGCGTCACCTTGTCGTACCAGGCCCCCGGCAGGCGTGGCTCGCGGCCCTGGACTAAATAGGCGGGGCTGAATCCCGTGCTGTCCGAGATGCTGGAATTCACTGCGAGCGAGATCTCTGGCAGTAGTTGGTCCCAGGATCGCTGGTCGTCCGCGGTGTATTGGGCGATCATCGTTTTGATCGTCCGGTTCGCACGCTCGGTCGGGTTCTGTTGCGGCGAGTACGGAGCCGTGTACTGAATCTGGACGCCGGCCCGTTTGCATAGTGCCTTGAACCCTCGACTCGTGAATTGCGCGCCGTTGTCGCATATCAGCGTGCGTGGGGTTCCGAATCGGGAGAGGATGCGCTCTCGGAACGCCAGTTCCAGCTGGGCCGTCGTCGCCTTCCGCAGCGGTATGATCTCGACCCATTTCGAGAAGACGTCCAGGAAGACCAGCAGCATTGTATTCCCGCGACGAGACCGGGGTAGGGGTCCGATGAAGTCTGCGCTGACCATTGTGAAGGGTTCCTCTGGGCGACGGGTGAGCATCTTCCCCGCGGGCTTGAGCTGACTCGCCTTGAACCGCTGGCAGGTCTCGCAGCACCTTACGTGTCGTCGAACGTCTCGATGCATTCCAGGCCAGAAATAGCGCTGTCCAACTCGTCGGATCGTCTTGCGGATCCCTAGATGCCCGGCCGAGGGGTGGTCGTGGCACTCTTCCAGCACGTGTCGTCGGTGCTCCGTGGGAACGCACAGCTTCCATGGGCTGATGCCTTCGTCGGGTGCTGGATCGCCGAGGTGGCGGTACAGCTGTCCGTTCTCTCTGGCGTAGTCCGGAAACTTTTCCGGTTGGGCGTCGATTTGTTCCAGTTTGGCTCGGATCCACTTGCATGGTGATAATGCTTCCTGTAGCTGGTGGAGCGTGTCCAGTGGTTGGCGCGACAGTGCATCAGCGACCACGTTCTGGTTACCCTTCCTGTAGTGCACGTCGAATTGGAACTGCTGGAGTTCCAGCGTCCAGCGAGCGATACGCCCGGTCGGGTTTTCAATGGTATTCAGCCATTTCAGGGCTAAATGGTCCGTGATAACATCGAACCGATACCCTTCCAGGTAGCACCGGAGTTTCCGAATGGCCCAGACGATGGCGAGGCATTCTTTCTCGGTGGCCGAGTAGTTTTCCTCGGATTTCACCAGTCGCCGGCTAGCGTCAGGACTGCTCCGAGCCCGTAGTCGCTGGCGTCGGTTTGCAACTGGAACTTCCGGGTGAAATCCGGGCATGCCAACACCGGCGCTTCGGTGAGTTTGTTCTTCAGATCTTCGAACGCGAGTTGCTGTGGTTCCTCCCAGAGCCATCGTTTCCCCTTCCGTAGCAACATGGACATCGGCTGCACTGGGTACAAATGGGTACAAATCGCCTATACCAAGAAGCGACTCCCAGACATCGCCGCAGCTCCTTGCAATTGGTGGGGGTTGTAGCCCCTTTATGGCCGCGATCTTGTCCGGATCGGTCTGGATACCGGCCTCACTGATCACATGCCCCAAGTATACTAGGCTTCGGCAGAAGAACTTGCACTTGGCCCGGTTCAGCCGTAGGTTGGCATTCCGAAGCCGCTTGAAGACCTCCTTGAGGTTTTGCATATGTTCTTCCCGCGTAGCTCCTGTGACGATGATATCGTCTAGGTAGGCAAAAGCGTGAGGCTCTAGGTCTGGCCCGATGACGCTATCCAGGGCCCTTTGAAATGTCGCTGGAGCCGAATGTAATCCAAACGGCATTACTCGCCACTGGAACAATCCTTGTCCAGGCACGGTAAATGCGGTACAAGCGCGCCTTTCCTGCGCCACTGGGATCTGCCAGTAGCCGTTTTTCAGGTCCAGCGTTGAGAATTAGCGCGCGTTCCGCAGGCGCTCCAGGATGTGGTTGATGCGCGGAACTGTGTGCGTTTAACTGCCGGAAATCGACACACATTCGCATTTCCCCAGTCTTCTTCCTCACCAGGACAATGGGAGCACTATGCGGGCTCCGTGATGGTTCGATCCTCCCATCCCGGAGTAGCTCATCGACTTGGTCGCTGATGATCTGCTGCATGGCCTGGTTCTTTGGAAAATACCGCTGCTTCAGTGGCTTTTCGTCCCGCATGACTATTTGGTGCTCCGCGATGTGGGTCACCCCGGCCAATCCGTCCTCGAGGAACGCTAGGGTTCTGTTCTTCCAGACATTCGGCGATGGCGGCGAGATTTGCCGTAAGCTTATCGTGACTGGTCTGGCTTCGGAACGGGTTCCTCTCACGGGCCACTTCTGCATCCGCTAGTGGAGTCAACCCGTACTTGCTGGCCCCTCCGGTAACCGCAGGCGGCGGGAGCTCGGATGACATAGTTGGACCCGGTCGTCCTGGAGGCCGGGAGGGTGGGGCTGGTATCGCTCGAGGGTTCGGGGACGGTGGCGACGACGATGTGGCCGTGGTGGCCCTTGGCGATGATGACGGTGACGACGATGTGGCCGTGGTGGCCCTTGGCGATGATGACGGTGACGACGATGTGGCCGTGGTGGCCCTTGGCGATGATGACGGTGACGACGATGTGGCCGTGGTGGCCCTTGGCGATGATGACGGTGACGACGATGTGGCCAGGTCTCGCAGCACCTTACGTGTCGTCGAACGTCTCGATGCATTCCAGGCCAGAAATAGCGCTGTCCAACTCGTCGGATCGTCTTGCGGATCCCTAGATGCCCGGCCGAGGGGTGGTCGTGGCACTCTTCCAGCACGTGTCGTCGGTGCTCCGTGGGAACGCACAGCTTCCATGGGCTGATGCCTTCGTCGGGTGCTGGATCGCCGAGGTGGCGGTACAGCTGTCCGTTCTCTCTGGCGTAGTCCGGAAACTTTTCCGGTTGGGCGTCGATTTGTTCCAGTTTGGCTCGGATCCACTTGCATGGTGATAATGCTTCCTGTAGCTGGTGGAGCGTGTCCAGTGGTTGGCGCGACAGTGCATCAGCGACCACGTTCTGGTTACCCTTCCTGTAGTGCACGTCGAATTGGAACTGCTGGAGTTCCAGCGTCCAGCGAGCGATACGCCCGGTCGGGTTTTCAATGGTATTCAGCCATTTCAGGGCTAAATGGTCCGTGATAACATCGAACCGATACCCTTCCAGGTAGCACCGGAGTTTCCGAATGGCCCAGACGATGGCGAGGCATTCTTTCTCGGTGGCCGAGTAGTTTTCCTCGGATTTCACCAGTCGCCGGCTAGCGTCAGGACTGCTCCGAGCCCGTAGTCGCTGGCGTCGGTTTGCAACTGGAACTTCCGGGTGAAATCCGGGCATGCCAACACCGGCGCTTCGGTGAGTTTGTTCTTCAGATCTTCGAACGCGAGTTGCTGTGGTTCCTCCCAGAGCCATCGTTTCCCCTTCCGTAGCAACATGGACATCGGCTGCACTGGGTACAAATGGGTACAAATCGCCTATACCAAGAAGCGACTCCCAGACATCGCCGCAGCTCCTTGCAATTGGTGGGGGGTTGTAGCCCCTTTATGGCCGCGATCTTGTCCGGATCGGTCTGGATACCGGCCTCACTGATCACATGCCCCAAGTATACTAGGCTTCGGCAGAAGAACTTGCACTTGGCCCGGTTCAGCCGTAGGTTGGCATTCCGAAGCCGCTTGAAGACCTCCTTGAGGTTTTGCATATGTTCTTCCCGCGTAGCTCCTGTGACGATGATATCGTCTAGGTAGGCAAAAGCGTGAGGCTCTAGGTCTGGCCCGATGACGCTATCCAGGGCCCTTTGAAATGTCGCTGGAGCCGAATGTAATCCAAACGGCATTACTCGCCACTGGAACAATCCTTGTCCAGGCACGGTAAATGCGGTACAAGCGCGCCTTTCCTGCGCCACTGGGATCTGCCAGTAGCCGTTTTTCAGGTCCAGCGTTGAGAATTAGCGCGCGTTCCGCAGGCGCTCCAGGATGTGGTTGATGCGCGGAACTGTGTGCGTTTAACTGCCGGAAATCGACACACATTCGCATTTCCCCAGTCTTCTTCCTCACCAGGACAATGGGAGCACTATGCGGGCTCCGTGATGGTTCGATCCTCCCATCCCGGAGTAGCTCATCGACTTGGTCGCTGATGATCTGCTGCATGGCCTGGTTCTTTGGAAAATACCGCTGCTTCAGTGGCTTTTCGTCCCGCATGACTATTTGGTGCTCCGCGATGTGGGTCACCCCGGCCAATCCGTCCTCGAGGAACGCTAGGGTTCTGTTCTTCCAGACATTCGGCGATGGCGGCGAGATTTGCCGTAAGCTTATCGTGACTGGTCTGGCTTCGGAACGGGTTCCTCTCACGGGCCACTTCTGCATCCGCTAGTGGAGTCAACCCGTACTTGCTGGCCCCTCCGGTAACCGCAGGCGGCGGGAGCTCGGATGACATAGTTGGACCCGGTCGTCCTGGAGGCCGGGAGGGTGGGGCTGGTATCGCTCGAGGGTTCGGGGACGGTGGCGACGACGATGTGGCCGTGGTGGCCCTTGGCGATGATGACGGTGACGACGATGTGGCCGTGGTGGCCCTTGGCGATGATGACGGTGACGACGATGTGGCCGTGGTGGCCCTTGGCGATGATGACGGTGACGACGATGTGGCCGTGGTGGCCCTTGGCGATGATGACGGTGACGACGATGTGGCCAGGTCTCGCAGCACCTTACGTGTCGTCGAACGTCTCGATGCATTCCAGGCCAGAAATAGCGCTGTCCAACTCGTCGGATCGTCTTGCGGATCCCTAGATGCCCGGCCGAGGGGTGGTCGTGGCACTCTTCCAGCACGTGTCGTCGGTGCTCCGTGGGAACGCACAGCTTCCATGGGCTGATGCCTTCGTCGGGTGCTGGATCGCCGAGGTGGCGGTACAGCTGTCCGTTCTCTCTGGCGTAGTCCGGAAACTTTTCCGGTTGGGCGTCGATTTGTTCCAGTTTGGCTCGGATCCACTTGCATGGTGATAATGCTTCCTGTAGCTGGTGGAGCGTGTCCAGTGGTTGGCGCGACAGTGCATCAGCGACCACGTTCTGGTTACCCTTCCTGTAGTGCACGTCGAATTGGAACTGCTGGAGTTCCAGCGCCCAGCGAGCGATACGCCCGGTCGGGTTTTCAATGGTATTCAGCCATTTCAGGGCTAAATGGTCCGTGATAACATCGAACCGATACCCTTCCAGGTAGCACCGGAGTTTCCGAATGGCCCAGACGATGGCGAGGCATTCTTTCTCGATGGCCGAGTAGTTTTCCTCGGATTTCACCAGTCGCCGGCTAGCGTCAGGACTGCTCCGAGCCCGTAGTCGCTGGCGTCGGTTTGCAACTGGAACTTCCGGGTGAAATCCGGGCATGCCAACACCGGCGCTTCGGTGAGTTTGTTCTTCAGATCTTCGAACGCGAGTTGCTGTGGTTCCTCCCAGAGCCATCGTTTCCCCTTCCGTAGCAACATGGACATCGGCTGCACTGGGTACAAATGGGTACAAATCGCCTATACCAAGAAGCGACTCCCAGACATCGCCGCAGCTCCTTGCAATTGGTGGGGGGTTGTAGCCCCTTTATGGCCGCGATCTTGTCCGGATCGGTCTGGATACCGGCCTCACTGATCACATGCCCCAAGTATACTAGGCTTCGGCAGAAGAACTTGCACTTGGCCCGGTTCAGCCGTAGGTTGGCATTCCGAAGCCGCTTGAAGACCTCCTTGAGGTTTTGCATATGTTCTTCCCGCGTAGCTCCTGTGACGATGATATCGTCTAGGTAGGCAAAAGCGTGAGGCTCTAGGTCTGGCCCGATGACGCTATCCAGGGCCCTTTGAAATGTCGCTGGAGCCGAATGTAATCCAAACGGCATTACTCGCCACTGGAACAATCCTTGTCCAGGCACGGTAAATGCGGTACAAGCGCGCCTTTCCTGCGCCACTGGGATCTGCCAGTAGCCGTTTTTCAGGTCCAGCGTTGAGAATTAGCGCGCGTTCCGCAGGCGCTCCAGGATGTGGTTGATGCGCGGAACTGTGTGCGTTTAACTGCCGGAAATCGACACACATTCGCATTTCCCCAGTCTTCTTCCTCTCCAGGACAATGGGAGCACTATGCGGGCTCCGTGATGGTTCGATCCTCCCATCCCGGAGTAGCTCATCGACTTGGTCGCTGATGATCTGCTGCATGGCCTGGTTCTTTGGAAAATACCGCTGCTTCAGTGGCTTTTCGTCCCGCATGACTATTTGGTGCTCCGCGATGTGGGTCACCCCGGCCAATCCGTCCTCGAGGAACGCTAGGGTTCTGTTCTTCCAGACATTCGGCGATGGCGGCGAGATTTGCCGTAAGCTTATCGTGACTGGTCTGGCTTCGGAACGGGTTCCTCTCACGGGCCACTTCTGCATCCGCTAGTGGAGTCAACCCGTACTTGCTGGCCCCTCCGGTAACCGCAGGCGGCGGGAGCTCGGATGACATAGTTGGACCCGGTCGTCCTGGAGGCCGGGAGGGTGGGGCTGGTATCGCTCGAGGGTTCGGGGACGGTGGCGACGACGATGTGGCCGTGGTGGCCCTTGGCGATGATGACGGTGACGACGATGTGGCCGTGGTGGCCCTTGGCGATGATGACGGTGACGACGATGTGGCCGTGGTGGCCCTTGGCGATGATGACGGTGACGACGATGTGGCCGTGGTGGCCCTTGGCGATGATGACGGTGACGACGATGTGGCCGTGGTGGCCCTTGGCGATGATGACGGTGACGACGATGTAGCCGTGGTGGCCCTTGGCGATGATGACGGTGACGACGATGTGGCCGTGGTGGCCCTTGGCAATGATGACGGTGACGACGATGTGGCCGTGGTGGCCCTTGGCGATGATGACGGTGACGTTGGCGATGAGGTGGCCGTGGAGGCCCTGGACGGCGATGACATGGCTCGAGAGCCCGCTGACGCTGTGGCGTCACTTGACTGCTGGAGTGGATCCCGTGGGTGTCCACCGATTACGACACCCGCTCGGGGTGGGTTCGTGGCTATCGGGTCTGCAGGCAGTGTCTCGGGCTCGGTTGCCGTCGTTGCATCTCGAGGGGGCGCCGGAAAGAGTCGCAAGCAAATGCGACCACAGATCAGGGACGCCTGGATGACGCACAAGAAATCGATCCCTAGGATAACGTCGTCCAGGATCGTGGGTAACACCAGGAGGGGTAGCTCGACCTCTTGCTGGTCCAGTTTGACGCGTGCCCACACGGATTTGGTGACTTCTTGAGAGGAGCCGTCAGCCAAGGAGATCCGTGTTCGCGCTGCCTTCCTGTTGGTGGTGGTGGCCAGAGTTTGGGTCACTCGCTCGCTTACGAAGCTGCGCGACGCTCCAGTGTCCAGCGTGGCCAGGAATGGTCGTCCGTTGATGCTAATCGTCGCTACTATCCGCCCGTCCTTCAGTCGAAGTGGTGGCTTTACGGGTTGGGAAGTGTGCTGGCTGTCCCCGGTCGCTCCCAATTCGAGCGGGGGTGCTGTCCGTTTCCCGACTGCCGACAACAGTTTACTGTCCGCACGCCTCTGCGTCCGCAATCCCAGCAGAATAGGCGGGGCGGCCGAGTGCACTCTTTGGCGAAGTGGCCTACCTCTGCGCAGCGGCGGCAGGCACGCTGAATGTCCACCGGCCGGCTGTCCTCGTCGGAGATCATGTGATTCGTAACCCCGATGGGCAGGGGGACGGCGTTGGGTTCTCTTGCAGTCGTAGTCCTATGGTATGATGGTGACCTATGTGCTTGGTCCGACCCCATGGTGGCGAAGTGGGCGAGGCCGGCGTGCCGGATCGAGTCCCGATCCCGTGCGATCTCGTATGCGGTGGCGAGCTGTGTCAGCGTTTCGAGGGTGGAGAACTCGTGGCGACGGATAAAGAGCTGATATTCTGGCAACAAGCTCTCATATATCCTTTCGAGCTCGTCTGCCAGAGTGTACTTCGCGCGTTGCATCATGAGTCTCAGGTCCACAAGAAAGTTCTTGAATGGCTCCTGCGGCTGTTGATACCGGGTGCGGATCGTGTCCTCCAACCTTTGAAAGTACCTCGGAGGCAGGAAGAACTCCAAAAACTCGGTCTTAAATAGAAGCCATGGCACGGAGTGCATGCGATAGGCTCGGTACCAGCCTTCCGCTCTTCCAGATAGTAATCCGGAGATGGCTCTGGGTACGTCGCTGATCCGGACGTTGTAGGCGGCTGCTCCTTCCTCGACTCGTTCCACGAAATGGACCGGGTCCGTTTGTCCGTCGAAGAGGATTCCCCAGCTCCGTAGCTTCTCGGTCAGTACTGCTGCGGATATGGCATCGCGCGGTGCTCGGTCAGTGGAGGCCGTGGTTGCGTTCTGGGCTTCCGCGCTGGTGGTTATGCGTCTTGGTGAGGATGACCGCCCGGGTACGATCAGCTTCATGCCCCCTGCTTCCGGCATTGGGGACGTGGACCGTGATTGCACTTCCTTCGCGGATGGTGCCTCGGGATAGAGGGCTTCTAGCTGTGCGATTCGAGACAGCGTAGCCTGGCCATGCTCTGTCTTCCCGATAAAGTCGGCTAGTCGTGTTCGCAGCTCGGCTACCGTTCCTGCCGTTTCTAATCCGAACTCCTTGAGGAGTCCCTCCAGTTCCTCTTTTCGGCGATATGAGATCCAGCGAACGCCCATGGTGGCCGGCTTTTCCTCACATCCGGTTGCTACGACTAATTCCTCCAGGTTGTCGTCCGGCGTGGGTTTCCGGGTGGTCTTTGATGTCCAGTTCCTTTATCCTTGGCGTCGGTGTCCAACGACCACGTTGGCGGCGACGTAGAGTGGCCGAAACGAGGCTTAGTGGCGATGTTGAACGGCGTTGATGGCCAGCGACCACGTTGGCGGTGGCACGAAGCGGCCGGAACGAGGCCTAGCAAAGCTGCACTGCGTCGGTGGTGGTCCACGACCACCTTGGAGCGACGTTGAGCGGCCTGGCTGAAATCCGGTGCGGCTCAGTGACGTTGATGGCCAGCGACCACGTTGGCGGCGATGCTGGGCGGCTTGGCCGGAATCCGGTGGGGATCAGCGGCGTCGTTGGCCGAAACGAGGGCTGACAAAGCTGCGCTGCGTAGGTGATGGCTATGCGTCGGTGGCGGCGCTGCGTCGGTGGCGATGCTTGACCACGTGGGTGGCGCTGAGTCGCCTCGCCCACAAATCCGGCAGGGATCAGTGGCTTCGATGGCCGGAACGGGGCTGGCGGCGCTGCGCTGCGTCGGTGAGGCTTCTCGACCACCTTGGGGCGACGTTGAGCGGTCTGGACCCCAATCCGGCGAGGATCCGCGGAGTCGATGGCCGGGACAAGGGCTGGCGACGGCGCTGTGCGGCCGAACCGAGGTTTGGCGAGGATCGGTGGTGTCGTTGGTGACGGCCACGTTTAAACGGAACGATAAAAGTCCCCCGTTGCAAATAGAGGAGAGAGAGCCCCAACCAAAACTATGGCGGCAGTCGTGTGCGTATCAAAAATTGTTTTCCTATTGGCGTGCGTGTTTGCGGGGTTTTTGCGACCCTGGTTTTTCTTGTGCTTGGCGCGTGTAACGACCCTGTCTGTTTTGCTGAGCTGGCGTGTGTCGGACGTGTGCGACGCCCTTGTTTGCGGTGAAAAAAAAAAAATAGCTCCTAGCGTCGCTGCTGGTGTGCGCGGTGCCCCTTGGTGGCCTAAGCGATGTCTGGCCAGGATTTATGTATGCTGTCGTGATCGGCACGCGTGCCGGGGTGGTTTTGTGGCGATGCCGGGCGCTCTGGGTGGCCGGGCGGCTCGGCGACGGCCAGCGGCGTCTTATGGGTCTTTAGGCCATAAATTTGGTGGACTCCGGCTCGTCTTCCGCTCGTCCCTGTTCGGGCGCCAGACTGTAAGGATGTTTCTACGGCTGGGATGGAGCTCAGTCTCCCCAGGATCCTTTACAATCGAATTTGTAAATAAGCGGGGACGAGTTGAGGCGGGCAATTGGACGCAGTCGCCGATGCGCGCGGTGAGCCTTATTGGTGGGTCAAATCAGGCATTTGGGACTCGGATTTGGGCCAGACGCGAACGAGTGAAAGCCGTCACGTGCGTGCCGGAGGAGGCACAGTGGGGGGATTGGCCCGTACCACTGTGTCAACTCCCGCCGCCTGGGGCGCTGTTTCACGCCCACGCAGAGCAATCGTCTCTAAACATGGACAGAAGTCAGCGTTCCCAGTTCTGGGACAGGCTCCCACTGTTCGGGATGGGTGTGCGTCGGTCGAAACCGAGACGGAAAGCTATGCAAGCGGAGAGAAAAAACCCGTACTTGCACGCCTTCACGTCTGTGCACGTGGTTGCCACCAAAGTCCAGTTGCGCAGAGGAATCTTCTCGAAAACGCAACCGGCTTGGATTGGGCCACAGTTTGGCACACGCGGGTCGGGTTTGGGTTACTTGGGGGCTTGGATGCGTCGACCGGAATCGAGACGGAAAGCTATGCAAGCGGAAAGAAAACCCGTACTTGCACGCCTTCACGTCTGTGCACGTGGCTGCCACCAAGGTCCAGTTGCGCAGAGGAATCTTCTCGAAAACGCAACCGGCTTGGCTTAGGCCACTGTTTCAGCACACGCGGATCAGGGCTCTGAGGGTGAGGGAAGAAATAAAACCAACTCGGTGTATGTTCTCTGTTCTTATTGTCCGTGTTTTCGTTTTATTTTTATTGGTTATCTTTGTGGGCTTTTCTTCCTCTTTTCTATCTGTATATTTTCCCTAGCCGCACTATTTTCTTTCCCTGTCTCTCCCAATCTCTCTCGCACTCTACTCACTAGGGTCCTTCGTCCTGATCCTTGATGTCCTGCGGGTCCTTGGTGTCCTGCGTGTCCTTTGCGTGGTTTTCTCTGCTTCGATGCTTGGTCTTTGACTGGTGGCGTATGAAAAAAAAGCTGGACTAGCAGCCGCCGGGTTTATATAGCCAGCCGGGTCCTCGCTTCTCAACACTGGAACCGTGCGCAGGTCGCCTAATCCGATAGTGTGTAGATCGCCTAACTCGCTGAGTAGAGTGCCTGATCAGCTGATATCCTAATTAATACATTAAATAACGCCTGTTTGAACTACCGGCTAACGGCCGAAGTTCTTTTGAACTTAACGGCTCTTTTGGCTTCTTGCCTGCCTCCGTGGCCTATCCTATCTTAGTACTAGTTCTTTTTCTTATTGTCTACCAATATGTACATCTTAAATTACTATCTTATCATTATTAACTTATTGTCTACCAATATTTGTGGGAATTATATACATCGCTGGATGTGGGGCAGCTTTTACGGTGCCTCACAGTTTTGCTTGTTGAAACTTCTTCAGCTCTTTATAGACCGGGCAGCCTCTGTAGTTTGCGGTATGGTTATCTCCACAGTTAGCGCATTTCTTTGTCTTTGGGTCTTCTTTGCTTGCAGGGCAAGGTTCGGATTTGTGGAAGCCACCACAAGCTACGCAGACTGAACGAAGCCCGCAGTTGTTTCTGGTGTGTCCATACTCTTGGCAATTTGTGCATTGCAGCGGTCCATTCCGCTTATGCGGTTCTTCAACAGTAATCCTTCTGTGCAACAGGTATTGCAGTTTATAGATCGGGTGCACTTCATTTTTCTTTAAGGCTCTGCTTTCAGGCTCCAGTTCGACCTTAAAGAGAGGTTGCGGCTTTTTATTTTTGTTGATAATATTAATAATATTTTTGGAGAAGAATCCTTTTTCTTTCAGTGCCTCTTTTACCTCATTGGTGGATACGTCGGGCTCTATGCCCTTTAGCACTACTTGCAAGCCCTTGCTACTCTTGAGCTGGTACGTGTAGTAGGGTTTCCTAGCCTCGTCTAGGTAATTTGTTACAGCTCTGAATTGATCTTCAGTTTTAGCTTGAAGCTTTGTTTCATGAATATTCCCTTTAACAAGGGGAGTAACATAAAAGTTGTCATTCCCGACCAGCGCAACAATTTTCTTTACTAGGGTATTTGAGTTCCGTTCCCTTATGTAAATTGGTGGGGGCTTTGGTTTCTTTTGAACAGCCTGTCCAGATTCGGATTGATTATTATCAATTTCCGACAATAGGGCGAATCTGTTGTTACTAGATGCCCCTGGTTGTTCGCTGCCTTTATTAGGGCAATTTTGTTTTGGTTTATTTCCAACCATTTTATTTTGCGGGCTTAGCTTCCGTTTGATTTGGATGTAACGGTCCATGCCAGTCTGTATAGCCGGACCCACTTGTTGTTGTTTGATATTGCCGATATTGGCACTCGTACTTACACTTGGCATTGTAGTTTTATTCGGCGCTGCAGAGGTTGCAAACGCATTCGAAATCGCGTTGTTGTTAACGGCGACCGTTGATGTTGTTGTTGCAGTGGCTGCGGTTGCAGAAATTAACGAGGTCGCAGTGCTCGCGGCTGGTGAGCTGTTAGTCGAAGCTGGGGGTGGGGTTCTACACTGCAAGCTCCATGAAGTGGGAGTTGGTGTCAGTAGGGCGGGAGAACAAGACCGTGCTCTCGCACTGTCAATGGTCAGTAGGGCTGAGTTGCTCTTTGAAGAAGTTCTTTCTACTTCTGTATCACGGGTTGAGAAATAAGAAATATAACTGTTTCTCTGGTCTACGGAGCTTCTACGCTCATTTTTTGAATCGCCGCTCATTGAGCTATCACTCGTGGCACTTCTTAGTTTTTATAATAACTTTGCACTAGTTTTTTACATAGCACTAATTATTATTTACTGTTTTTAGCAATAAGATTGCCTTTATTACACCACTCTAGTATTTTTAGTTATTGTTTTTCACTTTTGAGCGGTTTTTTTCCGGAGCTCACGCAAAACACGTCTGCACTCTCCGGCTGTTGTTGGTTTTCCAACAAGAATTTAAATTGAAGAAAATCACCACAGTGAAGTTACTCAACATAGTGCAGAAGAAGATAATAGTAACTTAATTCATTTAACAAAAAAACCAATAAATTATTTCAAAAAACAAATAATTTTCATTAAATCCGATAACAATAAAGTAGAGCATTCAACGATATTCGGTAATTCCATCACCACAATCCAATATAATGTAATGACACTCGACATTGATCATTTTATTCATAGAAACATTACCATTCATATTGAAAGCGATGTAGATTTTAAAATCATTCAAAGAGCACACAGGGAAATTATTAATACCACTTACACTAAAGTAATTCGCAGCCTCCACCTATTAAAGAATGTTTGTTCATACACCGAATTCAAAGAAATTATACTTCAATCACATGAAAAACTTTTACATCAGAAGAAAATCACTTCTTTCCAAATAGCCAACTATTAATTCAAAATATAATAAATGAATGTAACATATGCAATTTGGCTAAAACAGAACACAGAAATACCAAAATGCCTTTTAAAATCACACCCAACCCTGAACATTGTCGAGACAAATTTGTGGTAGATATTTATTCATCTGAGGAAAAACATTACATCAGTTGCATTGACATTTATTCTAAATTCGCTACACTTGAACACATTAAAACAAAGGATTGGATAGAATCCAGGAACGCGCTAATGCGCATTTTTAATCAGTTAGGTAAACTCAAAATATTAAAGGCAGACAGAGACGGAGCTTTCACCAGCTTGACTCTAAAGCGATGGCTTGAAGCAGAAGGAATTGAATTACAACTTAACACGGCAAAAAATGAAAAAATCCGAATAATCAACTCATCCGATAATGAAGAAGTAAAATTAAGCAAGATAGAGACAATTTTTTACACATACAACCATAAAATAAAACATGACACCACTGGACAAACACTTGCTCAAATATTCTTATACGCTGGACATCCAATATTAAACACTCAAAATATTAAAGAAAGGAAAATAGATAAAATAAATACAGATCGACAGGAATTTAACATTGACACTAGATACAGAAAGGTCCACTTCAAAAGGGAAAATTAGAAAATCCATTTAAAGCTAATAAAAATGTAGAAAAAATAGACGAAGACCATTACAAAATAACTAATCGAAATAGGGAAACCCAATACTACAAAAAACAATTTAAGAAAAAAAAAACAAGAGAGAACGCTATAGTCGGGTGCCGCGACTATCAGATACCCGTTACTCAGGTAAAGGGAGTGCGAGGGAGATGGTGATAGAAACTTTGATCACGCATAACTTTTTAACGAATGGTCCGATTTGAAAAATTTCTTCTACATTTCGATAGGTATTGATAAACACAATAAAACTGCATTTTTACTTTTCCGAAATATTTAAATTTTTAAAATCGTATATAGGCGATTGTGGGCGTTAAAGGGGGCGTGGCACCAGTTTGAAACAAACTTGCGCTGCGTAGGAACTCCTAAAATCTACATGCAAAATGCCAATCTTCTAGCTTTTATAGTTTCCGAGATCTCAGCGTTCATATGGACGGACAGACAGACGGACAGACAGACGGACAGACGGACAGACGGACATGGCTATATCGACCCGGCTAGTGACCCTGATCAAGAATATATATACTTTATAGGGCCGGAAACGCTTCCTTCTAGCTGTTACATACTTTTGCACGAATACAATATACCCTTTTACTCTACGAGTAACGGGTATAATAACAAATGCCGTTAAACTTCCACAAAAATAACGAATTACTACTTATTTCACATATCCCTATTAAGCACAAAATCATTAACACTATTAAAATAATTCCTTAACTCGACCATAATGAGTATCAGTTAGACTATTCAGATCAACAATCATATTTCGAAGATGAGAATAAAATTTATAATCAAGACAATAAAGAAGTTAATAATGAATGCATTAAAAATATAATTAAGCGCGAAAATCAAATTTGTAATTTTATACCAATTCTTTCAAAAGAAATGATTCAATACGTTGAACCAAATATTATACTTACTTGGAATCTAACTGAAACTACAATCGAACAAAATTGTCAAGAAATAAATGGCGATATAAAAATAAATGGAAGCAAAATTATTAGAATAAAACAATGTAAAGTTAAAATTGGAAATGTTATTTTAAGCGAAAATTCGTTAAGTCCAGAATTTGATTTAACAGCATTGTATTCACCGATTAATGTAACTAAGATAAAGATAGTAGAACATAATGACGTTTTAAAACTAATTTCAGAAAATAATAACACACTTTACATAATTATAATATTAGTAGTTATCGTTCTTATTATTTTTCTTGTCCTGTCAAAATTTTTTACACTAAATCCACTTACCTTTTTATATACAAAATTTAGAAAACAAGCAAAAAATAATCAAGAACCACAACAAGAAATAGAACAAAACCAGTTGCCTGCATTGTACCCTGAAATGCCAGCCCAAGCATAGGCAACCCTTTTTAAGGGGAGGGAAGTGACATATTCACATATCCACTTATGTTCTAAGAAATAAGAATCTGCAGCGTAGGCTATCCCACGCTGAACCAATGTAAACAACCACATCCGGAGCAGGCGATGCTGCATCCCAATAACGTAAACAATTCTTTCAATGACTAAGTCCCGCTCTCTGAGTGGCACTCTTATTCTCAAATTATTATGTACAATCAATATCCCAAGCCGGCGATCTCGCTCGCCAACTTATGTAAACAAAGGGCAGCACAAGTAATATTTTTGTCACAAGAATTTAGTCTTAAGCTGAGATCTATCGAATAAAGACGCGAAACTAATTCTTCGGTTTTTAATTCAACTTGGCGTTGTCCTTAGTCAACTGACGGGACATTAGTTCCACTCAACAAAAATACAAACACTTAACTATATACCCTTGCAGTTATTACAAATCGAATACATTTCGATTTCCATGCCTTCCTATTTTTATACCCTTGCAGAGCGTATTATAATTTCAGTCAAAAGTTTGCAACGCAGTGAAGGAGACATTTCCGACACTATAAAGTATATGTATTCTTGATCAGCATCACCAGGAGAGTCGATGTAGCCATGTCCGTCTGTCCGTCCGTCTGTCTTTCCCAACAGTTGTCTTTCTATTGCAGGTAGTATATAAGTCGGAACGAGCGACTATATCATATAGCTGCCATATAACTGAACGATCGGAAATGCCATAACTTTGGTGTTTTTAAAGTTAGGAATTTGGGATTTTCTATGGGTTTTATTTTTAGCCAATCAATCCGACCTACCAAATTTCATAAGGATCGGCCAACTATATCCTATAGCCGCCATATAACTGAATGATAGGAAACATATCTTTGGTGTTTTTAAAGTTAGGAAGTTGGGATTTTTTATGAGTATTAAAAATGCATCATATAAATAATTTTGGAGAATATAATTTACAGAGTATTCTGCAAGGGTATATCAACTTCGGCTCCGCCCAAAGTTAGCTTTCCTTTCTTGTTATACCCGTTACTCGTAGAGTAAAAGGGTATATTGTATTCGTGCAAAAGTATGTAACAGCTAGAAGGAAGCGTTTCCGACCCTATAAAGTATATATATTCTTGATCAGGATCACCTCCTGAGTTGATATAGCCATGTCCGTCTGTCCGTCTGTCCGTCTGTCCGTCTGTCTGTCTGTCTGTCCGTATGAACGCTGAGATCTCGGAAACTATAAAAGCTTGAAGATTGGCATTTTGCATGTAGATTTTAGAAGTTCCTACGCAGCGCAAGTTTGTTTCAAACTGGTGCCACGCCCCCTTTAACGCCCACAATCGCCTATATACGATTTTAAAAATTTAAATATTTCGGATAAGTAAAAATTCAGTTTTATTGTGTTTATCAATACCTATCGAAATGTAGAAGAAATTTTTCAAATCGGACCATTCGTTAAAAAGTTATGCGTGATCAAAGTTTCTATCTCCATCTCCCTCGCACTCCCTTTACCTGAGTAACGGGTATCTGATAGTCGGGGCACCCGACTATAGCGTTCTCTCTTGTTTTTAATTAATTACAATAAATTGTTTTGAAAACGGCCCTAACTATTGATGCTGGGTGGAAAGGTCTCTTCGCCTGAGTCGTGTTTTCACATTGTCGATTTCGTCGTTAACAGATCCTACATTTTAATCTTTGTGAGTATTTATTATTCGGTGTGTACCACGATGCCCCAGCTATAGTTCTAAATATCTTTGTTGAGCCTTCTGGATTATTTCTAAGCTATGTTTATCCATAGCTCAGAGCCATATTTTGAAATTGGTTTAAGGACTGTAAGGTACAAAAGTTCTTTGAAGAGTTATTTTAGCTACGATTTGCTTACGCTAAGTAAGACCGGATGTCGGAGGCTCTGCACTGTAAGTAATATAGAGTGTCGGTACAAGCATGCTACCTTGTGGTAGACCTGCCTGCTGATCAGATGATATTTAGAGGGATTACTTAAATTTTTTATGGGCTTTCAATGGAAATATTATTATGATTTTATGAATTTAGGCGTCCAGCTAAACGCGGCCGAATGCTTTGGCGAAATTACGAATAACTGCGGACTGCGTATCTCTAAGTTTATCCGGCTTACTTGTTCAATCCGCGTTTTTTGCATTGGGATGGGATTATGCGCCTGTAGGTATGGCTTGATTCAAGAGCAGCTTTTAAAATATCGTTGATAGGCACGGCAGGAGACTTATTGGTCTATATGACGATGCCTGGGACTTGACCTTTCGAGCTTTATAGATTATTGTGATGATAGCATTTTTCTATTTTCTATTTTTATTTTTCTTTTGAGACTTTATGACTCTTGTAACGTCTTCTTATTGAAATATAGTAGACAGGGTAGCTTCAGGAATGTTGGCAATCGGTAGCACTTATGTTTGTCCTCTCTTCGTTGCTGCGAGTCCACTCTTCTGTGTGTGTATGTAAAGATGATTTACTTTCGATTTGTGCACTTATGCCTGATTTATCTTTTCACAGTGGATATCCTTTGCAGATTTGGGAGAGTGTCCCATATAAGAGATTTGAGATCGTTTTCTTCTTCTAGACCTTGAGTAATGGGTAGTTGGCTATTTTTATCCGGTCCTTCGAAGAAGGATTACATGGCTTTTCATAGGATCTGTGGGCCAGTATGTAGGCTTGCCCGGAATGAAGTCAAGCTTGTTTCGTGTTGGTGAGCCGAGATCCCCAATGGATGTGCTTTGTATTGTAGTCACCAGCTGTTATAAAGTGCGATTCTTGATCAGAATGCCAGTGCCTCCATAATCCTTATCTTTATGATGACTTGTTAATCTAGGAACTACTGCCATTTGCATTCCAGAAACATTTTTTGAATGAAAAAAATTAAAAACATTTTTGTTTGATTAAAAGCTTCAGGGCATTTGGAGAGACTCAGGATCGCAGTGTTCGTATTTCGTTTGTGGGGTTAGCCGCAGTATATAGGACAAAAAGAGTAGGCCCAAGTACGCTTCCTTATAGTACTCCAGCTTCAATCATGTATTCGTCCAATGTTGCTGTTTTGCATCTCATTTTGATTTTATGCATGAGCGCATGAAGCCAGACTCGTTCAAAGGCTTGTGTTACATTGAGGAATATAGCGCTACAATATTCTCTATGCTCGAAAGCTGAGCGTATTTCTGTAATATTTCTGTTAACTTCCTCGAGGATCCAAAGTTTTTCTTCGGAAGCCAAACTGGTGTGGCGGGACGACATTGTGTGCTTCCAGATATGATATTATGCGCTTTAGAAGGCATTTTTTGAACAATTTAGTCAAACAAGATAGTAGGTTTAATGGTCAGTTCGATGACGGAATTGTGAGAATTTTTTCCGGGCTTCGGTATTATTATGATGATCTATTTTTTCCACTTCTTTGGAAAGTAGCCGAGATTATTGATCTGATTGAAGAGTTTACAAACGATCTTAATAGCACAGTTTCCACTTCTTTGGGGCTGAACATTAGGGAACTCACATACTTTTTTTTTGCTTTGAAGAAGTGTTATCAGCACAGGCGAGTGGTCTGAAGATCCGAAAGTATGGTATGGTATGTTTTGACACCGCAAAATTAATAAGATCTGGTAGCTTTCCACTGTTATTCTACGGTGCAATATATATTGGAGGTTGTAGATTGTTTTTCTTCAAGGATTTGATGTATGTTAAGATGTCTGTTAATAACATTCTTTGCAGAAAACCCCTTTTCTTTTCGGGCATTTGCAGTTTCGGGGCTGGTGACGTCAAGTTCAATTCCCCTTATTATCACGTGCTGACCCTTGCTGCTTTTCATTTGGTAAGTGTAATAAGTCTTTTTTGCCTTGTTCATGTATTTAGAAACGGTTCGGAAGGGTTCTTCATATTTTGTTTGAACCTTTTTTTATGAATATTCTCATTAGTAAGCGGAATAACTTGGACGTTAACATTCCCGACCACCGCATTTAGGACGTTCGAGCTTTTCTCCCTGATATAGATTGGACGGAGCTCGGTTTTTTTTGTGGGCTAACCTTACGATTGATCTGAATGTGGCGATCCAATCCAGTCTGTGTGGCCGCTCTAGAGCTTTCAGAAATTGTTTTATTTGCTTTGCTGCAGTCGTTGACATTGCGTTATTGGCCGCTGCTGTAGTTGTTGCTGTTGGACTTGCTACGGTTGCAGGAATTGCACTGCTTGTTGTTGGTTAATATCTTAAAAAGTTTCTCAGATCTTATAACAGCTTTACGATGTAACTGTCTATTTTTATATAGAGATATAGGTGAAGTCAACTATATCTATATCCGGATGTACATAGATATAGCCGTATATATTTACCCTTCCAACACTTTCGACTTGATTTGAGCGAAGCAGCTGGCACCAATTCTTAACAAATTAACCTAAGAAGCAAACCCCGTTACTCGTAGAGTAAAAGGGTTTTTGGTTTTCGTTGGAAAGAATATAAAAGGTAAAATGAATAGTGTTTGACCCTTTAAAGTATATATTATTGATAAAAATCAATAGCCGAGTCAATTAGGCCGTGTGTCCGTCCGTATAAACGTTGAAATCTCGGAAAGTACAAGAGCTGGAGATTTGAAATTTAGCATGAAGATTCTCAGTTACGTGCGAATGGCAACTAACCTGGTCGAAACCCATGTGTAGCTCCCAATTTTATTCTGAGTTTATGCAATACTTTCATGTTAAGCTCCTAATCAGCAACCAGAAAGTAATCTCCAACTGTTGAGTCTCGATCATGCTTTCGTGGAGTGCAGGCGCGTTTTCGCATCTCTGCGAAATTCTTGGTGAAGATTCTATGGAGAAGTCCACCTTCGTGGCAAAAAAAAATTTGGTTTTTTTAATCCCGGCAGCAAAAGCTGCTCAGATGCCCCGCTCTAGTGTATCGCGAAAATAAGTGAAACAATGATCAAAAGGCGACAGTTGCAATTTGTTAATCTCGCAAATTACCGCTACTTCGAATTAAATTTTAAACATAAAGTTAATAAAAATAAAATAAAAAACAGACATCCGTTCCCCATATTTGAACCGGGTACCTGGTGCCTCCTGGCTGCAAGGTGCACACCTTGCCACTGGGCTACGACTGCTTTTATGCAGCCTACTCTAAGTGGGATTGTGTTCTTGTGCCGACAAGGCAGTGTCCAGCAGTGCACCGCTTCCAATATGCCTACATTGTCGGAATCCGAATCCCAATTTGACATTCATTTTAAGGTGACTAACACACAAAAGAGCCTACAGTTGAGGAACAACCCTGATCAGGCCAGTACCAGCACCGGCTTAGACCATTGTAGCTGCAGCAACAACAACAACGTCCAACACAGCATCAGTCAATTCAAAAATGTAGGCAACAACAGTGTTAACAATACTACCAACAATAATATCCAAGACCACATTACCAAACACCTTACAAATCACAAACCATCGCCACTTGTGATTAATAACTACGAGAATCTGAACGGGCTTATCCGATCCACAGATAAATTCGTTCATCCGTCTAAATACTCCGCAAAATGCCTTTCTAAAAATTCCGTTTCAATCCTTGCTGCAGATTCAGACACATATTTAGCTATCAGTAAATCCTTGAGTTCCCGTTGCACTCCTGGCAGCTTAAAGAGGACAGAACAAAGTACGTCAACCTAGTGTTTGTTAAACTAGAGCCATCTTCAACCAAAAAGGAAATTCATGAAGTCAAGACTCTATGTCGCCAGCGTGTTTAAGTGGAATTACCCTACAACAAGAAAGGAAGCAAACTTCGGCAAGCCTAAGTTTATATACCCTTGCAGTTATTACAAATCGACTACATTTCGATTTCTATGCCTGCTATTTTTTTTTAGCATAAAACATTTTTACATCATTGATTTATTGTATTTTCAAATTTAAATATTAAGCATACCGCTATGTAATGGCTTGTAACTGCCTTCGTATTTTTATTTTTCTTATAATATATATAGTTAATATAATTATTATTAAAATTGCAAAAATTAGGGATGCATGTCCAGTTAAATAATGAAAGTCTAACTCCCTCAGTTCTAGATTGTGAGTTTTTAAATATTGAATCGTTTATCAAAGATACAATTGATTTCATCCGTATGATTAATTACTGGCATGTCGAGCGGGTTCCAAATAATCTTTGGTATTTCGTTGACTTCTCTAATGTAAGACAAAGCTAATGTTTCCTGATCTGCTAGCTGAATACTGAGTTGAGCAACCAATATTTTATCATCAGTTCGAGCAGAACAATCTGACCTTAACGTCATTATTCCTTGTTCAGGTAAATCTACCATCTCTATTTTTGAGTTGATTCAATTCTCATTGAACTCTAGCCTGAGAATTGTTCTGAACCTTAAAATGCCAACTACTTTTCTTTCCCAACTCAACCCAATATGACTTACTCTCTACAATCGATTTATACCTGCAGTTATTTGGTTTGTCTCTTCGGGATCCGTCTAGGGGACACATTTTGCTTATTGGTCTGGTGATAATCCATCTTGTAATTTCACTTCTACCACTCTAATCTTTTCGTCTTTGCCCTTATGGGCTTTTTCCACCTTTCCCATTGGCAACCTGGCGGGATGACTGTTCTCATCCTTCCACAAGACAATTTGTCCTTCCTCTATATTTGGACTTTCCTTCTTCCACTTGTTCTTCTGTTGTAGAGTATGCAAATAATCTTCTTTCCATTTAACGCAGAAGTCTTTTCTAATTTGTTGGATTAATTTCCACCTATCTATATTACCAATTTTTTTATTTTCAATTGGTTCAACAATCTCTAACGGTGGTCTACCAATTAAAAGGTGACCTGGAGTTAATACTTCACGTTGATCCATTTCATTCTCAGAAGTATTCAATGATCTTGAATTTAAGCATGCTTCTATTTGACATAAAATTGCTGACATATCTTCGTATGTCAGACTATTGTCCCTTTTTACCCGTTTCAAATGGTGCTTCATGGACTTAACTCCAGATTTACAAATACCTCCGAAGTGTGGTCCTGCCGGGGGGATAAAATGCCAATCAATTCTATCTTTTAATTTCATGGTAGTTGCTACAATTGTCTATTTACCTTTGGATTTTTTGGCATCCAGAGACAACCCACCCGAAATCGGTTTTTTGACCGAGGAGGTCATTTATTTTGACCACTCCATTTTGCAGAATGTGAGTGTATAGATCTGCCCCAATTATCAGATCTACACGACACGGCTTATTAAAGTCCGGGTCAGCCAAATTGTACTTCTCCCACTTTGACTTGTCAACATTAACTGTGTTGACTGGGAGAGCCCTCATTAATTTTGGAAGTATTAATGCTTCAACTTGAATCGTTTTTTGGGAATTATTTCTTTTAATTGAAAGATTTATCTTGTGCTTCGAGATGCACTTTCCCGTGGACGATACTCTACTGATCTCTGTTTGAGACCGAATTTTGGCCCATTTCAGAATCTACGCAGATTCTTCTGAAATTATTGTGATTTGAGAACCACTGTCGATCAAAGCTCTAAAATTTTCGAAACCTCCCTCAGAGGTTTGAATTTGAACGCGTGCCGTAGCTAGCAACGCTTTTTTTGACGTCATACACGTATTCACTTTTTCATTAGACTTTACTTAATTGTGTAGCATACTGTGATGATTTTTCTTACAAGTTGAACATGGAATGTCACTTTGACATTTCTTATTAAATGAATGTTGAAGACATTTAAAACACAAATGTGCCTTTTTTACTTTTTCCATCCTTTCAGATGGATTTAAAGCCTTAAACTTTTGATACTGAAGTATCAAATGTCCCGTACTTTTGCACATGGGACAACTGTTAGTAGACAATTCTTTAATATTGTTACTAAACACTTTTTTTTTACAGATTTTTCATCCTGAACAGAGCAATCAAACTGAGTCGTTGTTCTAGAAATTCAATGACGTCGGACAATGCTTAAATTTCTTTAGTTATATAACATATATATATATATATATAGTTGCAGAGCTTTTTTATTAAATTTTCTTGTTATTATGTGTGCAAAAACTATATCAACCTCGTCAGAAATTCGTGCCTTTAATCTTATCATGTGAATTGACTCATTAATAGTGTCAATAAACATTTTTAATTGCCGAACTGATTCCACATTCACATTTTGGAGGTCAAGAAGGCGATTAATCTGATCGGAAAAAATTTTACTTTTATTTTCATACCGCTTGGTTAACAATTTCCAAGCGGCCTCATAATTTTCAACTGATCCTAACAATAAGTGAGAAACTATGTACATTCATGGCTTCTCCTTTAAATGAGATTTTGAGGTAATTAAATTTTAAGGTAGGACTAAGATCCTCCCTTAAATGTATGAGTTCATTGAATAACTCATAAAATAGGTCCCAATTTTTGGAATCTCCATAGAATATGGGTACCTAAATTTTAGGCAGTGTTGGCAAAACATCCATTTTATGATTTGCAACTTCTACCTTTTTCGGCACAATTTCCTTGAGTTTTTTCTTATTGTCTTTTGTTACTATTAGCCAGGCAAGGCACCACCATACCTCTCCTTCCAGGAAAGGAGAATGTCGGCATGCCGATGGCTACTTGTAAGCTAATTATTAAAAACCACTTCAGCAAATTAGCCAACACTTATTGGCAAAACACACCGCAATGCCGAATCTCTCACCAGACATGGCCTGAAATAAACAATAAGAAAACATCAGAACTACTCAGTTTCAGCCGCACTGAGTGCAGCATGCTAATTCGAGTACTCACAGGCCACTGGCTCGTTGGCGCACACGCCGGCAGGCTAAAAGCCCCAAAAAACGATTTTTGCAGAAGCTGCAGGGATGAGGAAGAAGAGGAAACGGTGGAACACCTACTCCGTTCATGCCCAGCCCTATGCAGGCTCAGACTGAAACACTTAGGATATCCTTTCATAAACGACCTGACCGAAATATCGCAGACTAACCTGAAGAGTCTAAGCTCTTTTATTAAATCCTCCGGATGGGGGACCTGCTGATCGACCAACTTACAGGCTGACTCTTAACGGATAGGGGACCCAAAAATAGAGATCATACGGTATCACAATGGACCCACAGAGGTCTAGGTGTACCAGGCTACAGCCTGGCAGCCGTCCTAACCTAACCTAAACCTAACCTTTGTTACTATTGATATATTGAACGCTAATTCGTCCAATATATCATCATATGTCCTAACAGTAACATCTGAAGTATTTCCCTGTTTCAAAGCAACTAGCTTATCCCAATAAAAATTAGGTTTCTCAATCCTAATTTTAAATGTTTTTAGTTTATTATTTTGAATATCCTCAAAGGTATCCTTTAAATATTTATCTAACTGGTATATCTGGACTTGTCAGTTTCAGATAATACTGTGTCTATTCTTACCTAATTTTATTAAAAATAGAAAGCATTTGTTCGTAATGATTTTTAATGAAGTAGTCACGCTCGACAACTCCAATATGAATCAGAGCCTTGTGATTTTGAATGCACTCTTCCTTCAGCTCGTCAAATTTTTATACCCGTTACTCGTAGAGTAAAAGGGTATATTGTATTCGTGCAAAAGTATGTAACAGCTAGAAGGATGCGTTTCCGACCCTATAAAGTATATATATTCTTGATCAGGGTCACTAGCCGAGTCGATATAGCCATGTCCGTCTGTCCGTCTGTCTGTCCGTCTGTCTGTCCGTATGAACGCTGAGATCTCGGAAACTATAAAAGCTAGAAGATTGGCATTTTGCATGCAGATTCTAGGAGTTCCTACGCAGCGCAAGTTTGTTTTAAAAAGGTGCCACGCCCCCTTTAACGCCCACAATCGCTTATATACGATTTCAAAAATTTAAATATTTCGGAAAAGTAAAAATGCAGTTTTATTGTGTTTATCAATACCTATCGAAATGTAGAAGAAATTTTTCAAATCGGACCATTCGTTAAAAAGTTATGCGTGATCAAAGTTTCTATCTCCATCTCCCTCGCACTCCCTTTACCTGAGTAACGGGTATCTGATAGTCGGGGCACCCGACTATAGCGTTCTCTCTTGTTTTAAATACTCAAAAGATACACTTGGGAGATCTTCAAGCGGCTTACTGGCGCTTGTAATTTCAACCTGCCTTTTTATCAGGGCGATAGTTTGAGCAGACAACATTTTTATAAGCTCTTGTGTTGTTTTTTTTTTAAATGATACACTTTTAATATTTTATAATATTTGTATATAGTTTTTGAAATTAATTTTTTTTTTTAATTTTTATTTGATATTTAGGACTTATCTGATATTTAGGACTTATCTGATATTTAGGACTTATCTGATCCTATGAATTTTGTTGCCGCTGTTGTCGTTGCTCCTGAATCCTCGACGTTTTTTTCCGCTGTTGATGCTTGCGTATTGTTGCCGATGCATTTCTCGATCTTGTAGTTGTAGTAGTCGTAGTAGTGCTGAAGTTGTTGAAGTTTTATAGTTGATTAAAGTTTTTATAACATAAAAGATTCTTTTTTATCTATTTGCTTTTTTTAAATTTTTTACTCTGTTTATTACCACTGGTAGGGGAAAACAAGATTCAATTATTCATTGACACCTTTAACAAAAACTGCAAGTGTTACAGATTTTATTTTTAAGATGCTGGCCTAAGTTCTGAGTCTCTTACCACTGGTGAGGGAAAACTGCAGAGTTGTCGAAGGACCAAAATGAAAGGAATGAGTTACCGAATTAAATAAAACAACCTTTTCAGTTGAGTTCTGTATTAAAACTGGATTTTATTTTCTAAGTCCCTGCTTAGGAAACTAACATAAAATTTGTATTCTGTGGCCTACGCAGAGGCCGCGTCTGCCTGAGCGGGAGGGTTATCATTTGACCCCCGCATAGGAACTCTTGGTGAAGTGTGAGAAACATCTCAAGTGATTATTTTCGGTTAGGCTCAAGTTGCCTGCACTTACATATTACAAGTGCTAACACTGCTCCCTTGTAGGGTTTAAAATTACAATCATAGTTTATGGCTCTGGATCGATTTACAACTGTCACATGACATGCACAGAGCTCATAAAGTATTATACTTTATTTCTATTAGTGTTCGTCTGAATAATATGCGTTTCATATAATTGAAGCGGTTCCCTGTTGAATTTTCGGATAATAATGTGTGAAAAAATCACATCAACATCCTTATTTAAATTCGCGTTTGTTCTTATTAAATGAATTGATTCATTTATTGAATCAATTAATTATTTAATTCGCTTTGCTGAATCGTTGTCTAAAATTTTCTAAATTTTCTCTAATTTTCATACCTATATAATTTTCGTCAGAACCTGTCAGCAAGTGAGCATAAATCCCATTTTTATACCCGTTACTCGTAGAGTAAAAGGGTATATTGTATTCGTGCAAAAGTATGTAACAGGTAGAAGGAAGCGTTTCCGACCCTATAAAGTATATATATTCTTGTTCAGGATCACTAGCCGAGTCGATCTAGCCATCTCCGTCTGTCCGTCTGTCTGTCTGTCCGTATGAACGCTGAGATCTCGGAAACTATAAAAGCTAGAAGATTGGCATTTTGCATGTAGATTTTAGGAGTTCCTAACCAGCGCAAGTTTGTTTCAAAATGGTGCCACGCCCCCTCTGACGCCCACAAGCCACAAGCTGTGGCCACAGTTTTGATGCTATTATGAAAATTTTAATTGATATGTATTTGTTTCGTCAATACCTATTGATTGGCCTAATAAAAGTTTGCCACACCCACTCTAACGCCCAAAAACCCATTAAACGCTTAAGCCTGGCTAGCGCCTACATTTCCGCCTATCATGGCCCGTAGCGCCATCTAACGGATGACTTTGGAACAGCTGGCCAAGGTGCTAATTTGAGCGGCGAAAAACATACAAGAAGGCATATTTATATTAAGTTGTTTAGCTGAGTAATGGGTATCTAATAGTCGGGGCACTCGACTATAGCGTTCTCTCTTGTTTTTCTTGATCAGGATCGCGTCCTTAGTTGATATAAGCATGTCCATCTGTTCGTCTGCGAACTAGTCTTTCAGTTTTAATTGAAACTTCTTTCCTTTGCACGCAGTATATAGCAGCCATATAAATGAACGATCGGAAATGCCATAACTTTGGTGTTTTTAATGTTAGGAATTTGGGTTTTTATGGGTTTTATATTTGGCCAATCAATCCGGCCTACCAAATTTCATAAAGATCGGCCTACTATATCCTATAGCCGCCTTATAACTGATTAATCGGAAATGCCATAACTTTGGTGTTTGTAAAGTTAGGAAGTTGGGATTTTCCAAGGGTTTTATTTTTGGGACCTACCAAATTTCATAAGGATCGGCCGACTTTTTTTATGAGTATTAAGAATGCATCATATGAATAATTTTGGAAAAAATAATTTATAGAATATTCTGCAAGGGTATATCAACTTCAACTCCGCCCGAAGTTAGCTTTCCTTTCTTTTTTTTTTTTATTTTAACCACTTTAGGTTTGAGCTATGGAGTTCGTCCTTTCAAACACTGTTCCCTTTTTAACTGAACATTTTTTTGTTTTTTTAAACACTTTACCAATGTTTTTGGCTTTGGTAACGCCAACGTCACGTAACAAACCCGTGTAATGATGCAGAATATTATGCCCGTTTGGCATTTGGCAAAATGCAGCGCAAAATCGACATGGCTTCATTGTTTTTAGTAATATAGGCATAGAAATCAAAATATAGTCGATTTGTAATAACTGCAAGGGTATATAAACTTTGGCTTTCCAATGTTTGCCTCCTTAATTTTTTAACAATTTTTTTTAATTAAATTAAAATCGGACATTTATATCATATAGCTCCCATAGGGAAATCGAAAAAATAAAAAAATAGGAACATGAAAACATTATTATTTTGCTGTTTTTCTGTTTATCAAAATATTCCTTTGAGATATAGTAATTATTTACTATATCATAATTACGTTTTTAGTTTGTCGGAATCGGACAACAATATCATATAGCTGCCATAGAAACGATGGCAAAATGCAGCGCTAAATCGACACACCTTCATTGTTTTTAGTAATATAGGCAAAGAAATCGAAATAGTCGTTTTGTAATAACTGCAAGGGTAAATAAACTTCGGCTTGCCGAAGTTTGCTTCTTTTCCTGTTTTTAATACTAACATTCTTTATTATCATTGGTCGCTGTTGACCAAATTGAATTGTCATTGGCCAATGCATGTAATTATTTATTTATTGTTGTATGCACTTGGCTGAGTTCGATCAACCTTGGAAATTATTCTGACCGAAAGGTGCAAGCTCAGCGTACGTGGCTTAGCTCGTGTGAACTTTATTGAGGAAATTGGTTTTGCAATCAATGGTTACTCTTACTTATGTCTGGGTATTTATATAATTTTGGGTGTTAACTCTTCCCTCCTTAAACGCGACTTTCCTCGGTCGCAATGTAGTAGAGTATGGGTCTTTTTTGCGTTTCTGTTGACTTACGTCTTCGTAGAAGTTCCGTGATCAATCCTATTATTAGAAGAAGTAGGATGATGGCGGATCCGTAGCTAACGGAAGATTCTATTGTTGTTTTGTTATTTCCTAGAAATTCGGTATGTGTTGATCGTTGATCATCTTACATTCTGGTTCTCGAAGCGTTTACGCAAGTATCATTGTTTACATCTAACACATTTTCTGAACTACAAACTGTCTAATCATTATGGGATTCGCAAGGTTTTTAAATGGAAATAATTGTCTCTTACATTCTAACAAATTTTCATATTGTAAGGTTGTTTTCCCAGCCAGGATATGTTCAGGAGTTGGTTAGGGCCTCCACAAAATATTTATAAATTTACAGTGGACGATGTGAGTAAAGGGGGGTATGGTTAATTCGTCCAAAAAAGGTCTATTTTCATGAATTTTGTCACACGATACGGTTAATGTCAGATTAATTATTTTATAAGCATATCAAAGTACAACATTTAAACTATGTTTTCACAAATTTTCATCGAAAAAATAAATAAATGAGCCGTTTGCAGCCAAGGTTCGTAGACGCCTCCAAGAAAAAAGTTTTTGCGGTGAACAGCATAACTCGTTACTGGATCAGAAAAAAATTTTAAAAAAATAGTTTATTAGTTATGATGTTTCTAAAGGTAACTACGTCGAATTTTTTTTTATTCAATTTTTGGATTTATGGTAATTCTTTGAAGTCAAAAACGTGATTTTAGCCTAAAAATTTGATATATTAGTTATTATAAAATGAAAAAAAATCAGTAAAAAAAACTCAACGTCAGTACCTGAGGATTTGGGTACAGAAATAGTGTGCAAAATTTCAAAACGATTCGTCCAGTAGATTTTCACCGACTTTGAAATGGCAACTTTTCAGGATAGCGTTTTAAAGTTTTGGACATCCAAAAATCAAACACAAAACGAGCTAACTCACCTACGTTCAACTACCTATAACTTCGGAAGTTTTACTCAGATCAATCTAAATTTTTAATGAAATATTCTTCAAATTTTGTGCATTCAGAAAAAAAATAAAAAAAGATAGACAAAAAAAATTTTAATATCATACCCTTAACTGAGTGAGTTTTTAGGCATGGTCTTTAGAATAAGGAAGGAAACCAAACCGGAGGGTACGTGATCAGAACCAGGATCTGCTACCAAGCTCGGGCGGACCATGGACTTGGTTACAGGCTTTATCAGTAACTACGATAAAATTCGTTCGAGGCAGGGTTTAATTACGATGAAACTCGGGCGAGCCCCGGGGTTTTATTACTAATGATAATAAACTCGTTCGAGTCCCTGGGTTTTACTACTAATTACGAAACTCGGGCGAGCCCCTGGGTTTTATTACTAATGACGATAAAACTCGGGCGAACCCGATAATATCGGGTGGGCTGTAGGTGTTTTAATAACTACGGTGAAACTTGGGCGAACCCTGGGTTTTATTACTGATTATCATAAAACTCGGACGAACACAGGGTTTTACTACTAATTACGATAAAACTCGGGCGTACTCTGTCTTTTACTACTAATTACAATAAAACTCAGGTGAACCTTGTGTTTTATTGAAAAGTATGGTAAAAACTCGGGCTTGATTATTATCTACGATAAGCTTGATTAACGACCGGTATATTAGTTAATTGCCTGTCGGGGTTACGGTTCCGTTACGTTTGATGAATGTTTGGTTTGCTTGTCGTTTGTTATAGTTATTAATTTATTCGGCGGGCTTGATTATGACGGGTCGAACGTCAGAGAAAAAAATACACACTCGTGGTCAAAATTATAATTGATTATTTCATCTTTTATTCACACTTGGCTTCTTTCGCCATTCTGGTTCCGTTCAAATAACTTCACAATATTCTTCTTCATAAGTTAAACTCCGAAGAGAGCGGACGTGCTTTGCGTGAGCTCCAGGAAAAGCTGAAGAAAGTTGATGTATTAAAGAAAAATCAAATTTAAAAAAACTAAATTGGTGTACTACAAAATAGGCGAAAAGACGCTAAAACCAAATAAATAACAAAAATCAGTGATATGATTAATTTAAGTGCAAATTATTTTATAAAAGTGCCACTCTAAAAGTTTAATGACCGACGAACCGTGTGCCCAAGAGACGGGTACCAGCAAGGTGCAAAAAAGTCTACAAACCCCACCCGGATCTACTATCTGTCGATACTCAAAGAGCACTAACGTTGTCGCCCTCTTTACTCACTGTTACTCCCACTCCAACGGCGTGGAGTTCTCAATGTAAAACCCCCCAACATTAGAATCGACCCTTGACACATCAGCAACATGCAGTGGTAACAGCAACGGCAGCAAAACCAACAACTTCTACAGCAACGGTTCTTACCGCGGAATCGACTGCGATGTCGTCGACTGCAGCGCCAAATATAACGTCAACTAAAATTATGACAAAACAAAATCAATTAAATATTCAACAAGCGGGCCCGGCCATACAGATCGGCATGGATCGCAATGGATCGAAAAACTACTACACGTACCAACTAAAAAGCAGCAAGGTCTTGCAAGTTGTACTAAAAGGGAACGAGCCCGACGTAACCCCCAATGAAGTTATCGATGCCCTCAAAGAAAATGGTTTTTCTGCAAAAAACGTTAGTAACATCATTAACAGGAACAAAAAGCCGCAACCACTTTTCAAAGCATAGTCTTAAAGAAAAATGAAGTGCACCCCATCTATAACCTGAAATACCTATTGCACCGAAGAATTAAGGAGGAAACCACACGGCAAACTACAGGGGCTGTGTGGTCTACAAGGAGTTTTAAGACCGCAAGCGACGAGTGACAACAAAGCGCCACCAAAACACTCAAAACGAGTACACTTACTCAAAGTATTTTTCGGGAAGTATTTTTCGGGACGGCTGCAAGATCCTCATTTGGTCAGCTAAATACACAGAAGAAATTCTCATACGCCAATGCCTTTCGAACAGGAACGGAAAACCCAATCCAGTCTTATCTAGGAAACGTTTAGCAGGTCCCAGGACAGTCACAAAGCCCACTGGAAGCTATGATGGTTACTATGCAACAAAGTATGATGAAACTTATGTCCTTCATGAAAACAACCATGCAAACACTGGTTCAAAACCAGAACATGGTGTTACAGTTGCTTGCAGCAAAGCAGTCCAAATAATTGATGGCAAATCTACGAATAACCATGTGGAACGCCAATGGCGTTTCCCGGCACAAACATGAAATAACACAGTTCCAGAATGAAAATCATATCGAAATTATGCTACTGATAGAGACGCACCTCACAAACAAATATAATTTCCAAATAAGAGGCTACGCCTTCTACCACAGCACAGATCATCCTGATGGTAAAGCCCACGGCGGAACCGGCATCCTAATCAGGGAACGCATCAAACACCACTTTCACGAAAGGTTTGCTACTAATTACATATGTATTTGTTTCGTCAATACCTATCGATTTGCCTAATAAAAGTTTTCCACGCCCACTCTAACGCCCAAAAACCCATTAAACGCTTAAGCCTGGCTAGCGCCTACATTTCCGCCTTTCATGGCGCCATCTAACGGATGAATTTGGAACAGCTGGCCAAGGTGCTTAACAGAGTCAACGTTAATTCTCGATAAGGATTTCTATTAAAGGAAATTGCGATGGTTTTTATTTGTCAATACCGAACTATATCCCAAGAACTAACACTTACCATGTGGCCAAGGTACTCGAGTTTCTTTTTAAAAAATGAGCATTTCTTCTTATTAATGCGTAGGTTGGCTGTCCTCAGTCTCCGAAATACCTCCCGGAGGTTTCGTGTATGTTCTGCTGAGTCTCTCCCAATTAATATGATGTCATCCAAATACGCAAACGCGAACGGATCTAGTTCGGGTCCGATGACACTATCTAAAGCGCGTTGGAACGTGGCGGAAGCGGAATGTAACCCGAATGGCATGATACGCCACTGGAAGAGACCACTGCCTGGGACTGTGAATGCAATATACATTGTGACGCTCCAGAGCTCACAATATTAGTAAATTAACATTAGGAAATATAAAGTATAATAATAAGCCTAGGCTAAGAGAAAAACATGAAGTTTAGATAATAAAAGCATAAAGCGAAAGTCAAATAGTCAGGCGAGCGCGCCAAAAGGAAGAGCTGGGCACACTGACCACCGACCACCTGGCCACACGAGCTAGTCGCATGGCACGGGATTTCGCCGTTGTACGGCCACACTCGGCTTACCGGGCTAACCTTCGCAGACCCACAGCGGGGTGCGACTCGTTTCATAACATGGTAGACCTAAGTGGCCTCCAAACTTTCTCTTATAACCTGGAAGACCTAAGTGGTCTCCAAACCTCTCTCTCATAGCCTGGAAGACCTCAGTGGCCTCCAAACTTTCTCAAATACCCTGGAAGACCTAAGTGGCCTCCAAGCTTCTCTCTCATCACCAGGAAGACCTAAACTCCACACCTTCTCTCACCCTGGCAGACCTCAGTGGTCTCAGAACGTACCTACCTAGACGTAAGGCGAAATATATCCTGGCCTAGTCCAGAGGGGGCACGTGGCTGAGGCACCCGCTCCGGCACAACCATATCTACCGGAGCATACTTTCCGGCGCCACCCAAAGCCCGTCTTTCTCGCCCACAGGACGCCAACCGCTGCGCAACTACAAAAGGACGACCAGTAGCGGCACACGACCACCCTAGATGACAACGTCGACGTATGGACCCGCCTCGTCGCACTTCAATTTCACCTAACCCCGTACGTGTCATACTCTGGGAACCGGGTCCAACTCTTAATGCAACCACTCCTGACATAAATAAAACTATCTCAGCACAGCAGGATCGTTACATGACGCCCGAGACAGGTTAAAGTGGTTGTAAAGAGGAAGACGCCGGTAGAGAGTTATGTCGACCTGGGTGTACCTAGCAACGAAGGCGGATCTGATCGAGTACGCAGAGGAATTGGGATTGGACGCAACGGGAAAAGTGGATGAACTGAAACAGACATTATCAGCATTCGTAAGAAACCCAGACCACACAGAGAATATCAGGCGGAGGCTAAGAGAACTAACGGATAAACACAAGAAGGAGAAAGGGTCGACGGCACAAAGCAAAACACCGACAGAGGAACTCAACACGGTAGCAAACCGGATCGTCTTACTGGTGAAGCAAATCAAAACACCAACGCGGTCAGACTTAAAGACACCAGACATGCCGGACAAAAAGGAACGGAAAATAGAGGTGGAAACGTTGGACCGAGTGCGAGGCTGGGGGATGCGCTACCAGGGAACAACCAATCCCCTAGAATTCCTCAGTAAAATGGAGGAGTGGGCCAAAGGCTACGGGATAGACAAAGACGCCCTGGTTCAGACGATGCCCTTCATCCTGGAGGGAGTAGCAGTAGATTGGTGGAACACCACACCGAGTCAGATAAGTACATGGGAGGAACTGAAGGAGGAACTATTGGAATATTTCCTACTACCCAGGTACCAGGAACAGGTAGAGACACCAATTGCACAGCTGCTACAGCGAGCTACGGAACTAACTAGGGAATACGCAATGAACCTCAGGAAGTTGGTAAGATTCACAGAAGATTCGGAAGAATCAAAGTTGGACCGTATCTACAAAAATTGCAGAGCAAAATAAAACTTTATACTAGACGGTCAGGATTCAAAACATTGACGGAATTCCTGAAATTAGCCGAAGAAGTAGAAGAAATAGAGGCAATGGAAGGAACCAACCGACCGGTGGGAACAGGGAACCAGGACTTAACATCGGATATCTGCATGAGATGCGGAGGAACAGGGCATGCCAGAAGAGCGTGCACTAACCCGCCGAGATTGTTCTGTTGGGTATGCGGCAGAAACAGAACAAGAACAACGGAGTGTTGTGCCATGACGGGAAACGTCGGAGGTCCGCGCCGATAACGCTGGTAGCTCAGGACCATAAACAACTACCAGCTACATGGGACCTATTAAGGTGTGGATTCCAGATATTGGCTATAATAAAAATCGGAGCGGTAAAAGCGAAAGGGGTGGTAGATACGGGAGCGTCACGTAGCGTGGTCAGTAGGAGAAGAATACAATGAGTTGAGAAAACATGGAAGATGGAGGACAGAAATAACAATGGCAAACGGATCAAAACAAAAATCGGAGGGAGACTTCACAGCCAGAATACAATTCGCCGGAGAAGAATTAGAGCTGGATTTTCTAATTTTAAACCAGGTTACAGGAGGAATATTACTGGGAATGGACTTTCTGGCGAAGACACAGACAAGGATTCAATGCGGCAATCTGGAATTGGACATCACAGAAGCGGACGAGTTACCAGAAGAGGAGGAAACCAAGCAGACCTCAATCGAAACGGAACCAACGGAGGAGGAGATCAACAAATTTCTGGAAAAACAAAGGCAAGTATTCGAGCGAATGAAGGGAAATAGTAATATTACAACCCAAAAGATTTTCATGAAGGATGATAGGCCAGCAAAACAAAGATACTACCCACGAAACCCAAAGCAGCAAGCGATAATCAACGAACAAGTGGATTAATAGAACCATCACATAGCCCATACAGCGTGCCAGTGGTGCTGGTAAAAAAGAAAAACAACGAGTGGAGAATGTGTGTGGACTATCGGCTGTTGAACGAACGTACCGAAAAGGATGCTTATCCAGTACCAAGAATGGACTTTATCTTAAATCAGCTAAGAGAGGCAAAATTCATCAGCACGCTGGACCTAAATACCGGGTATTAGCAGATACCAATAGAGGATCAAAGTCGACAATATACAGCGTTCACCGTACCGGGACGAGGTTTATTCCAGTGGAAGGTGATGCCGTTTGGGCTCCAACCGCTCCGGCGGTTGCTCCAAAGATCATTAAATACGGTCATAGGGCCAGAAATGGAGACGTTCGCGTTCGCGTACCTGGACGACATCGTGGTCATTGGAAGGAACAAAAAAGAACACTTGGAGAAATTAAGGGAGGTGTTCAGACGGCTACAAATCGCAAACCTAAAGATAAATACGGAAAAGTGTCATTTTTTCCAAACCGAGTTAAATACTTGGCACACATCGTGACCGCCAAGGGCATCAGAACGAACCCAGAAAAGGTGGCAGCAATACGCGAATTACCAACACAGAAAAGCACAAAGGAGGTACAATGTTTCTTAGGTATGGCATCGTGGTACAGGAAATTCATCCCTGGATTCACCGAAAAAGCAAGTGCACTACAAGAACTGGTAAGTAAAGGAAAAAAATTCGAATGGCAGACCCAACATCAAAAAGAGTTCGAACGGATAAAGGAAAGCACCGTTACTTGCTTGCCCAGACTTTACACAATTCACAAACAGTTCAAACTGCAAACGGATGCAAGTGACTTGGGAATAGGAGCAGTACTCTCCCAGGAGGATGCCAAAGGGGATAATGTGATCTCGTACGCAAGCAGAAAGTTGAGTAAGGAAGAATTAATTATAGTGCCACGGAAAAAGAGTGCCTAGCAATCTACTGGAGCATCAATAAATACAAAATGTAGCTGGAGGGCTACCGATTTGTAGTGGTAACGGACCATTTGGCGCTGAAATGGTTGAATTCGATAGAGAGCCCCTCAGGGAGGGTAGCCAGAAGGGCACTCGGATTACAACCATTCCAATTCAAGGTCAGATACCTAAAAGGAAAGTTGCGGTAGCAGACGTCTTGTCCAGAGCACCAGCAGTGGAAGTAAAAACAGCAAGCAGTCGAACCGACTGAGTGAAGTAGGCATACAAGGAGGTAAAAAGGGACCCAGGCAACGGGGAATTTAAGATCGAAGGGGAAAGACTGTACAAAAAAGGCGGTAGCGTACCTGTAACCATGGAAACTATGCATCTCGAGGAGCGAAATTCAAACGGTTATCCAAGAAAATCACTGCAAGACAACGGCGGGACACCTGGGAATATTCAAGACTTTAAAAAGGATTAAGGAGAGATATTTTTGGCTCAGAATGCGGATGGACATCAAAAAATTCGTAAAGGCTTGCGAGAGCTGCCAACGATACAAGTTGTCTCAACAAAAAACCGCGGGTAAAATGCTAACTAAGATCACCGAAGCACCATGGAAAACCTTATGCGTAGACTTCGTCGGACCACTACCACGCACAAAGCATGGAAACACCACTCTAGTAGTGATAGTCGATAAATTCTCGAAATGGACCGAAGTAGCGGCGGTAAGGCAGGCAACGGCAGAGGCCTTCCTGAAACTATTTAAGGAAAGGATAAACGCAAGAGTTGGAGCACCAAAGACACTGATATCCGACAATGGGGTCCAGTTTACTGTAAAGAAAACTAAGACCACCATGGAGCAGTGGGGAATACAGCAACAATTCACCGCACCATATACGCCACAACAGAACCCAACCGAAAGGACGAACCGAACCATCAAAACCATGATATCACAAATGGCAGGGGAGGAACAAAGCAGGTGGGACGAGAATCTGCCAGAGCTAATGTTAGCATATCACAGCAGCACATCCGAGTCAACGGGATTTAGTCCCGCATAGTTACTGTATGGAAGGAATCTCCGACTTCCGGGAGCTCTACTAGACAAGGTTACTAAAGGATCGGGACTAGCAACACAAACAGTAGCAGCAAGTTGAAAACGACTACGAGGGGTCAGAAGTGAAGGAATCCAGAATATGGAAGAGGCTGCGGAAACACAAAAATTCTATTACGATCTACGAAAGAGAGAATGGAAACCAAGTGTGGGACAGCTAGTCTGGTGCAAAACACATTACCTATCAAACGCCGCTGAAAAGTTTAACGCGAAACTACTGTTCAACGGTGATAGTTAGTCTAAAAGATCCAAAAACCAAGAAATCGAAACGTGCATATATAGGCGACTTGAAAATATATATTCAAACAAACCAGGCACTAACAGACGTTGATAATTCGGAGGCAGAAGCGGAAAGGGAGTCAGCAGACCATTTTGGTTGAGGATGTCTGCAAAACGTGGAAGGTCGGCAGAGGGTCGAAAATAGCAATTGGGCACTTCGTGCCTTAGTATAATAATAAGCCTAGGTTAAGAGAACAACATGATGTTTAGATGATAAAAGCATGAAGCGAAAGTCAAATAGTCAGGCGAGCGCGCCAAAAAGAAGAGCTGGGCCACTGACCACCGACCACCTGGCCACACGCGCTAAGTCGCATGGCACGGGATTTTGCCGTTGTACGGCCACACTAATCGGGGCCAACAGGTATAAAAAGGGCACCTGGAGGGGGAACCAACTCACTATGCAACCGACCGCGATCGGAGAAGGTGAGCCTTACGCTTGGGGGTGAGCAACCTCTCTGGGAGTTGATTGTGAAGTCTCTTTGTTAGGATAGGGTCTAGTACCCCGTCCAAATACATTGTAGTTAGTTAACCTTTCCCTTCCTCCCTTTACCCACTCCCAGAAAGACCGACTGTCATCAGTGACAGACGATCTTGGGGGTTCCACCACCCACTCTCGACTTCGAGGGACGAAGCCGCCATCAGTGGCAGCCGACTCCAATCTCGAGCCATCACTCGGTTTACCGAGTCCATCACCCGCTAACCTTCGCAAACCCGCAGTGGGGTGCGACTCGTCTCATAATTTGGAAGACCTAAGTGGCCTCCAAACTTTCTCTCATAACCTGAAAGACCTAAGTGGCCTCCGAACCTCTCTCTCATAACCTGGAAGACCTCAGTGGCCTCCAAACTTTCTCAAATACCCTGGAAGACCTAAGTGGCCTCCAAGCTTCTCTCTCATCACCTGGAAGACCTAAGTGGTCTCCACTCCTGACATAAATAAAAATGTTTAAACGAACACCTGGACACCGTTGAACTATCTCAGCACAGCAGGATCGTTACAACATATACATATATCTAATGTCGACAAGACACGGGCCTGTCTGAGTCCCTCTAGGATATAATTAATACGAGGTGTCGGATACGCGTCTGGTATTGACCTCGCGTTTAATTGTCGGAAGTCGACACACATCCGCCACTCGTCATTCTTTTTACGTACTAAGACGATGGGTGCACTGTATGGGCTTTTGGACGGTTCTATCTGCCCTGTGGTTAACAATTCGTTCACCTGGTCTTCGATAACTCGTTGCATCACTGGATTCTTTGGGTAATATCGTTGTTTCACCGGTTGCGCGATGAGTGATACCCCCGACATCCCCTCGAATCCTTCCACCTCTTGTTCGAGGAATCAATCGATGTGTTCTTGGTCAGCTGCTGTTTTCCTGTGTTTCTTGGTTTTCCTGTGTTCCTCGGTCCTCCCTCGGATTTCCGTTATCTCCCTATTCTCCTTGCGTACGTCTTCCCTGTCGGCGGTAGATCCTTCTTTGGTCCCTTCTGCCCCGAGCCCCTGTAAATTAGCCACGACTGGCTGGGTCCCTGTGTGGTGGTTCATGTTGGTTCGGGTGGTTTTCGGCCCCCCTCACGAAGATGTGGTCGTGCTCGTCCACATCGTATCGTAGTTTCGATCGCACAGAGAAAGTCAAGTCAATTCTCGTAAGAGCCCGTTTGGTGTTATTACGGTCTGTGGCTTCCTCCGTAGTATTTACTCGTTCGCCGTCAACAGGAATCCCACCTCTAGGGCTAGGGCTCTACTTGTAGTTGGATTAACCTGGGGTCTGGGTCGGCTTCATCTACTCGTTTCGCTTCAGCGTTTAATCCTCCAGCCGCGAATCCGGCTTCTAATTGGGCCAATCGGGCCCTTTGAGTTGAAGAGAGCTCACCTGTTTTGACGATTTCTGCGAAACGCCTTCTCATCTCGTCCCCCTTTCTTCGAATTCCTGCGAAGATGAGTAATTCGTCCTTCCTTAACGTGTAAATCTAGCGAGTCCCTATCCGAATGTCCGCGAACCTAAAGTAATCTTCTTTCCTTGTTCTTTTTCCGCCATTGCGTTATGTCCAGCGTGCTCCTTTTGTGTTTCCCGTCATAACCCGTTCTTGATCGGGGTTCCTACTTCTTTACTTTTTTAACCAGCCTCACACTTTAAGTGACTTTAGTCCGCCTGCTGTTTTTGGTCCTGATCGATCGTAATCAGTAATTCGTAAATCGTAATTCTTAGGGTACGGGGCTAGGATTGATTGCAAACAGTGACTGGTTGTTGTAAAGTAAAAGCCTTATTGTCCACGTTTTTTGCGCTTCAGTTTATTACTTTCGTCGTTCTTCTCTTTCTTATACACACTAAAAATTACCAAAAAAGCCTCCTTCCAGGATGGTCTTATAAAGTGACCGTTCGAATTATAAAAATATACTAAATCTGTTAGCATTGGAGCAGATAAAATTCAACTAAGTCAGGAATTGGGCTCCAACATACTCCCGGCCTTGATAGGATCCGGAATCCTTCAACTAACTTCTTGCTTAATCGACGGGAAGCGGGGCGATTTTGTGTACTGGTCTTCGAAGAACTGCCTTCTGCGTTTGGAGATCGACGACTCGCACCTTGTCGTCCTTCCCAGCAATCGTTGCGATGACACGACCCAGTGGCCAATTTTGGGGAGCTGCGTTGTCCTCGTGTATAAGAACCAGTTGTCCTACCTTTATATTAGGCTGTGGACTGGTCCATTTTGTGCGTTGCTGGAGCGTGTGAAAATAGTCTTGACGAAACACATTCCAAAATTGCTGTTTAAGAAACGAAATGCGCTGCCATCGATCTAGGTAGTGAATGTTTGACGTCTCGTTAAATTGTTCTTCAGGAGCTGAAATTAGAGATGATCCAATAAGGAAGTGAGCTGGAGACACCGCTTCTCCATCGTTTGGATCGGCTGACGCTGGAGTGATTGGTCGCGAATTGAGTATCGCCTCGATCTCCGTGAGGATCGTTTGTAGCTCCTCGTACGTTAAGTTGGCTTCGGCCATGTTTTTTACCAGCAAAGTTTTAGCGGACTTAACCGCGGCTTCCCACAGACCCCGAAGTTAGGCGCACGGGGTGGTATAAAGCAGAATTCGAACCCTTTAGTTGCGCTGTATTGGTGTAGCTGGCTGATCGCGTCATTGCTCAAGATTGACTGTTTAAATTCAGATAGCTTTGCCGATGCTCCTACGAAATTAGTACCATTGTCGCAGTACACTCGCTTTGGCAGTCGTCGACGGGACACGAACCTTCGAAAGCACAGCAAGAATGCGTTCGAGGAGAGATCTGAAACTGGTTCGATATGTACAGCTGTCGACGAAAAACATATGAATATGGCTACATATGTTTTGTATGGAGCTCTGTTGCGGATTCGATACGACGTCATGAATGGTCCCCAGAAGTCAACTCCGGTGACAAGAAACGGTCTTTGGCAGCGCAAGCGGTCCGCGGGCAGGGAACCCATGATTTAAGTCATCAACTTCGGCTTGTAATGGAAGCAATGCGTACATGAGCGTACGACCTTTCGAGTTAACTCTCTTGCGTTTGGTATCCATATCTGTTCACGTAAGAGAAAAAGGAGCACATTGGCTCCTGCGTGGTGATTCGATTTATGTAGAAACTCGACATACAATTTGGCGAATCGATGCTCTCGTGGCACCAAAGCTGGGAATTTAGCGTCGTACGGCATATCTCCGTTGGCTAATCGCCCACCGACCCGAATTACGATTATCGAGTTATAGTGTGAGTCTACTTGAATTTCCTACTTCCTCTACTTCCTCTCCTCTTTAACACGCTGTTGTTTCTTTAAAAGAGAGATTTCATTGTGATATACTGATTGCTGTATGTGTTCAATTACCCGCCAAAAAACTACGTTAAGCTCTGGCGCTGAGATGTGTACTACTTCTTGTTTGTTTATGGCCCTGTTAGCTGGAACTTTATTTAAGCAGCGAAATACGAATGCAATAGTTCGCATAGCTCGGTGATAAGACGATGAGTTATTAAAGATTTGGTCGATGACTGATGCTTCCTGCAGACCTGCTGCGGTCTGGCAGGTTTTTTTTAGCTTTATGACCGAGGACGGAGGTGATTGTGACTTGGAGGGCTCTCCTTTTATGTAAAGACTGATCGCCTTTGCCCGCACTTCCGGAAACGATTGAGTTGGCTCGACATGGCGTGGCTAAAGAGCATTATCTTTCTTCAAAAATTGAGGTCCTTGAAACCATATAGTTTCCTGTAACTCTGTAGCGCTGCAACCTCTCGACACTATATCAGCTGGGTTCTGTGCTGAGGGCACATGTCGCCACTCAACTTTGTCGGTCCCAGATCCCAGAACCACCGAACCGCGTAGACGCGGCTTTTTGCTCGCCCTGCCGAAAGACTTCCAAAAATCTACAAAGTGACCACCAAAAATAAGAAAAATAGTGAAAAGACGCTGGCAGCAATGCCAAATCCCAGCTGAGATTCAAGCGCCACGAGCAGGTCCGTATTTTTACGGCAGTTCCGGATTAATTCCGTAACACTGCTTTTTGTGAGCCGCCTAATAGTTATTGCCTGGTTCTCGTATACAATGCATTCATCGCAGTAGTAGCGCAGGCCACTCCTCTTATCGATGGCATCACGAACCAGGCCAGAATAGCCAAGACACTTTGCGTGATAAATTTTATCACATGTATGGCAGGGAATACTTTGCTGTCCCGCCGAGATAACTTTTTTTGCAATTTTTTAATGAACAGAAAGCCATTTTCGCTGACCACGGACCACTGTGCACTATAGCGGACAAAAAAATCGAAAGCGCTCAAGAACTTTTTAATGAGAGATCAAGCAGAGCGACAGAGCGGGAGCGAAACACCGAATAACTTTGATGTTAGGCACCACGAAACGATATAGAAACGAAAAGAGAGAGAGAGCGGGATTATTAACCGATTAACTCCGGTATAAAACACCTCTGAGAGATTTGACCGTTGGAGTGCGTGCCGTTCCAACAGCGCTCAACGATGAAGAGAAAGACTGAAAAGAGGGGCAATGGAAAACGATAACAACAAACCAGCACCGAATTAAATTATGATAAAAACTTTTTGTTTACTAAACACAAGTTAATAACGATGCACTCGCGAAGCGAACGGAAAGTTGTTAGAAAACACTTAAAGGTGTAGCTACGATGAAGAGATTTAAGTAAATCCCGGTGGTTTCAATAAAAAAAATGAAAATTCGGAGCGCAAAACAGAAACACGACCGTTCTCTGTGAAGACGCACAAAAATCTGTATGCCCGAACTCCTGGCAGTTTGTAGACTGTTCCGCTTATACGGTTCCTCTACGGTGATTCTTCGGTGAAGGAGATATTGCAGATTGTAAATAGGATGCACTGCATTTTTCTTTAGAGGTTTCGTCTCTGGGGCCAGCTCAATCTTAAACAGTGGTTGAGGAATTTTATCCCTGTTTACTATGTTCACGATGTGCCTTTTTCCGTGAGGCCTTCAGCTATTTCTGCTACCGCAACAGTCGATTCTATACAAGTACAACTTGTAGGCCTTTCTTACTTTTTAGTTGGTAAGTGTAGTAATTTATAAGCTCATTGTCGAGATATCTTGTTACAGAACGGAAGTTGTCTTCGTTGTTAACCTGGAGTTTTGCTTCTAATATGTTTCCTCTTTTTAGGGTGTTGATATAGAAGTGGTTAGGCCCGATTACTTGTTTAAGCTTATTGATCAGATCGACACTGTTGGGTTTCCTATTATATATTGGCGGTGGCTTTCAGCTTTCATGACTTGAGGCGCCTGACCCTTGTCTTCTTCGGTCTCGCCAAGTATGGCAAATCTGTTTTCGGTACTTTTGGCAAATTTGAGTTTACGTTTTTTTGTGGACTAAGCTTTCTTTTTATTTGTACATACCGATCGATCCCCGTCTGTACGAGAGTATTATTCGTAAGAGGGTCAGTACAGCTAAGTTTTACTTCTGGTGTTGAGATAGGCCACTGGGTAGCCGCAGACGTTAAAGTTGTTGTTGTCGTTGACGTACTGTAGTAAGAGAGGGTACAGTGCTGGTGGGCGCACAAGCCGAAGTAGTCGGTGCATCGATGAGAGAGAGGGTGACGGGCATTGTGAACTCCACGACTGAGTAACGGCAGCGCTGCTTGAGCATAAAATCGCTGGTGACAGTGAGCGGGCTCTTTCGGTAGCGGTCAGTGACGTTGATTTTGTTGTTGCCTCCGATGAGTCAATTGAAATGTAAGCATTGTTCCGTGCAGAAGACAGTCGTCGTTCGAAGCCACGAAGCCAAGTCGCGATCGGCAACAAATACAACTAGATGAACGACGGCTGTCTTCTGCACGGAACAATGCTTACATTTCAATTGACTCATCGGAGGCAACAACAAAATCAACGTCACTGACCGCTACCGAAAGAGCCCGCTCACTGTCACCAGCGATTTTATGCTCAAGCAGCGCTGCCGTTACTCAGTCGTGGAGTTCACAATGCCCGTCACCTCTCTCTCTCATCGATGCACCGACTACTTCGGCTTGTGCGCCCACCAGCACTGTACCCTCTCTTACTACAGTACGTCAACGACAACAACAACTTTAACGTCTGCGGCTACCCAGTGGCCTATCTCAACACCAGAAGTAAAACTTAGCTGTACTGACCCTCTTACGAATAATACTCTCGTACAAACGGGGATCGATCGGTATGTACAAATAAAAAGAAAGCTTAGTCCACAAAAAAACGTAAACTCAAATTTGCCAAAAGTACCGAAAACAGATTTGCCATACTTGGCGAGACCGAAGAAGACAAGGGTCAGGCGCCTCAAGTCATGAAAGCTGAAAGCCACCGCCAATATATATTAGGAAACCCAACAGTGTCGATCTGATCAATAAGCTTAAACAAGTAATCGGGCCTAACCACTTCTATATCAACACCCTAAAAAGAGGAAACATATTAGAAGCAAAACTCCAGGTTAACAACGAAGACAACTTCCGTTCTGTAACAAGATATCTCGACAATGAGCTTATAAATTACTACACTTACCAACTAAAAAGTAAGAAAGGCCTACAAGTTGTACTTGTATAGAATCGACTGTTGCGGTAGCAGAAATAGCTGAAGGCCTCACGGAAAAAGGCTTCGACGTTAAGCACATCGTGAACATAGTAAACAGGGATAAAATTCCTCAACCACTGTTTAAGATTGAGCTGGCCCCAGAGACGAAACCTCTAAAGAAAAATGCAGTGCATCCTATTTACAATCTGCAATATCTCCTTCACCGAAGAATCACCGTAGAGGAACCGTATAAGCGGAACAGTCTACAAACTGCCAGGAGTTCGGGCATACAGATTTTTGTGCGTCTTCACAGAGAACGGTCGTGTTTCTGTTTTGCGCTCCGAATTTTCATTTTTTTTATTGAAACCACCGGGATTTACTTAAATCTCTTCATCGTAGCTACACCTTTAAGTGTTTTCTAACAACTTTCCGTTCGCTTCGCGAGTGCATCGTTATTAACTTGTGTTTAGTAAACAAAAAGTTTTTATCATAATTTAATTCGGTGCTGGTTTGTTGTTATTGTTTTCCATTGCCCCTCTTTTCAGTCTTTCTCTTCATCGTTGAGCGCTGTTGGAACGGCACGCACTCCAACGGTCAAATCTCTCAGAGGTGTTTTATACCGGAGTTAATCGGTTAATAATCCCGCTCTCTCTCTCTTTTCGTTTCTATATCGTTTCGTGGTGCCTAACATCAAAGTTATTCGGTGTTTCGCTCCCGCTCTGTCGCTCTGCTTGATCTCTCATTAAAAAGTTCTTGAGCGCTTTCGATTTTTTTGTCCGCTATAGTGCACAGTGGTCCGTGGTCAGCGAAAATGGCTTTCTGTTCATTAAAAAATTGCAAAAAAAGTTATCTCGGCGGGACAGCAAAGTATTCCCTGCCATACATGTGATAAAATTTATCACGCAAAGTGTCTTGGCTATTCTGGCCTGGTTCGTGATGCCATCGATAAGAGGAGTGGCCTGCGCTACTACTGCGATGAATGCATTGTATACGAGAACCAGGCAATAACTATTAGGCGGCTCACAAAAAGCAGTGTTACGGAATTAATCCGGAACTGCCGTAAAAATACGGACCTGCTCGTGGCGCTTGAATCTCAGCTCACTAGCCGCATGCTAGCTGAGCCCGATTCCCCAAAGCGCAAAAAAGTCGCGGTCGGTGGCCATTCTACGGCAGGTGCTGTGCAACCTGCTGCCCGCGATTCGACTCCAGCTCAGCTGCCAATCTTAGGCGCCACTCAAATGGTACTAAGATCGGGGGCAAAAGTGATTCGGTATCCGAAGTTGCTGGAATCGATGTGGCTCCGCTAGGTACTTCCGCTCTGTCCGATCAAAATAAAGTAGTGGCCCCAACACCTCATGTAGACTTAACGTCCGGATTACCGGCCGATACTGGTAGTACAGATACAAATTCTGTAGTACCAAAAAGGGTTGCATGTGTTGTACCAAAAACGGTTACTTGTGTTCGGGTGCCCCAGCTAAAACATGTATTTGTTTCACGGCTCGCCCCAGACCTCTCATCATTGGATATTACGGCTTATATCCGTAACAAAATCCAAGTTGATGATTTGAAGGTCGAACAATTTAAATTTTCTTATGCTAGGAAAGTATCATCATTTAAGATTGGTATTCCTTGTGCTCTTTTTGCATCTGTGTGTTCCACCAGTTTCTGGCCCGAGGGCATATTTGTAAAAGAGTACGAAGCTAAGAGAAAAAAGAATAGTTCAGGGGAAATGGAAAACACCATTAAAGAACCATCCCCAGCGCCCTCCACATCCTCTTCTGTCCCAAAAAACTAGCCTCCTCTTTTCTTCTTTGCTATCAGAATACAAGAGGCTTACTTAGTAAGCTGACTAATTGTATTCGGATAGTTTTTCTTTCCCATATAATATTATGGTATGTACAGAGACCTGGTTAAGGCCGGATATTCTTAGCTCCGAAATTCTCCCGGGTAAGTACAAAATTTATAGGCTTGATCGTCAGTCCAGACGGGGAGGTGGAGTCCTGATTGCTGTCGACTCCACCTTTTCGTCTGAATTACTAACATTCGAAGAATTTTATGACATCGAATTCCTAGGTATAAAATTATCGCTTCCCGGTAGTTTTGTATATATTACTTGTTCATATATCCCACCATCATCTGAGTTCCCTATTTACGCAAATCACCTTTCCGTTATTCAGTCCATTTCCAAAAAACTGTCGGATCGAGATCAGTTAATTGTATTAGGTGATTTTAATATACCTAGTGCGACATGGTCCCCTGACGAAAACTCTAATATTTTACTTTCTTTAGCGCAGCATGACTTTATTGACGGCTTGATTGACATTGCGCTATCCCAAGTGAACCATGTTAAGAATTCCTTAGGACGTTTACTGGACTTGTGTTTTGTTTCAAATTCAGAAGGCGTTTGCCTATCAAGAACGTAGCCACTTACACAACCGGAAGATCCTTATCATCCAACTCTAGAGCTGACTGTAGACGCAAGAACAGAGCTGAATAAAAAATCCGAAAAGTCGGTTAAACGAATCCGCTGCTTTCGTAAGGCAAACTTTCATCTTTTAAATACTTTTATATCCGGCTATGACTGGTCCGAATTTTATTCATGCACTAACGTGGCTAAGGACGTTAATATCTTTTATAATGCATTGAATTCCTTCTTTTATCTGTGTGTTCCGTTATACTATCCGTCAATTTCAAATAAACCTCCATGGTTTAATAAGAGTTGTCACACCTAAAAAATATTAAGTCCAGACTTTTCAATAAATTTAAAATGTGCTTAACGCCCGGTGTTATAAAAGCTATTTGACTCGTTGTAGGGTCCAATTTTCACAAGATCCAAAACAGTTTTATAATTTTGTTAACACTAAGCGTAAATCAGCCTGTTACCCTGCATCACTATCATTCGAAAACTCTACGGCAAATTCTGATCAGGCAATTGCCGATCTATTTGCCCAGTTTTTCCAGACAACATATTCTGTTTCATCCCGTCCAAATACGTCTTATTCAAATGCCATACCCAAGTCGAACTTGACTTTTTGTCCGAGGTTAAGCGAAAGCTCCCTTCTTTTGGATCTTCATAAAGTTAAGCCTGTCTATTCACCGGGTCCGGACGGAGTTCCAGGCTGCGTGCTGAGGTACTGTGCTGAAACTCTGTGTAGACCTCTGTACAAATTGTTTACCTTGTCTTTAACAACATCTCATTTCCCACTTATTTGGAAGGAGTCATTTGTCATTCCCCTTCATAAGAAAGGAAATAAATGCAATACAAGTAATTACAGAGGCATATCCAAATTATCCGCCATCCCAAAGCTTTTCGAAAACACTATTACACCCCATTTGCAACATCTTTGTAGATCGATTATATCTCCATGTCAACATGGATTTATAAGGCGAAGATCTACGACGACAAACCTCTTGGAGCTAACGTCTTTTGTAATAAATGGCTTTAGAAAGAACATGCAGACTGACGTAGTTTACACTGACTTTAGTAAAGCTTTTGATTCAGTAAATCACTCGCTACTCGTATTAAAGCTAGACTTATTAGGGTTTCCATGTGATCTTCTAACATGGATCTCAAGTTATCTGAGTGGTAGGACTCAACGAGTCCTCTTTAAAAACTCGATCTCTGATTTGATTCGAGTTACTTCAGGCGTCCCACAAGGAAGCCACCTGGGCCCACTTCTTTTTACTTTATTTATAAACGATCTCCCTCTAGTCTTGACAAAGTCGCGTGTCCTTATGTACGCAGATGACGTTAAGTTATGCCTGCAATATAACGACATTTCTAGCAATTCAGACTTACAATCTGACCTAAACGCTTTTCAAACATGGTGTTGTGAAAATCTTTTGGATTTAATGACATTTTTGGTGTGAACCCACAATATGCCACGTATACGCTGGGTGGTTGTGCGTTGTCTAGAATCACGCATGGTGATGACCTTGGCGTCTTTCTTGACCCAAAACTTAAGTTTTGTGACCATATTACTTCCATGGTGAATAAAGCCAGGGGAGTACTTGGATTTATTAAAAGGTGGTCTAAGGAATTCGATAGAATTCGACATACGGATCTATGTTACAAAGACTCTGTTTATTTCACTAGCCCGTCAAATCCTGGAGTACTGTTCAGCAGTGTGGAATCCTCAGTATGGTGTACATGTAGACCGGATAGAGTCTGTGCAAAACGGTGCCTTAACTGGAATGCAAGCCTTATTTTACCATCCTACTCTAGTAGACTTGTCCTAATTAATCTACCATCCTTAGTAAACCGTAGAACGATGCTTGGCACAACTTTTATCTATAAACTTATTCACGGGGATGTGGAGAGTCCCGAGTTACTGGGTCGCATAAGCTTCTCCGTGCCTAATAGAATTACCAGGAACTATGTTCCTCTTACATTAAATATTTGTAGATCTAACTTTGATATGCATGAACCGTTTAGAGTACTGTGTAACGACTATAATAGACTATACCACATTATTTCTACTACCGACTCTTTGCCAAGCCTAAAATCAATAATTTTATCTTACCTAGCACAAAATTAGTATTAGTATTAGTCTCGTACGTATTTGTAATCTTAGTCTGTCCGCTTCTACATTGTGCTTTTAACTTCTCGCGATCTCGTTTTTACGCCTATTAGGCTCCGCGCGTAACAAGCACTGCTTGGTGTCGTAAGGGCCACTTGTTTGCGCTGATCATAGTGCATCAACGTCCGAAATACAAGACCCTACTGCACCCTGCGACCAGTTTGTATCGCCTGTGGAGATTTCCATTGCATTGAAGCATGCCTTGGAAACAAAGAAGACCCTACTCTGAGGAAATGCAGTAACTGTGGGGGAAATCATACTGCCAACTACCGGGGCTGTCCCGTCTACAAAGAGCTCAAGAGTCGCCTAAATCAGAGACGCAGTAATCCATTCGCCGCTCAACACTCTGCCCAACCAAACATCTTCACCCCATCAACAACCACTCCTGGTGTCTCCTTTGCCAACGCTCTCCGCTACCCTGGAATCTCACAAACATCTACCGCCCAGCCTGCAGCATTGCGTTTACAGCCACCCATACCAAACCCAAATGATTTTCCGCTCTTAAGCCAAAATGGCAAAACAACAACTCAACCTTCTACGCAGCAAAACCAAACTCTTCCCCCACAAACACTTAGCGGTCTAGAATCTACACTAGCTACTCTTCCAAACGTCGTGATGACGATTCAAAGTTCCGTTCAAGAACTACTGCGAAACCAGAGCCTTCTAATGGAACTGCTGATCAAACAAAAGTCTGTATAAATGGACTCCTTAAGAATATGCTTCTGGAACGCAAACGGCGTTTCCCGGCACAAAAACGAACTCCTACAGTTCCTAAACAGCCACAATATCGATATCATGCTACTTTCAGAAACCCATCTAACTAATAAAAACTACTTCCATATCACCATACCAACCACCCGGACGGTAAAGCACACGGAGGTACCGGTATATTCATAAAACAACGCATAAAACATCATCCCTTGGAGACATTCGCTACTAACTACCTGCAGGCCACATCCCTACGTATAAACCTAATTGGCGGCCCACTTACCCTATCCGCCATTTATTGCCCCCCACGCTTCAGTATTGCAGAAAATGAGTTTATGAATTTCTACAACTCACTAGGACTCTGCTTTATAGCTGCCGGTGATTATAACGCAAAGCATCCCCACTGGGAATCTCGTCTTATCAACCCCAAAGGCCGCCAATTATACAACGCTATCATCACTCCTGGTAATAAGCTTGACTTTGTCTCACCAGCTAGGCCTACATACTGGCCCACAGATCCAAATAAACAACCTGACATTATCGATTTCGCTGTTATTAGAAGAGTCTCGCACAGGCTGATAAACGTAAAAACCTTAGAAGAGCTTACATCGGACCATTCGCCAGTTCTCCTCTGTCTATCTGAACAGCCGCAGCTTCTGGAACGCCCCCAACATCTAATATCAAACAAAACAAACTGGCTGAAGTACAAAAAATATGTAAGTGCACACATCGAACTAGATCCTGAAATTTCCTCTGAATCTGACATTGATAAGTCGCTTAAACACCTCACGGACGTAATGTCCTCTGCCGCCAAACATTCTACGCCACAACCCTCATCCACAAACCCGCTAAGAACTGGACGCTCAAGTATCCAGATCGAGTCTTTCCTACTTAAAAAACGTAGACTCCGCAGAGACTGGCAGACTCATCGGTCCCCAGCTACTAAGAAAAGACCTAATGAAGCATCTCGAAAATTGTCGAAGTCCCTCTCTACCGAAAAGAACCAGGCCCAACGGGCCTACATTGCGAAACTATCCCCGACGGGTAATAAATTCCCACTATGGAGAGCTCACCAAAACATGCAACCACCAATAGATCCCGATTGGCCAATTCGATCACAAACAGGTGCCACTTGCGCGCAGTGGCGAAGAAAGAGCTAACACCTTTGCCCATCATTTGGAAAACGTCTTCAAGCCTCACCCGCCATCCAACCAATTCACTCTACCGAATGTCTCGCTAGCGTCGCCGTCCTCCCCAGTTACCCTTGAAACCAGCACAATACTTAAGGCTATTAAAGAACACATAAACCCAAAAAAAGCTCCTGGTCACGATTTTATTTCTCCAAAAATGATAATTGAATAACCTGCATGCGCAGTCAGATGTATCGCATTTATATTTAACTCAATATTGAAATGGGGCTACTTTCCTGACCAATGGAAAAAGTCTGTCATTACAATAATCCCGAAGCCAGGAAAAGACAAATCCCAGCCTTCCTCATACCGGCCCATCAGTCTGCTCCCATGTCTATCAAATCTATTTGAAAAACTGCTTCTTGTTCATCTAGTAACACATCTTCAAAACAACAGAACGATCCCTCTGCACCAATTCGGATTTAGGGAAAAACATGGAACTATCGAACAGTTAAACCGCTTAACATCTGAAATTCGCACGGCTTTCGAACATAAGCAATATTGCAGTGCCTTATTTCTGGACGTATCACAAGCATTTGATCGCGTCTGGATCGAAGGTCTGGTATACAAAATCAAAACTCTCCTACCGGAAAACACTCACAATTTGCTTGAGTCATACCTCAGAAACAGAGTTTTCACCGTGAGATGTAAAGCCTTTACTTCAACCATCCGTAACATCGAAGCTGGAGTACCCCAAGGAAGTGTGCTTGGACCAATCTTGTACATCCTTTACACGGCAGACATTCCAACAAGCCGCCAGACCCTCATCTCAACCTTTGCTGACGACACTGCCATTGTCAGCCGCTCGAAATGCCCAAAAACAGCTTAAGCCCATTTAAAAGAACACCTGGTAGCTGTAGAAAAACGGCTCGCAGACTGGCGTATCAAAGTCAACGAGCAAAAGTTTAAGCACATTACATTTACACTAAACTTGTCGAAATGCCCACCACTGGCGCTTAACAACAAGCCGGTTTCACAATCAGACGAAGTCACCTATCTCGGCATACACTTAGACAGGAGGTTTACCTGGAGAAAGCATATAGAAGCAAAGAAGACCCATTTAAAACTAAAGGCCAGCAGCCTTCACTGGCTCATGATCTACCGCTCCCCCTTCCACTCGAATATAAAGTACTACTGTATAACTCGTGCTTAAAGCCGATCTGGACCTACGGTTCCGAGCCCTGGGGAAACGCAAGCAGCGGCAATATAGAAATTTTTCAAAGAGTACAATCAAAGACCCTACGAACAATAACTGGAGCCCCCTGGAACATCCGCAACGCAAACATCCAGAGAGACCTGGATATAAATCCCGTAAAAGAAGTAATTGTTTCCAGAAAAATTAAATATGAAGCCAGATTATCAAATCACCCAAACCTGCTAGCCAGACAACTCAACCGGCTAAGCTATCATTCCCGTCTACAGCGGAATGATTTCCCATCCCTCTTCAATAACATAAATTAACGTAACATAGATTAAGATTTGAAAGCTTATTGTTAGTCTCTTAAGTAATAGAGAAGATCCAATAAATAAGAATAAAGTATATATAAAAAAAAAACTTTGTCGGTGGCTTGCTGGAGCTCTGAGATGCGATTTCCTACGAAGCAGTTCAGCTGAGAAGAATGAATTTTTAGCCATTGTAGGACTGTCTTAGAGTCGGTCCAAAAGTAGGCCTTTCCGATGTATGGCGCTATCTTCTGAGCTATTTTCTTGTACGTAGAAGAGAGCAAAACTGCTTCGCATAACTCCAATTTCGGAAGCGTTTGTACCTTGATTGGCGCTACACGAGATTTGGCAGATTTAGCAGATTGACTTCGATTCCTGGGATCCTCTTAGCTCGTATGTAAATGCAGCATCCGTACGCGTGTTCCGACGCGTCAGCGAAGCCGTGCACTTCGCTATCGTGGCTAAGTGACGTGTGCACGAATCTTGGAATGCATAGATTCGAGGTATTCTTAAGTTCTCCTTGAAGAGTTTCCCAGGTTAGTCGTAAATTGCCTTCTATGGTTCGTCCCAATCTAACTTTAAAAGAGTTAGATTTTGTAGGAAAATCTTACAACGTATTACAATTGGACTGATTAACCTTAAAGAATCGAAAACCCTTGCAATGGTTGAGAGAACTGTTCTTCGAGTCTGTCGTTCATTGACGAAAGCGTCGTGGTGAAAGCCGAAGATATCCTGAAGGGGCTTCCACGCTAATCCGAGGGCTTTAACGGTATCTGGCTCGTCGAGTTGAATCTTAACTTCAGATTGTAGTCCGTCTACCAAGCTAGTTGAGTTGCTGTGAAATTTCGTTGACACGAGGCCCGCTCTTTCCAGCATTTCGGTTAGCTGATGCCTTTTTAGATCTAGTAGGACAAGGTCGTCGGCACCGGTGAGTGCGTCGTACACGTATAGATCGGATTTGAGTACGCTAGCTCCGATCGGAAACTCACTTGCAAATGTGTCGGCGATATACGCCAATGGAGTTTTTCGGAGTCACCTTTCCAAAGAATTAGCTGATACTTCCTGTCTCGTTCATCCACTACGAATTGTCTGTACATCTTACTTATGTCGCCAGACAAGACATATTTGTGTAGTCGGAATGAAAGTATAGTGGTAACGAGATCCTGTTGGATTGTAGGACCCGTCATCAAGATGTCGTTCAGTGATTGGCCATTTGACGACTTGGCCGAAGCGTCAAAGACGACGCGGAGCTTTGTCGAGTTGCTTTGCGGTCTTAAAACGCAATGATGCGGAATAAAGAAGTGTTGATGATTCCAGTCTATGTCCTCGAGCCGAGACATATGCCCTTGGTCAATGTATTCCTGCATGAATTGATGATATTGTCTCTTTAACTCGGGGTTGTGAGAGAGTTTGCGTTCGAGCATGTTGAAGCGTTTTGATGCCATTTCGAAAGAGGATCCGAGGGTGGGATGTCCTTCCTTCAATGGTAGACGTACTTGGACACGTCCTTCAGTATTCCACTGGACGTTGGCTACGAAATGATCTTCGCACGCTTGTTCCTCAGCAGAGAAGCTTGATGGTGTCGTGTGGTACACTTCTACTCCCAGAAGCGATGTACCATGTCCTCGATTGAACTGTCGGATCTCGTTAAATGACATTGATAGGTTAGCTGTTTTTTCGATGAATTTAAATGACCGCCGACGATCCACCCAAACTCCGTGTTGAGCAGACTAGGCAAGTGTTGACCTAGCGATTGTTTGTCTCCTAGGATAGCTTCAAAAATCCTTCGGTGCTTATAAGGACGTCGATTTTGTTCTGTTCGAAGAATCTGGTGGTGCAAGCATGATTCCCTCGGGAAGCTTCCATGTGGAGGTGTCGATATATTCCCGGGGTTGCCTTGAACAGATCCGCTTAATGACGCCAAATTCGGATGACCATTGAAAATTTGAAATTCGAGATTTGAGTGTGGCGAAGACATTGTCAGGAATTGATTCACAAGCCTCCGATATCCCGCTGACAGCCTGAGAAACCCGCGCTTTATGGAGGTTTAGTCGCTTGGCGGTTTCCTCGGTGATTAAATTGACCTCGGAGCAAGAATCTAGTAGAGCTCGAACTAGCTGATAATTGCCGGTCACGTCCTTGATCTGTATGACAGCTGTTGGTAAAACTCCCTGCTTAGATGCTCGCGTTAACAGGGCGACGTTTGAATTAAGCTGTACAGACTCTTGGTTGTGTTGGATTGCGACGTTAAGTTGGTCCTGAGGATTTTCTATGGATGAAAAATACGTTGCTAAGTGGCTGGACTCGTGGAGCAGCGTATGATGTGATGCGTGGCACATCTTGCAACGCGATTTCGATTTGCACTCCTTCAGAATGTGATTTGGCCTTAGGCAGTTTAGGCACAGGTGTGTGCGTTTTGCAAAGCTGGTGCGCTCGTTTGGGTTGCACTTGTTGAAAGCTGTGCAACTAGAGATGTAGTGAGATGAACCCTTGCAATAAACGCAGGTTGCGTTAACGGTCATAAACGCCTTCGATTTGCGTGGTTGCTTCGATGATGATAGCGTGGGTATGTCGGTTCCACCTACGGGGTGATCCCTTTCGCGTGCTTCAAGATATTGACACCGGCGAGTTAGAAATCCGCAGCAATCGTCCCAGGATGGTAATTGATCGTAACTCTGCCTTTCTTGATACTGCATTTTTGTCTCTGGATCCAGTTTGCCTAGCATCAGATGAATTATGATTGCATCCATTACGTTTGCTGCTGATCCAAGTGAGAGCACTGACGACCGAATTGCGGATATCGTATCGACGACGTTTAGAAGTTTGGCTGCATTGGCATTCTCGATGGTTGGAACTGCAAACAAATTTGAAATGTAGTCTAGGAAAATAAACACGTCGTTGTCGTATCGCGCCTCAACCGATCCATTGCCTTCGAGTAGTTTTCGTCGGTAATCTGGAATGATTGTACTACCTCAAGAGCTGGCCCAGTTAAGCAATTGAGCAGGTAGGTAAACTTGTCGATATTCGAAAGGCCACCATCCGTTTCCACGAGATTTGAAAATGCACCAGCGAAACGTTTGTAGTTTGCGCAATTTTTCCGTCGAAGCTCGGCAACTTCAGATTTGGCAGACGATTGTGATGCATGACTGACGAATTGAATGAACTATTCAATGTCGTGTCTCCTGGAATGCTTTCCCGACGTTTCCTTGATATTGCGGCCAACAGCGTTGTTTTAATTTCCACGAACAGCTCATCCAAACTGCTTCGCTCGGTGTCGGCACTGTGTAGATTTTCAATTTGGCCTTGAGTTGTGGAAAGTTGACCAAAGTGCCCTTCTAGTATTTGAAGATAACATTCTAAACCTGGCACGTTTAAAGTCTCCTTCTCCTTATCGAGTTTGGTCTTCAAATTGGTCATGTTTCGCGTAATCGTAGTCCGTTGATGCCGGAGGGATACTAATTTGCTGGTGTTGACTTCGCTTCCAGCGGCAGCATCGCCTGGGTCAACCATTGTGCGGCAAATCTGGTATAACTTCTATCTCTGACAAATAGAACGCTAAATGGAGCTAGTTAAATTTGGCCTACCAACTGAACACTACAGCTACAGAAAATAACAATGAATCTAGATCACAACCTATGCGGACAGAATATTTGTTGCGTAATAATGATTTATTAAAGTAAATAACATTGAGGTTATGTTCTCCCGCTTACGGTGACTCACTGCATGATTGTCCAGTCCACGTGGATGATCCGCCTTGTATACGAGCTGGGATTGTTGCCACGATCGTCTTTTTTTTTTTTTTTTTTTTTTCGCGCGGATTCCCACGGCCCACTTACCCGCCCAACCGACCGAGGGGCGCAGCCGTGTATCGTACGGCACGATTCGCGATAGGATAGACGCGAGATAGGAAAATAAAGGTAAAGGTCCGGGGAAAAAAGTAATAGTTAGATCAATCTTGTGCCAATGAAGCAAGTATTAATCGTTTTAGGAGCGGCAGAGAGTCAAGATTTGATATTACAGGAAAAAGTCTATTATAGTCGGAACATAATACTCTGAAAGGCTCATGCAAGGCATAGTTAGATCTACAATGATTTAAAATTAGGGGAATATAATTTCTAGTTAATCTACTTGGCACAGAAAAGTTTAGCCGACTTAACAAGTCGGGGCAGTCAATATCACCATGTATAAGGTTATAAATAAAGATAGTACCAAGCATCGTTCTACGGTTGGCTAGGGATGGTAAATTAATCAAAAGAAGTCTACTAGAATAAGAAGGTAAGATAAGATTTGCATCCCAGTTTAGGCGCCGTAAAGCAAAAAGAAGGAAGTTTTTTTGTACAGATTCAATACGACCAATATGTATTCCGTATTGTGGACTCCAGACGGGAGACCCATACTCCAGAATCGGACGGACTAGCGAAATAAATAAAGTTTTAGTCAAATAAGGATCATCGAATTCTTTTGACCACCTTTTAATAAATCCAAGCACTCCTCTGGCTTTATTAACCATGGACGAAATGTGATTAGAAAATTTTAGTTTAGGGTCCAAGAGAACGCCAAGATCGTTTACAAGAGTTATTCTATCCAAAGAGCTGCCACTTAACGTGTAAGTCGAGAATATCGGATTGGCCCGATAAAAAGTCATCAGCTTGCACTTGGAGCCGTTTAAATTTAGTAAATTATCTCGGCACCAGTTTTGAAAATTATCTAGATCGGATTGCAAGTCTAGATGGCAGGAAATGTCCTTATACTGCAGGCACAACTTAACATCATCTGCGTACATAAGTACGCGAGAATGACTTATAATTGAGGGAAGATCGTTAATAAATAATGTAAAAAGTAACGGACCCAGATGGCTCCCTTGTGGGACACCGGAGGTAACACGGAGAATTTCAGAAATTGAATTTTTAAAAAGGACCCTTTGTGACCTGCCATTTAGATAACTTGAAATCCATTTAAGCAGATCAACTGGAAAACCTAAAAGGTCAAGTTTATGAATAAGAAGTAAGTGATTTACAGAGTCAAATGCTTTACTAAAGTCAGTGTAAATGACATCTGTTTGAAAACTACTATTGAAGCCTTTTATCACAAATGTAGTGAGCTCTAGAAGGTTTGTAATTGTGGATCTACGTTTAATAAATCCGTGTTGACACGGAGAAATAATTGATCTGCAAAAGTGCTGCAAATGAGGAGTAATAATTTTTTCAAAAAGCTTAGGAATAGCTGACAACTTAGAAATACCTCTGTAGTTACTGGCTTCTAACTTGTTACCTTTTTTGAAAAGAGGAATAACAAATGATTCCTTCCAAATATTTGGGAATTGGGACGTTTCTAGAGATAAGGTAAACAACTTGTGAAGAGGTTTGCACAGGGCCTTAGCGCAATACCTAAGCACGCACCCAGGAATTCCATCGGGCCCTGGCGAATAAACAGGCTTAATACGAAGAAGATCCAAGAGAAGAGAGCTTTCTGTTAAAGTGGGACAGAATATGAGGTTTGACTTGGGCATGGTGTAAGAATAAGGCTGAGATGAATAATCTAAAGTTTAGTAAGTCGTTTGAAAAAATTGGGCAAATATATCGGCTATTGCCTGATCTGTGGTTCCCGTCATGTTTTCGAACGACAGCGAGGAAGGAAAAGAATTAGATTTACGCTTGGTGTTAACAAAATTATAAAACTGTTTCGGGTCCTGAGAGAACTGGACCTTACAACGGTTTAAGTAACTATTATAACACTGAGCATTAAGCACGGTAAATCTTGATCGAGCACTTAGATATCTAGTAAAAACAGATTGAGAACCGGTATTTTTATATTTCCTAAAAAGTCTGGACTTTACATTTCTTAAGTGTGTCAACTCTTTGCTAAACCAAGGTGATTTATTGGAAGTTGACGGATAGTACCACGGAACACAGGAATTAAAAAATGAGTTTATTGCAGTATAAAAAACATTAACTGCATCGGACATATTATTGCATAAGTAAAGATCAGACCAATTAAAGCCAGAAATAAAATTATTAAGCCTCAGAAAGTCTGCCTTGCGAAAACAAAGTATTCGTTTGGATTTTTCTGATTTTTCTTCTATAACTCTACCCGTATCAAATGAAAGTTCGATTGTTTCGTGATATGGATCTTCAGGTTGCGTGAGTGGTGCTACTCTGGACAGAAACACACCTTCAGGATTCGATACAAGACACAAATCAAGTAGGCGACCTAATGAATTTCGAACATGGTTTACTTGAGATAGAGATATGTCAAGCAGGCCATCAATAAAATCATGTTGTGCTATAGGTAGTAAGACATTCGATCCATCCTCAGTGGACCAAGTAACTCCAGGTATATTAAAATCACCTAGAACTATCAACTGATCCCTATCGGAAAGCTTATTTGCAACGGACTTAATAACGGAATGGTGATTTAAATAATCAGGAAGTTCAGACAACGGCGGAATATAAGAGCAAGTTATGTATATAAAGTTACCAGGAAGCGATAACTTTACACAAATAAATTCAATGGTATTGAATTCATCAAAAAATAACTCCTCAGACGGGAAGTTTGAATCAACTCCAATTAAGACTCCACCTCCCCGTCTAGAGGGACGGTCATACCTATATATTGTGTACTTACCTGGAAAAACTTCGGAGCTAAAGATCTCCGGCTTTAACCAGGTTTCTGTGAACACAATAATATGAGATGCAAAGGAAAGGCTATCAGAATACAATTTAGTGAGTTTGCTACGCAAACCTCTTGCATTCTGATAGGAAAGAAGGAGGTTAGAAGTTAGTTTTTTGAAATTGGCACACTGGTTTGGCCTCGACTAGGAAGTTTTACTCCTACGGGCCCCTTCTTCTTTATCTTAGCCTCGAACTCTTTTACAACCATATTATCCGGCCAAAAGTCGCCCGAGCATATGGCTTCAAAAAGCTCGTTAGGGACAGTTATCTTGAAAGATGAAATGTCTCTAGCATAAGAAAACTTAAACTTTTCCACCTTTACACTATTACAATCGGCTTTAGTTTTGTCTTGTATATAAGACAATACATCAGAAGATGTTTGATCAGGGGAAAGCCGAGAAACGAAAATTTGTTTCTTTAGTGGAACCACTAAAAGGGATTTTGGTGGAGCAGACATTGTTTCTGCAAAACCAACTTGAGCCGGTTGTCCGGACTCAGTAGTCCCTTGTGGTGGTGATACTACATTCTGAGAGATAGGTGGATCCACTAATTGTGAAACCACTACGGACAAATCGGAATTCTTAGAAGTCCCTGGTTGCATGCATTCTGTAACGGATTGTTCGGATACCGAATCTTTTTTAGCTGCTGATCTTAGCAACATTTGAGGGTTTGCTGAAATCAGCTGCTGATCCGCCGGAATGCTCTGTTGTTCTTTTGATTTCGGTTGCGGGGTGTTCCCCTTTTGCTCCTTACCACCAGCGGCCTTTTTGCGCTTAGGGGACTCTTCTAATAGCTTACGACTATTAAACTGCGAGTCCAGCGCAGATAGGAGATCATCAGCTCGGCGAAAACTATCTCTAGCCACTCCGAAACAGCTAATCAGTCCCATCAGGCCGCCTTTAGTTTGGCGCATGAACGATTTCATCTCGTTCGCAACCTCGACACAAGCGTCACAACAAAACTGCAAATTGGGCCCCTTTGAAAGGTCATCACTTGTCCGGCCAGTAAAACCGGCGCACTTGGTGTGCACCATATTTTCACACAGCCAGCAAGTCATATTAGACAGGTCAGCCCTGATTACGAGGCTGCATTTTTTGCAGAAGCAGACTAAATTTTTATTATTCATTTTATTTATTTACCACTGTACCAAGAAAGCGAAATTGAAATTTATAAGCGAGCAGTTATAAGTACCGCAAGAGCGCAGAAACTGCACGCTTAGAACTTTCAAAAGCAAAGAGAGCAAGAGAGCGGGAGCGTTAATAAGTTAAAGTGCATGCACAAAAGAGAAACAGCGTGGATATAAATAGGATAGAAAACACAGATAAGAATTACGAAAAACTAAAACAATTTATTAGTATCAATACAAAGTGCACTCGCGAAGCGAACGGAGTTTAAATTTATGTTTAAATAACCGAAAGAAAATTTAATGTTGTTTTTATAAAACCCACCGATGGGAATAAACGAAAACAAAATACAAAATTCGAAGCGCAGAAAAAAAACACGACCGTTCACTTTGAAAGTCAAAGACGATTTTGGATGTTTCTCCAATGCCTTTGGTGTGTCCTAAGATGAGCGCGCTGGTTGGCTTGTGTTGCGGCGCTTTTGCCTAAACTTCGCTGCAAAACGCTTTTGTGGTCTGGTGGAAATTAATAGCGTGGCCTGTACAACACCAACAACTTGACACTGTCGGACGGAACGCTCGTCCTGTCACGGTCGCCAAATTATGTTCAGACCTTTCTCTGAGTAAATCAGCCGAATTTCTTCGGGTACGGTTGTTGTAAAGTAAAAGCCCAATTTTCTACGTTTTTTGCGCTTCAGTTTATTACTTTCGTCGTTCTTCTCTTTCTTATACACACTAAAAATTACCAAAAAAGCGTCCTTCCAGGATGGTCTTACAAAGTGACCGTTCGAATTATAAAAATATAATATATATATTGGAGAAGATAAAATTCTACTAAGTCAGGAATTGGGCTCCAACACCCTGGAAGACCTAAGTGGACTCCACTCCTGACATAAATAAAAATGTTTAAACGAACACCTGGACACCGTTGAACTATCTCAGCACAGCAGGATCGTTACAACATATACATATATGTGAGGCCATGGGTATTTGCCAGTAGCCACTTTTTAGGTCTAATGTCGACAAGACTCGGGCCTGGCTGAGTCCCTCTAGGAAATAATTAATACGAGGTGTCGGATACGCGTCTGGTATTGACCTCGCGTTTAATTGTCGGAAGTCGACACACATCCGCCACTCGTCATTCTTTTTACGTACTAAGACGATGGGTGCACTGTATGGGCTTTTGGACGGTTCTATCTGCCCTGTGGCTAACAATTCGTTCACCTGGTCGTCGTTCACAACGAGTGTTGCATCACTGGTAGTTAAAATTGCTATAAGTTTTTCTTCTGTGTAAGAATTTTGTTTAATTATATATCTGTGGTATGTTGGATATGAGATTTTGAAACTATAGGAATCTCTGTCAGCTGTCAGTAAGTATATTTGGTTTTTTAAATAAATTGATTGGAGCTTCTACCGAAAATATGAGGAGCCTTCGTCGCTATGGACTGATCCTGAGGAGCTGATTAAATTAATTTCTGCAGGGGCTCGGGATAACGCATCTGCAACTACGTTAGCTACTCCGGGCTTGTACCTAATCTCGTGGTTATACTCGCCAATGAGATCTCTCCAGCGTTTTAGCTTAGCGTTATGATTATTTACACTATTTGAAAAACTCAACGGATAGTTTTCTGTGTATATTATCACCTTCGAATACCCGTAAAGGTAATGTATTAAGCTTTGAAGCAAGCATCTCTTTTTCGTGGGTTATTAAACGTTATTGGCCTATGATTTTGTTCCAATACGGCGCCTATTACGTAGCTTGAAGCATCGATAGTCAGCTAGAATTCTTTTCCGAAACCTGGATATGCAAGAGTTGCATCTCTGTAGACGAGGGTATTTTTATACCCGTTACTCGTAGAGTAAAAGGGTATATTGTATTCGTGCAAAAGTATGTAACAGGTAGAAGGAAGCGTTTCCAACCCTATAAAGTATATATATTCTTGTTCAGGATCACTAGCCGAGTCGATCTAGCCATGTCCGTCTGTCTGTCTGTCCGTATGAACGCTGAGACCTCGGAAACTATAAAAGCTAGAAGATTGGCATTTTGCATGTAAATTTTAGGAGTTCCTACGCAGCGCAAGTTTGTATCAAAATGGTGCCACGCCCCCTCTGACGCCCACAAGCCACAAGCTGTGGCCACAGTTTTGATGCTATTATGAAAATTTTAATTGATATGTATTTGTTTCGTCAATACCTATCGATTGGCCTAATAAAGGTTTGTCACGCCCACTCTAACGCCCAAAAACCCATTAAACGCTTAAGCCTGGCTAGCGCCTACATTTCCGACTTTCATGGCCCGTGGTACCAACATTTTTTTATAATATGTATTTTATAAAAAAAAAAGGCAAAAACCCCAAAAGAAAACTAATTAGTAAGGTCAAATAAGTATTATATTCGCAGTATTAGTAGTAAGTACATAAGTATGCTTTCCGTATGTTACGGATAACATGGGGAACATGGAGATTCCAAACTTGAATAAAGTTTGGCAACTCAAGTCGACTCGTAGGTCCCCAAATTTTATTTTGGTTTGAAAGACCCCGTTGCAAATCAACGGCCTCCACGTGGTGTTCCCTGGGTACCGATTTTAACATAAAAATCGGGAGCTAATTCGAGCGCCGAAAAACATAAAAGAAGGCATATTTATATTAAGTTGTTTAGCTGAGTAACGGGTATCTAATAGTCGAGGCACTCGACTATAGAGTTCTCTCTTGTTAAGTTTCTCGAATGCTGTAATCGCTTCTTTGCTTAGGTGAATAACAGTTTTGCTTGACTTGGTCTTAGATATACGGTCTTCTTCGCCTCTTATGAGAATGGGTAAAGGTTTTGCTATCTTTGCATAGTCTTTTATGAACCGCCTATAATAACCGGTCATGCCTAGAAAAGAAAGAAGATCTTTTAACGTTTTTAATTTTAACGTTTTAATTTTATGTATGTTTGTTTAAACTCCATTTTCTGATATTGTGTACCCCAAGAAATCTACTTCCTTTTTGAAAAAAATGACATTTCTCTATTTGGACTCTCATGTTTCTGTTTTGTAGGGTTGATAATACCTTTTCAAGATTTTGACCGTGGTCTACTTAATTTTTGCTAAAGACTATGATGTCGCCTACGTATACATAGCAAATTTTCCCTATGCATTTTCTTAGTATATCATATAAAGTTCTTTGAAAAATGGATGGGTAATTTATTAGACCAAACGGAAGTCTTGTAAATTCATATTTTCCGCGTTTACAGCGATCACTGTTTTCTCTATGTCCTTGTCTTTCAATGGTATTTGGGGAAACCACTCTTGAGGTCCAATACGGGGATCGGATGCCGATTTGAGATAGTAACTTCATTATGTTTCCTATAATCGATTACTAATCTGTACTTTTTTCTTCGGACTGGCCGGACTGGTGCATAATATGGCGGTCTTGAAGGTCTTATAATGCCGTCTTTTAGTATCTCATTTATTTATTTTTCTACTTTCTGTTTTAATGATATTTTAATTTGTCGTTTATTTCTAAGAATTAATTTATCGTTCTTCGCATCTTAATGGCTCCTAGGCTTTTCATTGTGTCATTGCCCAGTATACCGTGGAAGGTTTTTAGTGTCTATAGTAAAAAAAATTTCATGGGTGTATCTGAAATGTTAGGGAGCTTAAGTATAGCATGTAGTGTTATTTTAGTGGTACCTCCAACTGAGCTAACGGAAACATTTTTCTCATTTTGTTTTGGTACTAATTGGTTTTCAATATAATTTTGATTAAAGTAAGGTATGGAGAAACGATTTATTCTAAAAAATAAAGCTGAATATGGAATTGACTTGGCATTTTGTTGTTTGTTTGGAACGTTGGAGGCACTGAGAGGTCTTTTCCCAGTGAAGATGGGGCGATGAACCTTGTGGAGGCAGCAAAGTTGTGAGATAAAAAAAACACTCGGCGAGCGCAAAGAAATAACGAAAGGGAATTTAAAAAAACACGGTGGGCTTTTCGTAATTGCGCGGAGCGGCCGGGCGATGTTTATTGACTCTGATAGTCTTTAGAGACTTCATGAAGAGCGTGGAAGAGCAGGCAGCCAGAGCGGGGGAGTTGGCGATCGGAGCGGACAAGAGCGGGCCAAAAAGCAGGGTGCTTCGTGGCCTGAACATTCCGCCCCCCCTTGCAATCGCTAGCGTTGCAACGAATCGGGAGAAATTACGGCTGTCTGAAGGCGCCGGACAGGATCCAGCCGAACGCCAGTGTAATTCTTAATGTCAAAAGGGCCGACGTAGTCCATCCCAGTGTGCGTGAATGGCCGGGAAAAAGAAACTCGCTCTTTCGGAAAATTTCCCATCATCTGTACTTGCAATCTCTTCTTGTGGATAACACAGACCTTGCAGGAGTTAATAACTGAATTCACCAATTTCTTTATCTTCGGAACCCAGTATCTTGAACGGGTGAGACGTACCACTAACTGGTTACCTCCGTGTAACGTTATGAGATGCGTAAAGGTTACCTGTAGTCGCGAAAGTGCACATTCGTACGGGAGGATTATCGGATGTCGTTCATCATAACGCAAATTTTCGGAGGCCATACGCCCTTATTAGCCCTTTCTGATCTAGAAAGGGGTTTAAGGAGAGGATTGAACCTGAGGCGGACACAGGACGCTTTTGACTCAAGCTGCAATATTCATTAGTTACATATCTGCGCTGCGTGCCAATCACCATGAGCCGTTCAGCGGCGACGACCCCTGGAAGCGGCGACTGTTTTCTACATCGCTGGACAACGCGATGGACATACGCGAGGACATGCAAAACTCTATCTAACTTGGAAAAGTGATCTAGGATGACTTCTGTCGGAATGGACACCACATGGGCTTTGACAGAACGCTTTTCTACCTCGGTCACCACTAAGTCGGTGCCCTGGCTAGGCCACTGATCTCGTGGCAGTTGCAACCAAGTTGGGTCATGCCACCAAAGAGGGTTATCTACCAGTTCTTGAAGGGGAACTCCCCGACTAGACAAGTCAGCTGGATTATGTTCGGATTGAACATGCGACCAATTAGCTGCCTCTGTGGACTGGGTAATCTTTGTTACCCGGTTGGCAACGAACGTTGTCCACTGGCATAATCGGTAATCGGTCCAACAATGGAGTTTTTACTGGGGCAAAGCGCGTCTTGGCCGTGAAAAAAAATTGTTGTTGAATTGGGAGCGACTCAGAGGTACGCTCACAAGCTTTTTGTTTCAATTCTGATTTCTTAATTCTATTACATGCCGGCCGGCTATGTCGGCAGAGACGCCGGCAGAGCGGCGGTCGACGCTTATGTATAATTGTTTTTATATATGAGAGAGAGAGATACTATGTTCACTTGGCCGTCGGAGCGGTCGCACATATCAAATATGCTTACACTGCAGTTCCCACGCATTTGAGGCGATCATATAACCGGGCACTCGGGAACTGCTAGATTATATATATATTTGTGTTTTGTTATTGTGGCCAAATGCAAAATGCCAAATAAGGTGTCTGTAAGGTGCATTCGATATGTGAACATACTACATCTCCCTCCTTTTGAAAAATAACGTAATTATATGGAGTTATTTTCTAGGTGTATATTTAATATAAATGAAAATATTTTTGTTTTTTTGTTTTTATATGTAGTTTAATTTATTATAAATTGTTTTGAATCAGAAAGTATTGTTTTGAATCAAAAGTGATATTTATATATAATTTATTTATTTATTTTTTTTTTTTTCAATCTAATTATGGTTTGTTTGTGTATGGTTCTTATTGTGTATGGTCATACGTGATACATATATAAGAGAATTAAAGTGATTATAAAAATATAAATATAAAAATTTTTAACCTATCCTTATGAACTGTTTGCTTCTTATTTTTGTTATTTGAAATTACTATGTTTTCTCTTTCTTCTATACTTTCTACCTTATATGGTCCAGTGTATTTATAGTCTAGCTTGTGTCCTGTTTCATTTTTTAGTAAAACTTGGTCTCCGATTTTTAAATCAAAGTTCAAAATATTTCTGTCATAGTTAAGTTTTTGTTTGTGTTTATGGCATTCTAGCATTAATCTAGCTCTCTTAAATGCTTGTTCTAGTCTAAACTTAGATTCTTTAGCGTAATCATCTGTGTTATATAATGGTTGTATATTATCTATACTATTGAAGTGTTTGGCTAAATTAGATGTTTTACCAAAAACTAACTCGTATGGACAATAGTCATGTGCCATAGAGGGTGTTGTGTTGAAACAGTATACGAAGTATTGCAACCATACATCCCAATCTGTTTTATCAACTGAGATGTATGAGCGGATGAACTCATTAAATGTTCTGTGGCTTCGCTCCACGGTTCCTACAGTCTGGTGATGATGTGCTGTTGAAGTTATGTTTTTGATATTTAAGTTTTTACATAAATCTTCAATTATCGAATTTTTGTATTCTGTTCCCATGTCCGTAATGAACGTCTTCATTGGACCGTTCTTCAGAATAAAATCTTCGAATATAGCTTTTGCTACTGTTTTTGCACTTTTGTTCCTGATTGGTATTGCTACAAGGTACTTAGTTAAATCGCAAATTAGCGTTACTATGTATTCATTTCCTTGTTCAGATTTAGGTAGTGGACCGATCCACAATTACCCTGTCGAAAGCCGTTTGTGGCGTTTCGGTGATAGTTAATGGGGTCTTTGTATGTTTTGTTGTCTTTGCTTTTTGGCATTTAGGACATTTTCTTATATATTTTGTTATATCTTTGGTCATGTTTTTCCAATAATAATGCCTTTTTATTTTTGCTAATGTTCTAGCTATGCCTGTATGACCTCCCTGTATTGGATCATCATGGAATGTAAACAGTAATGCTTCTTTCTCTTTATCATTATTTGATAATTGGGTCACCGGCTTGAGTAGCGCTACTCTTAATGATTGTAATTTTTTATTGCCCCTAATTTTAAAAGATTCCATTGAAATGGTTTCAAAGATCTTTTCGCTCGGTGCCACTTTGAGTTGGCTGATATTAAGTATACCGGCTTCTTTTTCAAGCCTTTGAAAGAACTGACCTAAGTCGAGAATTTCATTGGTGTACAAATCGCTAACATCAATTCTTGCTATAACCTTTTTTCCATGCTTTAGTAAGCAAAGTGAATCAGTTATTCGCAAGGTCACTACTTTTCGTACCGCGTCATTAACAATGACTTCGTATACGTTGGGCTGAGAAGCTTTATTTAGAATATGCCTAGGCAAATCTATTTTTTCTTTTTCTGTTCCTGCGCAGGAATTTTTCTGTTTACTTTGATTTCTGGTAGTGACTTTCAGAATTTTATTATTTGTCTGGATATTTTTTAAATCCGTTATTGTTATTCTTGATAGCGCGTCGGCTATATGGTTGTCTTTTCTCTTAAGATATTCCACAGTAAAATCATATTCTTCCAAGTCTAATCTCATTCGTATTAATTATACCCGTTACTCGTAGAGTAAAAGGGTATATTGTATTTGTGCAAAAGTATGTAACAGCTAGAAGGAAGCGTTTCCGACCCTATAAAGTATATATATTCTTGATCAGGGTCACTAGCCGAGTCGATATAGCCATGTCCGTCTGTCCGTCTGTCTGTCCGTCTGTCTGTCCGTATGAACGCTGAGATCTCGGAAACTATAAAAGCTAGAAGATTGACATTTTGCATGTAGATTTTAGGAGTTCCTACGCAGCGCAAGTTTGTTTCAAAAAGGTGCCACGCCCCCTTTAACGCCCACAATCGCTTATATACGATTTTAAAAATTTGAATATTTCGGAAAAGTAAAAATGCAGTTTTATTGTGTTTATCAATACCTATCGAAATGTAGAAGAAATTTTTCAAATCGGACCATTCGTTAAAAAGTTATGCGTGATCAAAGTTTCTATTTCCATCTCCCTCGCACTCCCTTTACCTGAGTAACGGGTATATGATAGTCGGGGCACCCGACTATAGCGTTCTCTCTTGTTTTGAACTTGGATTTGTCATTGAAAATAGATAGGTTAATGGCCTATGGTCTGATTTGACTGTGAAATGTTTTCCATAAATATATGGTCGAAAATGGTTAATTGCCCAGTGGATAGCTGCTAGCTCTTGTTCTGTTGTATTTTTATTACTTTCTCCTTTCGTAAAGGATCTTGATGCATAGGCTACTGGTAGCTGAATGTTATTGTAATCTTGAGCAAGAACAGCTCCACATGCTTGTTTGCTTGCATCTGTTGTTATGCAAAATTCTTTATTAAAATCGGGATATTGCAATAATGGGTTTTATCAATTGGGTTTTTAGGTATTCGAATGCGTTTTGACATTTATCTGTCCATTCAAATTTAACATTCTTTTTACATAATCTAGTTATGTGAGGGGAGTAATCGGAAAATTTTTTAATAAAACGTCTGTAGTAATTGCAAAATGCAACGAATCTTCTAGCGCTGTCTGCGTCCGTTGGGACTGGGTATTTTTCTATTACTTCGTATTTTTTACTATCTGGTAAAATACCTTGGTCAGTACACTTGTGTCCAAGAAAGGTCACTTCGTGTCTGAAAAATGTGCACTTCTCTGAGTGCAGTTTAAGATTGTTTTTTCTACATAGATCAAAAACGTTTGTAAGATTTTTAATCATGTGTTTTCTGAACAACCGATGACAATTAGGTCATCCATATACAAGAATGCCTGAGAAGGTTCGATACCTGAAAATGGAATTGTCATCATTCTTTGGAAAGAATTTGGCGCTATTTTTAATCCATAAGGTAATCGTGTAAAACGATAGGAGCCATTGCTCGTGGAAAAGGACGTTATATTTCTAGACGTATCTTCGAGTTCTATCTGATGAAATCCTGACATTAGATCTAGACATGAAAAGTATTTAGCTCTACCTAATTGGTCAAGAATATCGTCTATTCTTGGTAGTGGAAATTTATCTGATAAAATTTTTTTTGTTAATTTGGCGGTAATCAATTACTAAACGCCATATTTTTGTATCGCAATTTGGTAATGATTTTTTCGGGACTATTAATAATGGACTGTTGTATTCTGAAACTGATGGTTCTATTATTTTATCTTTAATTAGTTTTTCTACTTGTTTTTCTACTTCTTCTTTTTGACTGTGGGGGATTCTGTAATTATACCCGTTACTCGTAGAGTTAAAGGGTATATTGTATTCGTGCAAAAGTATGTAACAGCTAGAAGGAAGCGTTTCCGACCCTATAAAGTATATATATTCTTGATCAGGGTCACTAGCCGAGTCGATATAGCCATGTCCGTCTGTCCGTCTGTCTGTCCGTCTGTCTGTCCGTATGAACGCTGAGATCTCGGAAACTATAAAAGCTAGAAGATTGGCATTTTGCAAGCAGATTCTAGGAGTTCCTACGCAGCGCAAGTTTGTTTCAAAATGGTGCCACGCCCCTTTAACGCCCACAATCGCTTATATACGATTTTAAAAATTTAAATATTTCGGAAAAGTAAAAATGCAGTTTTATTGTGTTTATCAATACCTATCGAAATGTAGAAGAAATTTTTCAAATCGGACCATTCGTTAAAAAGTTATGCGTGATCAAAATTTCTATCTCCATCTCCCTCGCACTCCCTTTACCTGAGTAACGGGTATCTGATAGTCGGGGCACCCGACTATAGCGTTCTCTCTTGTTTTTTATGTATACTGGTTCATCATCTTTCATTCTTATTTTTTGTTATTAGAAATTATTAGTTGATATCGGTTCGGTTTCTATTCCGAATATATCTGTGTATTTGGTGCATAATTCTTTAAGTATTTCTTTAAATTGAGGCGGGAAATTTTTGTTAAGTTTTTCAAAGATTTCTTCTTTATTTGTATTTTTATTGGATTTAATTATATCGTAATTATCCAATGGTTCGACTTTAAGTGTATTTAATTGAAGAATTGCTGTTTTATTTGTTGTATTTAGAATTCGGACAAAGGTGTTTTTAGAATCTGCAATGGTATTTCCAATGAATACACCATTTTGGATTTCTTGGTTTGGTATTAATATATACCTGGTTGCTGAATTTATACTTATTTTTCGGACGACTTCAGATCCAGCTGGTAAAATTGTCGAATTATTTTCGAGTGTATGATTTATCGGAATATTAATCGGATTATAGAGGTTATCTGGTCTCAGTATGAGCCAATCGTTTTCTGGTTTTAAATGTATTTGACAATTGTATTTTTTCATAAAATCTATTCCTATAATTCCATCACATGGAATAGGAAAGTTGAACGTTACTATATGGAAACAAGAGAGAACGCTATAGTCGGGTGCCCCGACTATCATATACCCGTTACTCAGGTAAAGGGAGTGCGAGGGAGATGGAGATAGAAACTTTGATCACGCATAACTTTTTAACGAATGGTCCGATTTGAAAAATTTCTTCTACATTTCGATAGGTATTGATAAATACAATAAAACTGCATTTTTACTTTTCCGAAATATTTATATTTTTAAAATCATATATAAGCGATTGTGGGCGTTAAAGGGGGCGTGGCACCTTTTTGAAACAAACTTGCGCTGCGTAGGAACACCTAGAATCTGCATGCAAAATGCCAATCTTCTAGCTTTTATAGTTTCCGAGATCTCAGCGTTCATACGGACGGACAGACGGACAGACAGACAGACGGACATGGCTATATCGACTCGGCTAGTGACCCTGATCATGAATATATATACTTTATAGGGTCGGAAACGCTTCCTTCTAGCTGTTACATACTTTTGCACGAATACAATATACCCTTTTACTCTACGAGTAACGGGTATAATTATGTGGTATGGCATAGTTGCCTGATAGAAGTTCTATTGCTGCTAAACCTTTTGAATTTGTTGTTCCTTCACCAACGCCTGATATTTGCGTAATATTTTTATAGTCAACATTGTTAAATGAGTCTGAGGATTCTTTGATTAAAGAGATGTCTGCACCTGTATCAACTAGTAATTTATATAATTTATTTGTGTTTTCATTTTTAAGTGAAATGAAAAGATTGAAGTTAAGATTGATAGTGTGAACCATATTCTTTACTGGGTTTTTTATCTTAAGGGTCTTTATTGGTTTTCCGAAGTTGTTTGTACTTGTCGGACATTATTGTTGTTATTTTGTCTGTTTGCATTTGTATTGGTATTGTTATTACCATTGGCGTTGTTATTGGAGTTATATCCATTATTGTTTCCACCACGGTTGTTTCCTCTATAATTACCACGACCTCTGTAGTTATTGTTGGTCTGGTTATTATAGTTTCGGTTATAACCGTTATTTTGGTTATAACCATTGGTTTGGTAATATCCATTATTTTGATAATTACCTCTGTTGTTACCCCTACCGCGATAATTATTTCTGAAGTTATTACCACGATAGTTGTTTCCTTTTTGTGTGTATAGGATCGAGTTGGCGTTGCCTGTCATCTCAGTACTACACTGTATGTATTTCGTGACGGCTTCATTCATTGTTGAAAAGTTGCCAGCTTCTAGGATAGTTTAAGTCGGCCATGCTCACAATTTTTGATCATTGTGGTTATAGCTTCCTTTGTGCTGAACTTGTCGGCATGTTCAGCCGGTAGTCCTTCGTCAATGTATGAAGCTTCAAGGAGCTTTCGTAGGTTGTCTATTTCATTTGTAAATTTTTCTGCTGTTTTGCCTTTTTGGCTTGTTTTAGCCATTTTTGCTTTGACAACGTCAGATGTTTCACCGACAATAGTGTCTTGCAGTTTTTGGATTATTGATTTTATCGTTAGTTCATTTTGAACCTTATATAGTGTAGATCCTACAATTTTTGATTTGACGACTTCTACAGCCAAATCTTCAAACGTTCCCTTTGTCAGTTCAACCAGCTTCAAAGCTGTTACAAATCTTTGCAAGAGTATTTTTTGTCCGTTAAATTCCGGAATGGCACTTGATATTTCTTTAATATATGCCCGTTGGGCAGCTGGATCTGTCATTATGTTTTCTTTTGTTTCTACTATATTTGTATCTGAATCTATATTTTCGTCTTCTTCTGTTTCTGACTCTTCTGCTGTAATAAATGCAGGGATTGAGAGATCGTGTAGATCTTTTTCATTTATTTCGATATCTTTGCTTGTATCTGAATCTTCTTCTTCTGCTGGGGCTTTTTGTTGGTCTAATGTTAAAGGCGTATTCAAAATTGTCGGGATATATATTTTTAAATCATACTTATCCTTGACAGTTATTAGGTTTGCCCGCAATCTTATCAATATTTTGGATAATTTTGATAAGTTTGTCTTGTAAATTATTTCCCTATTTTCATGCATGTTCTTGCCTGATTGTAAGAGTCTACAAGAATTTTTGCATGTTTATCTACTGTTTCTTTTTGTGTTTGCCTTTTTTGGCTTACACATTTGTAAGACTTTTCAAATGTTTCTTTTAATTCTCGGATATGGAGTATTAATTGCTCCCATTCCATATTTAATTTTTAGTCATCATTATACCCTTGCAGAGGGTATTATAATTTTGGTCAAAAGTGTGCAACGCAGTGAAGGAGACATCTCCGACCATATAAAGTATATATATTCTTGATCAGGATCACCTCCTGAGTTGATATAAGCATGTCCGTCTGTCCGTCTGTCCGTCTGTCCGTCCGTCCGTCTGTCCGTCTGTCCGTCTGTCCGTCTGTCCGTCTGTCTGTCCGTCTGTCTGTTTCTACGCGAACTAGTCTCTCAGTTTTAAAGATATCGAATTGAAACTTTGCACACACCCTTCTTTCCTTTGCACGCAGTATATAAGTCGGAACGGCCGGGATCGGCCGACTATATCCTATAGCTGCCATATAACTGAACGATCGAAAATGCCATAACTTTGGTGTTTTTAAAGTTAGGAAGTTGGTATTTTCTATGGGTTTTACATTTGGCCAATCAATTTGACGTACCAAATTTTATAAGGATCGGCCGACTATATCCTATAGCTGCCATATAACTGAACGATCGGAAATGCCACAACTTTGGTGTTTGTAAAGTTAGGAAGTTGGGATTTTCTATGTGTTTTGTATTTGGCCAATCAATTTGACGTACCAAATTTTATAAGGATCGGCTGACTATATCCTATAGCTGCCATATAACTGATTGATCGGAAATGCCATAACTTTGGTGTTTGTAAAGTTAGGAAGTTGGGATTTTCTATGGGTTTTGTATTTGGCCAATCAATTTGACGTACCAAGTTTTATAAGGATCGGCCGACTATATCCTATAGCTGCCATATAACTGATTGATCGGAAATGCCATAACTTTGGTGTTTGTAAAGTTAGGAAGTTGGGATTTTCTATGGGTTTTATTTTTATACCCTTGCAGAGGGTATTATAATTTTGGTCAAAAGTGTGCAACGCAGTGAAGGAGACATCTCCGACCCTATAAAGTATATATATTCTTGATCAGGATCACCTCCTGAGTTGATATAAGCATGTCCGTCTGTCCGTCTGTCTGTCCGTCTGTCTGTTTCTACGCGAACTAGTCTCTCAGTTTTAAAGATATCGAATTGAAACTTTACACACACCCTTCTTTCCTTTGCACGCAGTATATAAGTCGGAACGGCCGGGATCGGCCGACTATATCCTATAGCTGCCATATAACTGATTGATCGGAAATGCCATAACTCTGCTGTTTGTTAAGTTAGGAAGTTGGGACTCTCTATGGGTATTATATTTGGCCGACTATATCCTATAGCTGCTATATAACTGATTGATCGGAAATGCCATAACTTTGGTGTTTGTTAAGTTAGGAAGTTGGTATTTTCTATGGGTTTTATTTTTGCCCAATCAATCCGACATATCAAATTTCATAAGGATCGGCCGACTATATTCTATAGCTGCCATATACATAACTGAACGATTGGAAATGCCATAACTTTGGTGTTTTTAAAGTTAGGAAGTTGGGATTTTTTATGAGTATTAAGAATGCATCATATGAATAATTTTGGAGAATATAATTTGCAGAATATTCTGCAAGGGTATTTCAACTTCGGCTCCGCCCGAAGTTAGCTTTCCTTTCTTGTTTTTTTTTATCTTTACTTGTGCATTATTTTTAGCACGTTAATATGTCCTAAGACTGGGTGTATGTTGATTTCGGAGAATACTTTACAGTTTCTCACGGTAGACAGTACTATGGCCTTTTGCGTTCTGATTCAAGATCGTATTCTCAAAATTTGGCTCGTTAGCCAATGTAACTCTAAGGCACTCTGTTGTATTCATTTTAATAATTTTCTTTTTTTTTTTAACGGGTATTTTAATTCTCTTACATATACAATTTAATTTAAATTTAATTTTCTGTTTTAATTTCTTTTTTTTTGTATTTTATTATTAATAATTGTTTGGCGCTTGTTAAATTAGATTTTATCCAGATCATTAGCCTGGCTTCTGTTAATGGCTCTCTTTGATACACATTTGTTGTGGAACATATAGGCCTTATATAAAATAAATGCGCTCATAAAGAAAACAATTATTGATAGTATATTCGTTAATTTGAAATCAATATTTTGTGATTCAATTTTATTTATTATGTTAGCAGTGGAATCCACTGACTTAACGTCTACTAATCCCATATTGGGTATTTTTTCTGTCTCGTTTGTGGGGTCTGTTTTGGATATTGAATTGCTTTTAAATGAGACTTTCATGTATATAAAATTTTACAGTACATTAAATTAGTATATCATTTTTTTAAACATGTATATTCACAATTAGGGTTTTCGAAATGACCTTTACAATCAGGAGGGCACTTAGGCTTCCTCGCTTCTTTCATGTCCTGCTTATTTTTATAAGCTTGTAATTCCCTATATGTATTTTCTAATTCTTCTTTAATTTTTAAGTTCTCTTCCCATGGTACTGGGGTTGATTTTGTATCATAAAGTTGCCTATTTAATTCCTTTATCTTGAGATTTAGGAAATTTTTCTGTCCTCCTCCTCTTTTTTTACTTATTTTTCTTGATTTAGGCATTTATAATTTTTCTTTTTGTATGGAGGTATTTATTTATTTTACAGGTATCCCTACCTAGGTAAAAAAAAATGAAGACCCGCAGCTAGAAACTGCCTGGTCTGTACAATATTATTAATATTATTTTTGCATCGCAGATGCTTAAATTTATATATAAAAAAAAGTAATGTTGGGCGCTATTGGAAGCGCTGTCGGTTCACTTTTCCGTGGTCCGGCTTGGCGCGCCGAACGGGACCGGTGCTGGCTGTACAGGCTATTTCATCTATCGTTGGGATACACTTCTAGTCTCTGTGCATCCCTTTGCTCAATAGGAGCAGGTGCCGCCCACGAAGGTGAAGAAGGCGGATTGCCTTCCGCACTCATATATTTACAGCGTTGGTGTAGAAGGATTTGCCATTCCTTCCACACTTGTCGAATTTTCGTTGTCCGGGGCCTCTGGGCTCAGGCGGTACCGGTGCCGGTCATCGCACAGGTGTCGTTGGTTGTTTTAGTTGTTGGTTGCTCCAATTCTTGTTATAATTTTTTGTGCAGTCTTTATTATATTTGCACTGTTTTCGCATTTTTCAAATTCTTTTTGTGCGTTTTATTTATGTCACTCGCACTCACACGCACATTTTTCACATATATATGTAATTTAATGTGAAAAATGTGCGTTTTTTGTTTTTATCGATTATAACCTTAGTCACGGTCGCCATGTGTTATGTTTCCTTTATGAGGCTTTGTTAAAAAATTGTTGTTGAATTGGGAGCGACTCAGAGGTACGCTCCCAAGCTTTTTATTTTCAATTCTGATTTCTTAATTCTATTACATGTTTGCATAAAGCTAAGATCGGCCGGCTATGTCGGCAGAGACGCCGGCAGAGCGGCGGTCGACGCTTATGTATAATTGTCTTTATATATGAGAGAGAGAGATACTATGTTCACTTGGCCTTCGGAGCGGTCGCACATATCAAATATGCTTACACTGCAGTTCCCACGCATTCGAGGGCGATCATATAACCGGGCACTCGGGAACTGCTAGATTTATATATTTGTGTTTTGTTATTGTGGCCAAATGCAAAATGCCAAATAAGGTGTCTGTACTTAAATCGATGCGTAACACTGAGTACAGTGTGCATTCGATATGTGAACATACTACAAGATGCACTTCCGTCGTATGCCCCATCTATGCTCTTTGAGAGGCGTCACAGAATCCGTGATGCTCTACTCGAAATTCTGGGCGAAAGGAAACCCATCTTGGAATTCGGACCTGATCTAGGACCGAGTAACTTTGGAGAAAGTCGCGCCACCTTTGGCACAGCTCAATTGGAAGTTCATCGCCCACACTAGCTCCTGAAGCCAAATCTCTTGCATTAAGATTTTGGCACACACAACAAATGGATCAAACAGCTTGACAATTTGGGAAAGGACCTGGCATTTTGTGGGGAGATTTCCGTTGTCAACGCTGGTGGGACGAAGAAAAATTCATCGGACGTCGCTTTCCAACGTACGCCGAGAGTTTTGGCTGTACTTTCAGTGTCGATTTCGAGAAAGTCTGTGTTCAGAAGAAGATTGCTTTGGATATGAGCTAAGATTTCCTTGTGGAGGTCCATTTTCTTAATGGAAACCCGCGGAATCTAGGGCACTTTGTAGCTCCCGAACAATGAGCTGAGCGTCCTCTGCGGAGTCAGCTCGCGAAAGAACATCATCGGCTTACATGTAATTCCGAATGACATTACTCACTCTTGGATGGCTCAGCTGTACGTTTGTCGCCAGCTGTTGCAGAACTCTAATCGCCATGAAGGGCGCACAGTTGACTCCAAACGTTACCGTCTTGAGTTCAAAATCCGGAATATGAGGGAGAGATTTTTAACTCAAGACGGTAACGTTGCGGAATAAAATGCGCTGGAACGGGGTGAGGTTTGGGTCTACCTAAATTTGTCGATACATCTTCTCGATATCTCCACTATAGACGTATCGGAAATAACGCCACTTTAGGATTTGAATGGTTATGTCGGGCTGTAAGACTGGGCCAGCATGAAGGATGTTAATTAGGCTGACCCCATTTTCTGAAGGGCTGGAGGCATTGAATACCACCCGAAGCTTGGTGGTCGTACTTTCCGGCTTGAGCACGGCATGATGCGGAAGGTAATAGCTGGCAGCATCATGGGTGGGATGTACCTCTCTCATGTGGTTGAGATTGAGATATTCTTGTATCACGGAGTCGTACTTAGTTTTCTGCTGACTGTCCCTTTTTAGGCGTTGCTCATTCCTTAAAAATTGGGCTAGCACAGATGATCTGGAATATCCTAGGGCGGACTTTACGTTTTCGGAATCACGGACAGGATGGAAGAATTTCCGCTAGTTGCGGAAGAACGTAGGCAGTCGTACTTAACTGTAAGCTAGGCCGGTTTGGCGAACGAATAGTAAACTGACAGAGCTTATTGGATTCAGCGGATACTGTTTGATTTAAGCCTGATACCTGAGCTTGGATAACTTGATAAGGCAACTTAATTATGTTGAAAAGCCGCTCAGTGATAAAGGTTGCCACCTGAATCTATCAGAGCACCAGCAAAACTGATCTATACCCCGTCGCAAAGTAATTTTGCACAGTGGAGACCGTAGCAATGGTAGCCGCGGGAACGGGTGTATTTGGTCTTGGTCTGGGTGACGGAGTCGGATTGGAACGCGCTGGGTGTGAGTTGCCTCGGTGTAGTAGCGTATGATGGCGGCCGCGGCACGTGAAGCAGTTATGAGTGCTTTCGCAATCACGCAGCTGATGTCCACGTGCCCAACAGTTCAGGCACAGCCTTTTTTCTTTTATGTAATCGGACCCCTCATCGACAGACATCCGGAGAAACCGGGGGCATGTGCGTACGGGATGGTTTTCCCGATTACACAAATCACACCCTCTAGGTCTGGGTGCTACCCTTGCCTCGTAGGAATTTATCCTCCGAGACGCAGAATTGGATATCGATGCTCTGTTCTGAGACTGACTAGTGTCCGGTGACGCTCAGCTAGGAACCCATTTAGTTCTTGCCAAGTAGGAATATTGGCCTTGTCGTGTAGCGACTGTTCCCATAAGGAAAGCTGGAGCTTCGGGAGTTTGGAGGAGCACTTGTAAACCAGAAGGCAATCATAATTTTCAATATTGATTCCGCACATTTCCAGCGCCTCGAGGCACCCTTGGATGGTGCTTTTCAATTCTCGTAAAGCCGAACCAGATTCCTGAGTGACTGACTGCTCATTAAACAATATTTTCAGTTGGCTGTTTACTAACAATCTTTTGTTTTCGAAACGCTCAGTTAGGTTAGCCCAAGCTGAGCAAAAACCATCGTTAGTGAGAGACGTTTTAGAAACTATGGTGTGCGCGTCGCCACTCGTTTTGGCGTTAAGGTGGAATAATTTTTCGACTGGCGTTAGCCTCGGATTGTTAATATAAATGGCCGTGAACAAATCCCTAAATGTCGGTCATCGAAGATAATCGCCAGTGAAAACCTCGGTATCGCACGGAGGAAGCCGACAGCCTGATTGTGTTGGTATACCGAAAATGCTCTCCAGAAAAAGCTGCAACGAACATACTTCTATCTCTGTCTCTCGCAGTGGCTCAAGCATACACGCACAACAATCGTAGTGTGTATCTCTCTTTCAAACCTCTATCCTCACGCAACATCTCTCTCTCAAACCTCTAACCTCACGCAACATCTCTCTCTCATGTTCGCATCGAACTATCCTGACCATCTGGCGAATAGAAGGATCAAAGCGTACTAACAAACAACCGTTATAGTGTAGAGACAAGAAATGCCACTTGGTACGCGTATTTGATTTAAGTCTTTTACACTGACTACCATAATTTAAGATCCGACACGGCCATTCTGACAATTACACGTCCTCGTGTACTGTAACCTTAATATTACAAATATGACTTATAGATCCGTGATTATAGCTTGTGTTTTTTTTACACATCAATTTCAAATACCATTTATTTATTCGATATATGGCCTTACACTTAACATTTTCGCTTATTTCAAAGTCTTTCTATATTTTACATTTTACACAACATTATAAACAAATTTCAATTATTATTCTCATTACATAATCAAATTCATGTTAACATTTAATTCATTACATTTGCTTCTCAGCAATTCAAAATTCGACTCTAGTTATCGTCACTATGATTTCCTTTTGATTAAGAGCATAGTCCCTTCAAGAGCGCCTCACGCCATGTTCCAACTTTGCGCTATCATATCCGCGATCTGAGCACCACACCTTTCGTACAGGCTGTAGCAATAGCCGTACTTCGACTTGAGAATTGGCAAGCTCTCAGCTGCACTTTCTCCGCTACCATGCACGTGGTACAGACATCATAGCCTTTCTTAATGCGGGCTCATACATCTCGGACTTCGTCTCGGCGAAGGTTTAGGACGGATAGAGTCGGAGGGACCGCCGAGGATATGCTCATTCGTGCTTCCAATTCGGACAGTCGATCCGAGACCTCAATGAATTGGTTTATAGCGATTTCGGACGCCGTTGCAGTCATTTTACTCTTTCGACAGGAAAAGGAGACGGTTTAGGAGGTGGCGACTTTACCTCTTTATGTGTGGGCGGAGTGAGCGCCCTTTTTTTTCATTTTTAATAAGTTTCAGAAGAAATACTGAAAAAAAATAAAAAAAAATACCGAAAAAATACCCAACCAGTTTGTTGGAGTAGAGGAGTATTTATCTCGTTTTTGGTCTCAACGAAAAAAAAAAATATATATATATCACGGTATTTAATGATCGGGCAATAATAAATAATGTGATGTTCACACTCGGATTGGTTGAACAACAAAAAAAAATATGGAAATGCCAATTGAATTTGGTTTTGTATTGGTCGGAATTTAATTATTTAATCGGAATAAATTGTGATATTTAATTATTTGATCGGAATAATAAAGGGTGCACAAAAAATAAAGGGTGCACAAAAAATAAAGGGTGCACAAAGCCCCTTTTTTTCTATGTATGTTCGCGCTCACGCAACAACCTCTGGAATTAAAGAGAGAGAGAAAACACTGGAAACAAAAAGTTTTATTATTTATTTTATTTTTGTTTATATTTGATTAACTGTATATTTGAGTTGACCGACGGAAAACTTTTAGCTGGTATATTTTCGCTGTTGGGCTTAGAAAATATGATGTATGTAATATATATGTATGTATGTAGGAAAATACATGTATTTAATATATATTTATGTAGGAAAATATATGTATGTAATATATATGTTTGTAGGAAAACATATGTATGTCGGGTTGGTATTATTATCGTCCATATTTAATTACGCAGATTGTATACGCCGAATAAACTTGATCACGCCATGGCAACTTAAAAGTGTCCGCCAACATTCTAGCATACCGAAAATGCTCTCCAGAAAAAGCTGCAACGAACATACTTCTATCTCTGTCTCTCGCAGTGGCTCAAGCATACACACACAACAATCGTAGTGTGTATCTCTCTTTCAAACCTCTATCCTCACGCAACATCTCTCTCTCAAACCTCTAACCTCACGCAACATCTCTCTCTCATGTTCGCATCGAACTATCCTGACCATCTGGCGAATAGAAGGATCAAAGCGTACTAACAAACAACCGTTATAGTGTAGAGACAAGAAATGCCACTTGGTACGCGTATTTGATTTAAGTCTTTTACACTGACTACCATAATTTAAGATCCGACACGGCCATTCTGACAATTACACGTCCTCGTGTACTGTAACCTTAATATTACAAATATGACTTATAGATCCGTGATTATAGCTTGTGTTTTTTTTACACATCAATTTCAAATACCATTTATTTATTCGATATATGGCCTTACACTTAACATTTTCGCTTATTTCAAAGTCTTTCTATATTTTACATTCTACACAACATTATAAACAAATTTCAATTATTATTCTCATTACATAATCAAATTCATGTTAACATTTAATTCATTACATTTGCTTCTCAGCAATTCAAAATTCGACTCTAGTTATCGTCACTATGATTTCCTTTTGATTAAGAGCATAGTCCCTTCAAGAGCGCCACACGCCATGTTCCAACTTTCGTCTTTCACTTGTGCTTGCCCAATGACGTAGATAGCTCAAATCTCAAAACCATGTCTTTAACTCATACATTTCAATCAAATATTGTCATAAACTTTGCAGCCGCCAGGTTATTTCCGCTCGAATTCTCAAACACATCCGCCATTCACAAACATTTTCTTATCGAAGTCTATTGCAACTTCATTTCAACCATTCCATACTCTATATGGACATTTTGTTAATCACATAACATATCCTCTCACACGGATATATTATAACCATTTCAACAATTCTCAGGCGGGCACTCCAATTCACTCGGAACATAACCATCCGGCATCTTTCTCAAATCTTCATGACAATATTTATAAGTTCTTTTATTATGCAATGACTTCAAGATATATCTATCTCCTTCTAAAACTTCACTAACCAAAAATGGTCCTTTAAACTTTGCATCCAATTTAGTTTGATGTCGTTCTTCACTTTTCAGTAAAACAAAATCTCCAATTTTATGTTGTTCCACTGCTGCTTTATTTTTATCGAACCTTAATTTGTCGTAACTAGCTTGATTATTCATATTTTCAATTGCCCTATCTCTAGCATAAACTTTATCTACCTCCATCTCTGTATCATACGGTGGAATCAAGCCCAAAGGACGAGCCTCCTTGCCGACAAGCAACTCTAGGGGACTTGCTTTGGTTGCACTACTAACTGTGCAATTCAAGGCAAGTTGTACCTCACCTAAAGCATCTTGCCAAGATCGGTGACTTGATTCAACCGCTGACAGATTCTTAAGTGTACTCATCACACGTTCAACTTGACCGTTTGCACGGCTTTCTCCTGTAGCTATAAGATGAAGCTTAAACTTCTGTGATGTACAAAATTCTGAAAATTTCCCACTAGTAAAACATCTACCCTGATCAGCTATTATACGCTGCGGTATTCCGAACAAAGAAATAGATGATTTCATTGCCTGAATACAACTGTCAGAATCTAATCTTAAAGTATGGAACAAATAAACAAATTTTGTTAAAGCATCAATTTGTACTTTCACATATTCCTTAAGATCATTCTTCCCACTTAATTTTCCAGTAATGTCGATATGCACACTCACTTTTGGAATTGGATGTAACTCGGCTTGTATCTTCCCAGATGAACCCTTAACAGTTTTACATGTAATGCAGCTATCGACAAACTTTCTAACATATTTATTCATCTTAGCAAACCAATAATATTGATAAGTCTTGTCAAGAGTCTTTTTCCATCCCAAAAGCATGATGGACTCGTGCACTTGATTTGTTACCGACCATCGAAATGCGTGGGGCACTACTGGCAAACAACGGGTTCTTCCATTTCTCTGAACTTTACGAAACAAAACACCTTTTCTCAACTCATAAGTCTGTGCAACATCATCTGTCAACTCTTTAGAGTTAAGTTTGTTAATGATATCAGGCTTGGTCTGAGGAACTTGTGAGATGGTTCTGAAGCCGGCTAGCTGGGGCGACCGAGCGGGTCGCAGGTTGCGGATAGCGGACGACCTCACTCGAGGCCAACTGCGAATAAGCTGGCGGTGGAAATCAAACACGGAATCGTGGACGGAAACCCCAGCAAATAAGCAGTCCCGGACAACCAGCGGGTATCTTGCAACGAGGCAGTACCGACGATGCGATTTGTTCAGCTGCATCTAAACAGTTGCTTTACACAAACCCAATATCCCCCACACACCACCTACCCACTTCCTCTCCCAAACAATATCTCACTCCGGGCCGGACTACGGTGTAATCTTGAACGTGCCAAGAGTCAGCCTGACTGGGGGCCCGGATCAACAACTAGCTCAGTCTCACACGGTGGGCTCAGGGAGATGGAGACCCCCTGTTCTATCTACCGCCTTACCCGGGTAACGCGGATCTCTGCCCGGGCGGACCTTTCCACTTCTCCGCAGCTCGTGGGACCAACTATGGAAGCACACATAAAAACACAAACAAAAAAACGGAGACGGGAACTCCACAAAAACCCAGCGCTGCAAAGACGAACGATGGTTCCACTGCAAGCACCAGTAGGGCCCAGAAAGGGCCCCATCCCAAACAAGGGATGTCGGGGGACAGAAAGACTGTCGCTAACGCCTCTGCTATGTGCGCATCTGCGCCAAAACCAGTGGTAGGCGCAGCAAAGTCGATCGGGTCACCCGCTGGTGCAAAGAAGAATTTTACATACGCAGAGAGACGGACTGCCGCCCAAACCCTGCGCTCACATGCCAGAAGCACTGTCGCCACGCCTTCGCCCGAATGGCTAAAGAAGGTAGAGTGGGCAAGGACGGTGTTTCCCAACTATGGGCAAGAGAAGCCCCAACAAGAAGCTGCTCAGGCGAAGAGGCAACGCTCCATAGAGCTGCCCGGCCCGTCGGCGAAGAGATCGAAGATCCAGCCGTCGGTCTCCTTTGCCGAGATCACCAAAGATCGGGTCCTACTTGGACTCATAGATAGGGGAAATCCGGAGAACAGGATCCCCAGAAACAAATGGAAGGCGGTTGAGTCCAAGCTGTCACTCATTTGCCTGCGTATGGTACGCGAGAAGCCCGGTTCAGCGCCTTGCTGTATGGACGCGGGCTGGTACCAGGGCAGCGTAAAAGTGGTGGCCTGCAATCAGCTGACCTATATAAACAGGCGGTAGCTCAGCTCGGTGCAGTCTACGAAGGGGCGAACATAGTCGCACTAGATTGGTGTGACGTCCCCAGTAGACCGCGAGCCAGAATTTGGCTCCCAGCAGCAATCGCATCACCGGAGGACATTCTCTATATGTTGCAAGAATGCAACCCACATCTCCCCACAAAAGACTGGAAAGTCGTTAAGGTGGAGAAGCACGTAGGTGACGTAAACCAAGCGATCGTGGTACTAAATAAGGAGTCGGTCGCTCCCATAGAGGCTGCTCGGGGAACGCTCAACTATGGGTTCAGTGCCATACATATTAAAATATATAAAGGGGACTCTAATTCCTCGGGAAGTCCTGCCGGCAACCCAGCCGAGCAGGTGCTTGCGAAGGAAGTGGAGGCCTCTGGTGTGCCGGAGGACGGCTATTCAACCGACTCGTCACTAAGCAGAGAGATGCGAGCGATGGGACCGGCAATCGACGAAGTGGACCTGAGCGATTCGGAGGCCGACGTTACTGTGGTGGAGGTTGCAGCTGGGGATGTCGCTAAGACTCCTGCAGATCAACCTACATCACAGTAAAGCAGCGTCCGCTGCTCTTTTGCTTCGCCTGGCCAGAGGCGAAGCCGACGTGGTCTTAGTTCAGGAACCCTGGGTAGCAGGAGGCAGGGTTGCTGGACTAGGAACAAAAGACTACAAGCTTATGCTTGACCCCAAACAAGGTATAATTCGAACCTGCATTTTAGCCAAACGGCATCTTAGTACATTTCTGCTTCACAAATACAGCAACGGAAACAACACAGCAATAAGCCTGGAGCTGCAAAGCGGCTCTTTTAGGATGCTATCGGCCTACATGGCTTTCGAAAAGGTAGACCCCCCAGACGCGCTAGTCAGAGGACTGGTACAGGAATGTGAAGAGCTTAAGAAAGGTTTGGTGATAGGATGCGATGCAAATGCCCACCATACTCAGTGGGGCTGCCCTATCAACAACGACAGAGGTGAGTCTTTATTCGATTTCATTCTTAATTCGAACTTATTTCTTTGTAATAGGGGCAATACCCCTACTTTTATAACAAAAACGTGCCAAACGATCATAGATCTAACCCTGGCATCAGATTCACTCATAAGCACAGTCACAAACTGGGCTGTCTCCGACGAGCACTCATTTTCAGATCATAGGTTTATAGAGACAACTTTGTCCCTAGTGTCACCTGCGCCGGTCAGCTTTGCCAACCCCAGGCGGGCAAACTGAAATAAATACAAAGAAATTCTATCGAACTTCCTCCCCAGGAAGCCACCAGAAAGCACTCCTTGCACTCAGGAGCTAGATAATATAGTAAACAAATTCACAGAAGCATGCAACGCGGCATTCTCAGCTGCATGCCCGTTAGGGAAACCAAGGGGAAGGAAAAAACCTCCTTGGTGGACCCAGCAAATATCAATCCTCAGAGCCAAATGCAGAAACCTGTTCAACAGAGCGAAAGCTGCAAATGAGGACATAAACTGGCAAAGCTACAAAAAGGAACTAGCCACATACAAAAAGGCCATCAGAAAAGAGAAGAAAACTGCGTGGCAGAACTTCTGCTCGGACATTGAAAAGACAACTGATGACGGCAAGGCTCAGAAAAATACTTTCTAAGACAGCCGTATCCCTGGGCTATCTCCAAAAGGCTGACGGATCATGGTCGGACTCTAGTGAAGAATCCCTAAACCTACTCCTAGACGCTCACTTCCCAGGGAGCCTGCAAACAGGACATCCCCCAGGAAGACACACTGGAGAAGGAATAAACTTAAATCTCCTACTATCAGACCGTAATATAAACTGGTCCATTCATAGATATCAGAGGCGCAACACGCATACACCAAAGGTAAGTCGACCGAATCGGCGCTACACTTGGTAGTAAGCAACATCGAGAAATCACTCAGTATACAAGAATACACCTTGATCGCCTTCCTTGACATAGAAGGAGCTTTCAACAACGTGCTCCCCACGGCAATAACAGAATCCCTCACTGAACTAGGGGTTGAGCCACCGCTGGTGGGGCTGATCCACAAATTGCTGATAAGCAGATTGGTCACGGCCACACTAGGGACCTCGACCCAGACTTGATTAGTGAACAGAGGCACTCCGCAAGGAGGTGTACCATCACCCCTTTTATGGAATATCGCGGTAAATAAACTACTGCGGATTCTTGAAGGAGGAGGCTGTAAAATAGTGGCATACGCAGACGATGTCGCTATCATCTTTAATGGTAGGTATCCACAAACGTTATGCGATCTTATGACCGCAAAACTAAAAACACTATCGGAATGGACTACAAAGAACGGACTTGGGGTAAATCCCTCAAAAACGGAACTAGTCCTTTTTACAAATAGATACAAAATCCCAAAACTTAACCCACCCACTTTAAACAACTGTAATCTCTCTTTTAGCGAGCACGCAAGATACTTGGGGTTAGTATTAGATAAGCGTCTTAAATGGGGCCTAAACAACCAAGAGAGAACCAAGAAAGCGACCATTGCACTTTACTCTTGTAAAAAAGCAATTGGGCTAAGATGGGGTATGTCCCCTAAAATCGTCAATTGGATATACATAGCGGTAGTCAAACCAATCCTACTATATGGAGTGGCTCTGTGGTGGACCGCCTTACACAAACAATGTATCTTAACTCCACTTAACAAAGTACAGCGCATGGCGGCCTTGTGTATGAGTGGAGCCCTTCGAACTACCCCAAACGAAGCGCTGAATGCGATCTTGAACCTCCAGAGCCTGGACTTAGCAGGAATGGAAAGGGCGAAATCGGCAGCCATTCGACTAAGGGATACAGGGCAATGGAAAGCCCAACTGTTTGGTCACGCTAAGATTCTTCAGCATGACAAATTGATCCCGCCAAAAACGGATCTATGTAAAACCCGTGAATACAATCACACGCCCTTCGAAGCTCTGATCCCAGGCAGGGAAGTTTGGGATCGTGGCCGACCGGGCTCAATAGATGCAATCTGTTTATATACAGACGGCTCCAAACTAGACGGACACGTAGGTGGAGGCATATACTCCGAGCAATTAGAGATCAGGCGGTCTTTCAGACTTCCTGACCACTGCAGTGTCTTCCAAGCGGAAGTGTATGCTATAATGGAAGCACTTGTCTGTTTAAGGGACTTAAACACCCAGAACAGACACATAAACATATATAGTGATAGCCAAGCGGCTATTAAATCAATCTACTCGACAAATACAAACTCCCGAACAATAGCAGACTGTCGCAAATCTCTCCACGAGATGGCTAGTCAGTTTACGGTCAGCCTTATATGGGTTCCGGGTCACCGGGATATCGTAGGCAACTGTATAGCAGACGAGCTAGCCAGGCAAGGCACCACCATACCTCTCCTTCCAGGAAAGGAGAATGTCGGCATGCCGATGGCTACTTGTAAGCTAATTATTAAAAACCACTTCAGCAAATTAGCCAACACTTATTGGCAAAACACACCGCAATGCCGAATCTCTCACCAGACATGGCCTGTAATAAACAATAAGAAAACATCAGAACTACTCAATTTCAGCCGCACTGAGTGCAGCATGCTAATTCGAGTACTCACAGGCCACTGGCTCGTTGGCGCACACGCCGGCAGGCTAAAAGCCCCAAAAAACGATTTTTGCAGAAGCTGCAGGGATGAGGAAGAAGAGGAAACGGTGGAACACCTACTCTGTTCATGCCCAGCCCTATGCAGGCTTAGACTGAAACACTTAGGATATCCTTTCATAAATGACCTGACCGAAATATCGCAGACTAACCTGAAGAGTCTAAGCTCTTTTATTAAATCCTCCGGATGGGGGACCTGCTGATCGACCAACCTACAGGCTGACTCTTACGGATAGGGGACTCAAAAATAGAGACCATACGGTATCACAATGGACCCACAGAGGTCTAGGTGTACCAGGGTACAGCCTGGCAGCCGTCCTAACCTAACCTAACCTAATGATATCAGTGATTTCAGAATCCTGGCGCTGTTCAGCAGCAAGCCAGTCACTTGAGATTTCTGCCAAGTTTACACGCTTTTCAGGGACTATAGACTTTTAAACTTTGGTGGCTTCCTGAATATGATTTCTCGATAAAAAAATCCACATGTGCCATGCGCCTTCCTTCTCTATATTCGATTTTGAAATCAAACGACTGCAAATACGCCCACCAACGATGCACTCTTGGTGTTAGCTCAATCTTTGTCCACGATGATTTAAGAGAATTACAATCAGTATACACTATAAACGTACGACGAACTAAATAATGACGGAACTGTTTAACGGATTCTACCACTGCCAAGGTTTCTAATTCGTATGAATGGTATCTAGACTCTGCAGGGGAAGTAGTTTTACTAAAATACTCTATTACATGAGGACTACCATTGATTCGATGCATTAACATTGCACCATAACCATAAAAGCTAGCATCTGTGTGTAACTCTATTGGATGTTGTGGATCAAAAATAACAAGTACAGGCTCATTTATAAGGATAGCAATAATATTTTTTCTAATATCTTCCAACTCGTTATTCCAATTAAACACACTTTTACTCGAAGTTAAGGAATATATCTGTTTCATAATCTGTGAGAACCGAGGCACGAATTTTCGAAAATAAGACGCCAATCCTATAAACTGTCTTACGCTACGAACGGTTTGCGGTGGTGGCAAGGAATTTAACGCAAGAATTTTTCGCGGATTAGGCCTTAACTCTCTAGCTCGTACCTCATTTTTTTTTTTTTTCGGACGTTGAGCCTAATAGGCGTAAAAACGAGATCGCGAGAAGTTAAAAGCACAATGTAGAAGCGGACAGACTAAGATTACAAATACGTACGAGACTAATACTAATACTAATTTTGTGCTAGGTAAGATAAAATTAATGATTTTAGGCTTGGCAAAGAGTCGGTAGTAGAAATAATGTGGTTTATTATAGTCATACCCCAAGTATTGTACAGTAGTTTTTAAGAATCCACATTTTGCTATGTTAAAAGAGAATCCCGCTGCAGTCAATACATCCAAAACAATCCTCAATCTTTGCATACCTAATTCTATGGTAGATGACACCACCATTATATCGTCCATATAGACTATTACATAAGAATATGCAAGATTTCCCAATGCGTTTATAATGGCTCCGGGCGTTCTTGAGGCCAAATGGCAGGTGTAACAAACGCGGTATATTCAACAGAATCGGGATGAATGCGTATCTGATGGTATCCACTAGCCATATCCAGACAAGTAAAATATTTTGCACCCGCTAGTCTAGCAATCTGATCGTTAATAAGTGGTAAGGGATATCTGTCCAAAACAGTATTGTTGTTCAGTTCACGATAGTCAACGCAAAGTCGATCGGATCCGTTCTTCTTTTTAACCAAGAGTATAGGACTAGCATAGGGAGAACATCTAGGTCGAATAATGTTACAGTTTAACAATTCCGTTATCCTTTCACGTACAATTTCTTTTTCATTTGGTTTTGTTTGGATCAATTAATCTAATAGTTATTTCACCTGAATTAACCTTTGTGCAAGGGATTCCATCAATAAATGCAGCTGAATAGTCTTCAAGTAATTTAATTAAGTTTTCTTGTCATTACCAATCATTTCAGTATCAACATTAAGTAACAAGGCAGATGGCTCAGATACTTTACAGACTTTTACAGACTTAGACTTAACAAATTAAGATTTATCAGGTGTCAAGATGATTTCGTATCCCTGACTAAGGATTTCCCTACCAATTACAATATCATTTGTGAGATACTTATCTGCTATGACGTGAAACAGTATTTCTACAATATTTCCATTAATAATACATTTAGATAGTTTTTGTAGCTTACTGGAAATGCCAGCGTCGCCAATACCTCGTATTATGACAATATTATTAATAAGTTTGCCATAAAATTTACCGGCAACACTACTTCGAATAAGCGAGCATTCTGCTCCAGAGTCAAAGCAAATAGGAAAGATCTCACCCTGATGTCTCAAAACTCCTTTTGCCTCAGCCACAAAACATTGATTACATTTCTTCTCAGTAACTGCTCCAGATTTAGCTGCATTGTTCGTGCACCGATTCGCAAGATGCCCAAGTTGTCCACACCGGTAACAGGTCACATTCTGCAAATCGCGATGCTGTTTATTCTCCGATCCAGACCGCTTTAATTTACACTCCGCCATTTTATGTCCTGGTTTCTTGCATAAGTGGCACACAATTTTGGCTCGCTTGCTGTCGCCGCTATTACCATCAGTACTTCCAGCACTACGCTTTTTGTCAAATGTAAATGCTTTCAGTTCCATCTGGAGTTGACTTCTAGTTTGTACATTTGACGAGAACACCATACTCTGCAAACGGTTGTCAAAATTAACCATGTGGATATAGTTATTTCCTCGACGTTCATATTGCGCCATTTTGTGGTCAATGACGTCACCATACGGCTTGCGTACACTGCAGGGCACTCATTGTAGGCTGGACGGCTGTTCAGCAGATTCAGGAACATAGCTGCCGACGTTTCCTTAATTTCGAAACGCTGTATAAAAAGTTCTTTAAACTGCTCCCAATTAATGCCGGGATAGCAGATCTGTGCAAGCCACGCTGAAGCACTGCCCTGCATGCAACTACTCAACATCATGATAAGTGCGCTGCCATTAATCTGCTGTTCGTCCATAATAATGCTTGCCGTTGCACACCATTGAGTCGCATCAGCTCCAGTTACATCTGGGTTAAATTTTGGCAAAACCACTTGATTTTGTGGACGCACAGACGCTTGCATAGCCCTACACATTTCGACGAAATTACGATTTTGCAGTTCCATAATGGTACGCCACTGATCTTCAGAAAATGCAGGAGTTGGCACTGATCCCACTTCTGATGTCGAGTTGCTATTATTATCTTCCATATTTAATTACGCAGATTGTATACGGCGAATAAACTTGATCACGCCACTGCCAACTTAAAAGTGTCCGCCAACATTCTAGCATACCGAAAATGCTCTCCAGAAAAAGCTGCAACGAACATACTTCTATCTCTGTCTCTCGCAGTGGCTCAAGCATACACGCACAACAATCGTAGTGTCTATCTCTCTTTCAAACCTCTATCCTCCGCAACATCTCTCTCTCAAACCTCTAACCTCACGCAACATCTCTCTCTCATGTTCGCATCGAACTATCTTGACCATCTGGCGAATAGAAGGATTAAAGCGTACTAACAAACAACCGGTCTAGTGTAGAGACAAGAAATGTCACTTGGTACGCGTATTTGATTTAAGTCTTTTACACTGACTACCATAATTTAAGATCCGACATGTATGTAATATATATATGTGTAGGTGGCGGAAAATTTATGTATAAATCTGGCCGGCGGGTATGTGTTGTAATTTTCGATTTTTTCTGGACTGTATTTGAAATGGAAAAGGTGTGCTAAAAATATTTTAGCTGTGGAAACACAGCGAAGGGCTGGCACTTTAAATAAGTAGGGGGCCGATTTTGGCGGATCACTTGTAATTAATATTCAGTGTGCGCTGGGAATATATTTTCCACACTTTAAACTTTTCACTGAATTTGTTCACTGGATTTTAATTATGTATGTACACATATGTATATTTTGATGTACGGCCAAATTAACTTATGTACTCGAAATGTACTTAATTTGCACAAAAGGAAAATGGACTAAAATGGCCGCAGGATCAAAGGAGAATAAGAAAAGTCGAAATTGTATTTTAATTTCCGTTGTCGGATTAATCGAAGTTTGATTTTAGACAAATCATACAGAAAGTCAAACGAAACGGAGTTTTCGATGGCTTACTGATGACCGGCAATTAAATAAATTTTATACAAGTTCGTACTTATCTTATGGTAATTTGTTTTTTAGTAGGATGCTTAAAACTATTCTTAAGTAATAACATAACTCGGCGTGCTCTCGTGACGACAGGATCGACGAATTCCGGTGGGATACCGCGCTACAAGAATCTCCCTTGAGTGCCGATTTACTAGGGGGCCTCTTCTCTACCTTATTCACGGATACTAAAAACATCATGGGGATAAGTTAAGAATCCCCAACCTGCTCATAAGGAAGCGACTGCTAGAGCAGTCGGGTGGTCACATCAGCCAAGCAGAATTTTTTGTAATCGTCTTTGACTTTCAAAGTGAACGGTCGTGTTTTTTTCTGCGCTTCGAATTTTGTATTTTGTTTTCGTTTATTCCCATCGGTGGGTTTTATAAAAACAACATTAAATTTTCTTTCGGTTATTTAAACATAAATTTAAACTCCGTTCGCTTCGCGAGTGCACTTTGTATTGATACTAATAAATTGTTTTAGTTTTTCGTAATTCTTATCTGTGTTTTCTATCCTATTTATATCCCCGCTGTTTCTCTTTTGTGCATGCACTTTAACTTATTTACGCTCCCGCTCTCTTGCTCTCTTTGCTTTGAAAGTTCTAAGCGTGCAGTTTCTGCGCTCTTGCGGTACTTATAACTGCTCGTTTATAAATTTCAATTTGCTTTCTTGGTACAGTGGTCCCAATAAATATAAAATGAATAATAAAAATTTAGTCTGCTTCTGCAAAAAATGGCTGTGTGAAAATATGGTGCACACCAAGTGCGCTGGTTTTACTGGCCGGACAAGTGAAGACCTTTCGAAGGGGCCCAATTTGCAGTTTTGTTGTGACGCTTGTATCGAGGTTGCGAACGAGATGAAATCGTTCATGCGCCAAACTAAAGGCGGCCTGATGGGGCTGATTAGCTGTTTCGGAGTTGCTAGAGATAGTTTTCGCCGAGCTGATGATCTCCTCTCTGCGCTGGACTCGCAGTTTAATAGTCTTAAGCTATTAGAAGAGTCCCCTAAGCGCAAAAAGGCCGCTGGTGGTAAGGAGCAAAAGGGGATCAGCAGCTGATTTCAGCAAACCCTCAAATGTTGCTAAGATCAGCAGCTAAAAAAGATTCGGTATCCGAACAATCCGTTACAGAATGCATGCAACCAGGGACTTCTAAGAATTCCAATTTGTCCGGAGTGGTTTCACAATTAGTGGATCCACCTATCTCTCAGAATGTAGCATCACTACCACAAGGGACTACTGAGTCCGGACAACCGGCTCAAGTTGGTTTTGCAGAAACAATGTCTGCTCCACCAAAATCCCTTTTAGTGGTTCCACTAAAGAAACAAATTTTCGTTTCTCGGCTTTCCCCTGATCAAACATCTTCTGATGTATTGTCTTATATACAAGACAAAACTAAAGCCGATTGTAATAGTGTAAAGGTGGAAAAGTTTAAGTTTTCTTATGCTAGAGAAATTTCATCTTTCAAGATAACTGTCCCTAACGAGCTTTTTGAAGTCATATGCTCGTGCGACTTTTGGCCGGATAATATGGTTGTAAAATAGTTCGAGGCTAAGATAAAGAAGAAGGGGCCCGTAGGAGTAAAACTTCCTAGTCGAGGCCAAACCAGTGTGCCAATTTCAAAAAACTAACTTCTAACCTCCTTCTTTCCTATCAGAATGCAAGAGGTTTGCGTAGCAAACTCACTAAATTGTATTCCGTCCCTCTAGACGTGGAGGGGGAGTCTTAATTGGAATTGATTCAAACTTCCCGTCTGAGGAATTATTTTTTGATGAATTCAATACCATTGAATTTATTTGTGTAAAGTTATCGCTTCCTGGTAACTTTATATACATAACTTGCTCTTATATTCCGCCGTTGTCTGAACTTCCTGATTATTTAAATCACCTATCCGTTATTAAGTCCGTTGCAAATAAGCTTTCCGATAGGGATCAGTTGATAGTTCTAGGTGATTTTAATATACCTGGAGTTACTTGGTCCACTGAGGATGGATCGATTGTCAAATCCTGAAAGTGTGTTTCTGTCCAGAGTAGCACCACTCACGCAACCTGAAGATCCATATCATCCAACAATCGAACTTTGATACGGCTAGAGTTATAGAAGAAAAATCAGAAAAATCCAAACGAATACATTGTTTTCGCAAGGCAGACTTTCTGAGGCTTAATAATTTTATTTCTGTCTTTAATTGGTCTGATCTTTACTTATGCAATAATATGTCCGATGCAGTTAATGTTTTTTATACTGCAATAAACTCATTTTTTAATTCCTGTGTTCCGTGGTACCATCCGTCAACTTCCAATAAATCACCTTGGTTTAGCAAAGAGTTAACACACTTAAGAAATGTAAAGTCCAGACTTTTTAGGAAATATAAAAATACCGGTTCTCAATCTGTTTTTACTAGATATTTAAGTGCTCGGTCAAGATTTACCGTGCTTAATGCTCAGTGTTATAATAGTTACTTAAACCGTTGTAAGGTCCAGTTCTCTCAGGACCCGAAACAGTTTTATAATTTTGTTAACACCAAGCGTAAATCTAATTCTTTTCCTTCCTCGCTGTCGTTCGAAAACATGACGGGAACCACAGATCAGGCAATAGCCGATATATTTGCCCAATTTTTTCAAACGACTTACTCTACTTTAGATTATTAATCTCAGCCTTATTCTTACACCATGCCCAAGTCAAACCTCATATTCTGTCCCACTTTAACAGAAAGCTCTCTTCTTTTGGATCTTCTTCGTATTAAGCCTGTTTATTCGCCAGGGCCCGATGGTATTCCTGGGTGCGTGCTTAGGTATTGCGCTAAGGCCCTGTGCAAACCTCTTCACAAGTTGTTTACCTTATCTCTAGAAACGTCCCAATTCCCAAATATTTGGAAGGAATCATTTGTTATTCCTCTTTTCAAAAAAGGTAACAAGTTAGAAGCCAGTAACTACAGAGGTATTTCTAAGTTGTCAGCTATTCAGCTTCAATAGTAGTTTTCAAACAGACGTCATTTACACTGACTTTAGTAAAGCATTTGACTCTGTAAATCACTTACTTTTCATTCAAAAACTTGACCTTTTAGGTTTTCCAGTTGATCTGATTAAATGGATTTCAAGTTATCTAAATGGCAGGTCACAAAGGGTCCTTTTTAAAAATTCAAATTCTGAAATTCTCCGTGTTACCTCCAGTGTCCCACAAGGGAGCCATCTGGGTCCGTTACTTTTTACATTATTTATTAACGATCTTCCCTCAATTATAAGTCATTCTCGCGTACTTATGTACGCAGATGATGTTAAGTTGTGCCTGCAGTATAAGGACATTTCCTGCCATTTAAACTTGCAATCCGATCTAGATAATTTTCAAAACTGGTGCCGAGATAATTTACTAAATTTAAACGGTTCCAAGTGCAAGCTGATGACTTTTTATCGGGCCAATCCGATATACGCGACTTACACGTTAAGTGGCAGCTCTTTGGATAGAATAACTCTTGTAAACGATCTTGGCGTTCTCTTGGACCCTAAACTAAAATTTTCTAATCACATTTCGTCCATGGTTAATAAAGCCAGAGGAGTGCTTGGATTTATTAAAAGGTGGTTAAAAGAATTCGATGATCCTTATTTAACTAAAACTTTATTTATTTCGCTAGTCCGTCCGATTCTGGAGTATGGGTTTCCCGTCTGGAGTCCACAATACGGAATACATATTGGTCGTATTGAATCTGTACAAAAAAACTTCCTTCTTTTTGCTTTACGGCGCCTAAACTGGGATGCAAATCTTATCTTACCTTCTTATTCTAGTAGACTTCTTTTGATTAATTTACCATCCCTAGCCAACCGTAGAACGATGCTTGGTACTATCTTTATTTATAACCTTATACATGGTGATATTGACTGCCCCGACTTGTTAAGTCGGCTAAACTTTCTGTGCCAAGTAGATTAACTAGAAATTATATTCCCCTAATTTTAAATCATTGTAGATCTAACTATGCCTTGCATGAGCCTTTCAGAGTATTATGTTCTGACTATAATAGACTTTTTCCTGTAATATCAAATCTTGACTCTCTGCCGCTCCTAAAACGATTAATACTTGCTTCATTGGCACAAGATTGATCTAACTATTACTTTTTTCCCCGGACCTTTACCTTTATTTTCCTATCTCGCGTCTATCCTATCGCGAATCGTGCCGTACGATACACGGCTGCGCCCCTCGGTCGGTTGGGCGGGTAAGTGGGCCGTGGGACTCCGCGCGAAAAAAAAAAAAAAAAAAAGATCTTTCACTTTTAATAAAGTTGCAAAAGATTTCAAGGGGCGGATCTAATGTAATCCTACTTCAGGAATATCGGATAACAGAAAGAAAATAGAACGGAGCCTCATGGGGTCTTGGAGGTGGTGCCATGGCCTCCTTGCCACACAGAAAAATCTTCCCATTGACAACAGGAGTTAGCCCAAGTGGACACTGGTCACCAAACGTAAGTTCTCACTCTCTGTGCCAATCGGATATCCTTATTGCGCAAAGCAATTTTCTTATTTACGCCCCTCGGAAAAACGGCGACCACAGACATAGAGTAAGAATCTATATAGAGGTTTCATTTGTTCTGCCCGCGCTCTCCAGTGACTTTGCCACGTAGGGAAAAAACGGAAAAAAAGAGAGTTTTTCATTTGTTCGAATCGAGCTTCATTCGAGTCCCATGGTGAATACTTATTACTGCACTGGTCGCTCTTATTCCTAAGGATTGGTGCGAGAACTCCCCATACTATTGCTTGTGCCTCGCACATGTTGGGTGTGGTGAGAAACTAAAGTTGGCTTCGAACATGGCTCTCAGCAGAGCTTTGGCAGAGCAAATGAAACCTCTATATAGATTCTTACTCTATGCTGACAGCGAGCATAGAGTAATAATGCATCCAGTAATGCCACGTAGGGGAAAACCGGAAAAAAAGAGAGTTTTTCATTTGTATGAATCGAGCTTGAATCGAGACCCATGGTGAGTTTCTGCAGCTGAAATGGCCTTATGACTTAGCTTTGTTTACAAATATGTTGTTATTGTTTTCCTTTGATGGGCCTGAATTCAACGTCCACACGGGGCTGACTTTAACGTGCATACGGGACTGAATTCAACGTCCACATTTCAGTTGGCTTTGAATTTGATTTCACTTGAAAGGCAATTTCTAAACACGACCCGCACGTTTAAGGTTGAACAATAGTATTACAAACACTACTTTGATAACAAGATTTTTCATAAAGGTTTAGTGTATTTAATTATAAATAATACAAAAATTATTGCATTTTGGGTAACTTAAACATTTTAGAAGATATAGCTAATAACAAAAAAAGAGTTAATATACGCAGTTCATTGAAATAGCCGTCAAAGGAAGCAATTAAAAAAATGTAATACATTTCAAAATATCTTATTAATAACCTAATCGTACTGAAATACAATTCTTCTATGATCTAATATTTTGTTGAATAGCCTTTATTAGCCTGACAGGTATCACTGATATAGCCTTACACCTGTGAGGAATGGAGTACACCAAAACTTGGCAACGCTTGAGGGAAATCTGGCCCCATGCCTCCTGCACATCTTGCGATTAAGGGCCCATTCTGGTTATTTGTGCCATAAAAAAGGCATTCTTTTTTTTTTTGACAAAGAAAAAAACATAGGTACTTCAAACTTTTTAGGTATATTTCTGATATATTAAAGTTAATTTTGTAAAAATTTTAAAACTTTTGAAGCATTTCCGGAAGAGGGACACAGGGCGTCGTAGGCCAATGCGCGAAACAGGAACCCCGCTGGTGACACTTCTACAGGTCGTAAAAATCGTCTAAAACAAAATTTTCAAAAATTTTCTTGTTTAGTAGGAGTGTAAATAGTGAAATTTATCGAAATTGAATAAAAAATAACAAAATGGCGGCGTTTTTAAAATTTAGTTTCGTTTTTCAGAACATTTTCTTCACTTTTTTGTCGATAAAAAATCCAATGTATAAGCTATCTATATAAATATAGACCACAGTACAACTTTAACCTCCAAAGAGATAAGTCGTGCCAAAACAGTGTAAAGCCGAGCCTCGCGCAAACCAAAAACGTTATCAGCAAAATTTTGCACAAACAAATATCATCCACAAAGAGAAAATAAAAAACCCAACAACAACAAACACAAGAAAACCTCTAATACGGGCTCAAGCCCTTCATTAGCAATCATGACGGTGTTTGTAAAGTTAGGGAGCTGGGATTTTCTATGGGTTTTATATATGGTTAATCAATCCGACCTACCAAATTTCATAAGGATCGGCCGTCTATATCCTATAGCTGCCCTATAACTGATTGATCGGAAATGCCATAACTTTGGTGTTTGTAAGGTTAGGAAGTTGGGATTTTCTATGGGTTTTATATTTGGCCAATCGATCCGACAAAATTTTATAAGGATCGGCCGACTATATCGTAAAGCTGCCATATAACTGATTGATCGGAAATGCCATTACTTTGGTGTTTGTAAAGTTAGGAAGTTGGGATTTTCTATTCTAAGTGACGTCAGGCAGAACCGAACCGTTGGATTATACTCAAAATCTGCTTGGCGGTTTGAAGTGTGGTGAATGCATTGAAAGTAAACAAACTGATGTTTTGCAGAGAAATCATTGAAAGAATAAAGATTTGGAATTAACATCCATTTATATCAAGCCCCTGGGCTACATTTTCCCAAAAAACCAAAATTAAATTTAAGCCATATACTAGGTGGGGTGAAAAGTAACCTCCTTGACCGCCAGAATGCGCTTCTACTGCAAAGAAGGTTATGGTTCCTTACGGTGCGTTCATATTTAGGCAAGCATACCAAATTTCAGTGTGATACTGCCTTTAGTTTTGTTTTGGCAGCTGATTGTTGTTGACGAGTTTGGCATCATGTTGAATATGAACAAAAACGATTTTCGTTCTCTCATAAAACATTATTTTTTGAGAGTTGCCGAAGGAAACAAAAGAAAAATTGGACAAATATTATGGGGCAAATGCTCCGTCAGATTACACCGTGAAATATTGGTTTCGAGAGTTTCGTGGTGGCCGCAACTCTACTACCGATGAAGTCCGCAGCGGCAGGTCTTCCGATGCGGTTACAGAGGACAATGTCAAAAAAAATACATGAAATGGTATTGACTGCTCGCAAAGTGAAAGTGTGCGAGTTAGCAAATGCCACAAAGATCAGTACTGAGCGCACACGCCTTATTTTGAGCGAGATTCTGCATATGAAAATGTTATCCTGCCGCTGGGTGCCGCGCATGCTCGCTCCGGACCAAAAACTCGAAAGAGTGTTTGGACTTACTGATGCGGAATCCGGCGGACTTTTGGCGTCGATTGGTAACTGTTGATGAAACCTGGATCCACTATTACACACCAGAGAACAGAATGAGTGCCCGGCAATGGACCAAAGCCGGCACGAGTGCTCCGAAGCGGCCGAGGGAGGCTCGATGGGTAGGAAAGGTTATGGCGTCAGTTTTTTGGGATTGTCATGGCATACTCTTCGTGGACTACCTCGAAAAAGGAAAAAACCATCAACAGCGAGTATTACTGTGCATTGTTGGAACGATTGTAGGCCGAAATCGCTGCAAAACGGCTTCACATGAAGCGAAACACATTTTGTTTTTGCAAGACAATGCACCAGCGCACAAGAGCGTAGCAACCACTGCTAAAATAAGTGACTTAGGGCTCCAATTGTTTCGGCATCCACATTATTCACCCGATTTGGCTTCCTCGGACTATTATCTTTTCCCGAACCTGAAAAGATATCTCATTAATACAAAATTCAGCACACGCGAGGAAGTCATCGACGCCGCGGAGGAGTAATTTGCAGACCTTCCGAAAAATTACTTTTCGGATGGAATCAAGAAGTTGGTAAATCATTGAATAAAATAAAAAAACATTTCAGAAAAAAAAAATTATTCATGGTGAATACCTATTGCTGCACTGGTCGCTCTTATTCCTAAGGATTGGTGCAAGTACTTCCCACACTATTGCTTGTGCCTCGCACATGTTGGCTGTGGTGAGAAACCGAAGTTGGCTTCGCACAAGGCTCTCAGCAGAGCTTTGGCAGAGCAAATGAAACTTTTACTACTGTGGGCAAAAAGTAAGGTGAATTTGTTTGTAAAGTGAAAATTCTTTATTTATTCTCCTGAATCAATTTCATCCCCTTCAAAGTAATCCCCTCCCGATAAAAAAATATTATGCCAACGTTTTTTCAAATCCTCGAAACAGGCCAAATAGTCCCTTTCCGGTATAGCCATGAGCGCCCTCGTCGATTCCGCTTTTATCTCTTCAATCGACTCGAAACGCTTTCCCCGGAGTGGTCTCTTGAGTTTTGGGAATAGCCAAATCAGGAGAATACGGTGGTTGCGGAACGATATGCTTCGAATTCTTGGCGATTTGGTCACGAAGAACGAGTGCAGAATTTGACCGTTTTCTATACCAAACGAGATTTGACTTTTCGTAGGCCCAAATGGTCTTTCAAAATGGTTTTCACATTTCCTTCTGATATTCCGATCATATCAGTAAGGTCTCTAACAGTCAACCGACGATTTGGTCATCTGTTGACGTCGATGGTCGTCCGGAGCGCTCCAAGTCATCAACACGTTCCCGACCCTCTTTGAACTCTTTGTACCACTTATAAACATTTTTCTGGGACATGGTAAAATCACCAAAGGCCTTCCGCAACATCCTCAACGTTTCCGCAGCCGAAATTTCATTCTGCAAACAAAATTTGATGGCACTTCTCTGCTCAATTAAATCAGACATTGCAAAAATCGACAAATGCACTCTTGATCATTTGATAAACACAAGCGTAAATATAGTACTGATACTGACATTGACATGAAATTACCACCAGATGTCATCAACAGTCCTGCCAACTCAAGAAAAAAAGAACTAGTCCGCCATCTTAAGCCCGCGAATTTTAAATTGAAAATTCACCTTACCTTTTGCCCACAGTAGTATATAGATTCTTACTCGTCTTTGGTACCTGTACCTGAACGCTCGCAATCACAATTTTCAATTTCAAAATCTGAAAGTGCTTTATACAAGCCCTTTTTAGGGCTACAACGTTTGTTAACATAGATTCTTACTCTATGCTATGGAGCGGCACGAGAAACGTTCGCAAAATGAGAGTCAGTAAAAGACCGCTTCACCGAAAAACTCAACGTAAACCGTCTTCACATTTACTTTCGTTGTTGCAAAAAAAAATAATATAATTGGTTTCTTAGAGAAATTTAAATTTATTTTCAAATATTTTTGTGAACAAGTTCCATTTCGATTCCATGTTCCATGTATAAAAATGCTATCAAAAAGTCAAAAGTTTCAGAAAATTTTGTTTTTAATTTTTTTTTTGCATTAAACACGTTTGAACGTACGTTTGCGACCCGTGGAAATGACCATAAATCATTTTTGTAACATTTTTTATATATTACGTGTTAAGCTTTATAACTAATAAGGTGTTCAGATTTTCTTCACTAATCGAACTTCTTTGTTCACTTAATATGTAGTGTAAGGCTGAGAATGCCCGTTCGACGGAAGCTTGCGTTGCAGGTGTAGCCAGCACAATCTGCGCTAGTGCACTTACATAGTCATGTATACCCCTACATACCCTCACTTATTAGCATAAGTTCATTACATACATAAGCTTAAACTTGAAGCTTTTGACTCCAAGCTTAAGCGAGAGAGTTTATAAGATGTCTTACAACGATACGCACGCATCAATTAAAACTATTTAAATCGTTTTAATCGTTTTCATTAAACTTATTTCATACGACAAAGAAGTCGATTGAAGCGTTTTCTCGACGACTTTTATATTCATCATTCAGACGACAAAGAAGTAGTGACTGAGGACAGCGATCAGCACATACGCATTTTGGGACACAGAAGTCTCAACTGGAAAAGCTGCGATCAACCATCCGGACGCAGAAGTCTGGGCTTGGAAGGCATTATTATACCTTCCATCTAACTGTCGACGAGGATCAAGTATCACAGTAAGCGCTTCTTATGTAATTACCGCCTGGAACTCTTCGATACACATTGTCCAACACACGTGGACGAATATAAAGAAATACCGAAAATATAACTGGAAAGTTTCCATCGGAACCACAGTAAGCTTTTCTTATCTAATTACCGCCTGGAACTCTTCAATACACATGGTCCAACACACGGGTACGAACGTAAAGAAGTGCAGAAAACATAACTACAAAGTTTCCATCGGAACACAATCGGAGAAACCCAAAGCAAATCTGGAAAACTCTTAATACAACGAAAAGAAGATTTTAGGTCATTACATACATATTTTTATACCCTTGCAGAGGGTAATATAATTTTGGTCAAAAGTGTGCAACGCAGTGAAGGAGACATCTCCGACCCTATAAAGTATATATATTCTTGATCAGGATCACCTCCTGAGTTGATATAGCCATGTCCGTCTGTCCGTTTGTCTGTTTCTACGCAAGCTAGTCTCTCAGTTTTAAAGCTATCGAATTGAAACTTTGCACACACCCTTCTTTCCTTTGCACGCAGTATATAAGTCGGAACGGCCGGGATCGGCTGACTATATCCTATAGCTGCCATATAACTGATTGATCGGAAATGCCATAACTTTGGTATTTGTTAAGTTAGGAGGTTGGGATTCTATGGGTCTTATTTTTGGCCAATCAATCCGACCTACCAAATTTCATAAGGATCGGTTGACTATATCCTATAGCTGCCATACAACTGAACGATTGGAAATGCCATAACTTTGGTGTTTTTAAAGTTATAGAGTTGGTATTTTTATGAGTGTTAAAATGCATTATATTAATAATTTTGGAGAATATAATTTACAGAGTATTCTGCAAGGGTATATCAACTTCGGCTCCGCCCGAAGTTAGCTTTCCTTTCTTGTTTTTTATAAAGCTTTCACGGCTAATTAAGTTAATATAAGAAAAACAAAAGGTACAAACTGATAATATTTATAAAACTTGAACAAAACTAAAATGAATGAAAACAGCTTAGCCGCGTTTAATTCAACCATGAATTGCATAAAATTAATACAAAATTTTGACGGTACTGAACCAATCAGCTGCCAGATTTAATAACACAAATAGAACTTGTCCTTCCGACTCTTCATGTTTTCGACGGAACTACCAAAAACATTTTGTTTGGCCTTATAAAAAACAAATTCGTGGGATTGTGCAAGCCAGTGCTTCATAGACATGGCAATGTAACCGATTGGGAAAGGTTAAAACAGATTATTTTGAAAAACTTTGGTGAAAAAGAATCAAGCGATTTTTTAATGGATATGCTAAAATTATGTCGAGTCGAATCAACCATAGAAGAATATTATAATAAAATTAATGAAATTTCTACTAGAGTACACAATCGGATACTAATCCATAACGATAATACATACACTTCATCAGAAGTGAACCGAATCGAACTTCGCGTTTTTAAAGATAACCTACCCGAACCTACAAAAACCTTGATTTTCGCTTGAAATCCAGAATCCGTAGACGATGCCTATAAAATCATTGAATAGGCTAGGCATCAAAGCTACACATTGTACGGGCCTATTCGAAAGAATAATAAATATAATAAATCCAATTTCAGAACAAATTTTAGTAACGATAATAGAAATGTAAACGAGCTAATTGTTACACAAAATAGTTTTGAGGAAGCAAACAGGGACCAACAGAACAATGCCGTTCCAAACGAGAATCGAGCATCAGAAGGTACATTTAGGATGAACAATAGAAGGCAAAGGTATCAAAATCAGTCGAATAATTCGAATAGAGTGTCAACAAATAATAGAAATTTGCAAACCTCTGAGCAGAGCAGACGTAACTTCGAGCCAATGGATGTAAATGTAAATTTTCGGATAGAGGATCAAGACGATTACCATATATAAAAATTCAGGGTAAAAAGAGAACACTTTTGTTTATCATCGACTTTGGAGCAGAGTTCAGCGTGATTAATGAGAACATATGTCACCCAAAGTGGAAAGCAGCTATTGACATAGAGTTTCTTCGTATGCCTTTTGGACTACGTAACGCACCCTCAACGTTTCAGAGACTAATGAATGACATCCTTAGCCCCTACACGGGACAATTTTGCATCGTTTACATGGATGACATCCTTATATTTTCAAAAATATAGAAGAACACGTCAATCATCTAAGATGTATATTCAGCTGCCTATCTAAGGCAAATCTAAAACTCCAATCAGACAAATGCGAATTTGCCAAACAGCATTATATTAACAATTGTAAAATATGTAATTTAGCTAAATATGATAGAAAACCTATAAAATATAATTTGAATATTACAGAAACGTCACAGAAAATAAACGATATAATACATATAGACATCTGGTTCCCTAAAAGAAATATCATGTACGTTACATCTATTGACAAAATGTCTAAATATGCAACCGCTCAACATATCAAAGATAGATCTTGGATCTCTCTGCTCAACGCCATAAAATTAAGGTTTCAATACTTAGGAAAGCCAAGGAAAATTGTAACTGACAATGAATTTAACATAGTTGTAATAAAGCAATTTCTCCTGGAAAACAACGTAGACGTGCACTTTACAACTCCTTATAAGAAAACCGGAAACTCGGACGTCGAAAGATTACATTTAACACTAAATGAACATATACGATTGTTTAACGCGGATCCAAACAACAAACTTTGCGAATATATTTGTTAAAAATAATCAAATTAGTAACCACAGGCAGGTTGGTAACTACTTGATATCTGATAAACCCCAACAAAAAAAATCTATAAGGATCAGGTGAAAAGAAAATATCAATTCCAAAAAGAAAATTGTGAAAATTAAGAACATTTTGTATACATTTATTCTATTAAATAATTTAACCACATTGTCGAAACATACGCTGGGGGAGTCATGTATTCCCATACATACCCTCACTTATTAGCATAAGTTCATTACATACATAAGCTTAAACTTGAAGCTTTTGACTCCAAGCTTAAGCGAGAGAGTTTATAAGATGACTTACAACGATACGCACGCATCAATTACAACTCTTTAAATCGAAACCTTAGTCTTTTTCATTAAACTTATTTCATACGACAAAGAAGTCGATTGAAGCGTTTTCTCGAGGACTTCTATATTCATCCTTCAGACGACAAAGAAGTAGTGACTGAGGACAGCGATCAACACATACGCATTTGGGACACAGAAGTCTCAACTGGAAAAGCTGCGATCAACCATCCGGACGCAGAAGTCTGGGCTTGGAAGGCGTTATTATACCTTCCATCTAACTATATGAGGAAACTTAAGCTGCAAGTCATTAAAAAATTCCAATATTTTTGAATTCAATGGCAAGCAACCAAATGTAACATTGAAGTTTTCAATGTCAGCATAAATTTTGAGAAGTTTTGCAGAAACAGGATCTTTTTTGCTTTCTGACACATTCTGAAAATCGTCAGACAATGCCGAGAGTAGAGACTTCTCTTCAGATGAGGATGCGGTTTAAAGAATTGACGAGATTGAGGAATCAATCAAAAGGCACAGGAGTTTCGAGCGCTGGAACATTTCGTGTTTGTGTCTTAAATAATAATGCGATAATAAGTATGAAATGGATTTTAGTGTAGGACAAGTATTAGTTTTTGACGAAGACATTTTTATTAACATAGTATCTCAAAATTACAGCATAAACAAAACAGGACCCAAATATCAAGCATTTTACGTCGTACAGTTTACTTGTTTCAACTCAAAAAAACGAAAAGCTATTTTTTTAATTTCATCCATACTATGAAGAACCCACTATAAACTTGTAGCTTTGGGTTTGCCAGGTCTCGATCCAATTCCAATAGGCAACTACACAAATATAAGACTGCGTAGCCAGGAAATTCTTTAAGTAATAATTTTTTTAGCATTGAATAGGTTGAATTTCACCTTGTAGTAACGTCGAGCGATGGTATGTTTCTTTGGTTCTCAATTAAGATACGTCTGCATAGATTTTATAAATAGTATGTATATATATATATATATATATATATATATATATATTTAAAAATTATATATATATATATGTAAAGGGTTAAGGCAGAAGAGGACAGCTAGTATACAACTCCCTCGTTGTGAATGGTATTCATCGATCTAGAGAACAGCTGAATGAGAAACCGGAGAAGGAATTACGACAAAGATTCATTCGCAGAAGGAAGTCGTAAGAGGCGGTCGCATTTAAAAGTCGTCAAAGTTGTCTTCAGTTGCTTAAGTTGAAATTAGAAGTAAGAACGTTGCTGTAAACATTGATCATTTATTTAAAATCTTAGCGTACTGTTAATTTAAATGTACCACTTATAATACCAACTTTACATTTGGGGGCTCGCACTGGGTCTGAGATAACCAAATAAGTGATAGAAATTAAAAGAGTTACGCAGAATAAAAAAAAAACTCAGCAGCCAAGTTGTGAAATTCAAAGACAAGTCTCACCATTCAGTCATAAATGACGCGTCGAACGCCAGCAAAAATGAAGCAAGAATTTCAAGATCTAAAAGAGGTGGAAGAGGATTAGAACGAGACAATGCACTATGGGGCCAACGACCACTTTTGTTGGCCAAAATTAATAACTCGCTCAATTTTAGAGATATCGAGATAAAACTTTACCAATGGTATTTTGGTATCCTTAGGCAACATATATGTTAAAATGAATGGGATCGAACAAATATATCCCATAGCTGCCATACGATCGATTTAGTCAACTTTGTTATTTTTTAAGATAATCGAATAATTTTTTTTTTATTATTATATACTTTATAATTACATTTATATTATATTTTTTATATCTGCTTCTGAATAGAATTCAAAATGCAAAGCAAAATGTTCTTCGTTCCACAAAGGTTCAATGTAAATGCACGAAAATCGGATTAAAATAATTTTATTAATAAGTAAAAAAATGGCACCTGCTATTAAACATCATGCTCTTCGGATTCTAGTTCAATATTTCATTGAAAATCAAAAGGATTCTAATATTCAACGCAACTACTGTTAAGGTTGCAAAACTTGAGGTTATGTGCTTAAAATTTAAATTTCGGAAAAAGTGGCAATAAGTGGCGATTTTAACCATATACATTTTAAAAATAATTTAATACTCTACAAATCTCAATAGGTTTCAGAAGTGGACTCCGCTGGACTCACTTTGTTGCTCTATTTAAAAATTAGTTTTCTATTTAAAAAACGCGTTTTAGGCAACTCACTTTATCACAGCACGATAGATTTCAACCGTTTAAACACACAAACACTAAGTACACACCACCATTCATCGAATTCATATCACAAACAATTTTTGGAACGCTTATAAACTGCTTTTTTAAACACTTTAAAAATGCAATTTAAAAGTCGAATTTCAAAAGCACGTGGCTTGCATCTTAAACATCTGATTTAACAGCTGTTATCTTAACAGAAGCGCACTCTATCGGAATTCCTGATACGTAACATTGCAGATTGGTCTTCAGTTAATACATCCTAAAACAACTTTTTTGGTTTTGACGACTTTTCAAAAATGGGTTTTGGCCAACCAAAGTGGTCGTTGGCCCCATAGTGCAATGGGTGAGAAAAACAGTCGAATGGATGTTGCTGAGATGAAAAAGCTCTCTCAGTTGCTCTCTTTAAAAATTCAAATTGACGAGAACACAAGTAGTTACGTTAAACCGCAACATGTTAATTTCGAAAAAGTTGTGAACGATTTTGACGGTCAAGCAGTTCAGCAGTGGTTCGACATTTTCGAACAAAATGCAGACGCATACGAGCTCACATTTAAACAGATGTATATGCAAGCAAGAGGAAAGATGGCTGGCACTGCTAAATTGTTTTTACAGTCTGTGTGTGTGAGTGACTACAACGAGCTGAAACGCGTTCTTATTGATTAGTTCGCTAGCAGCGCCAACAGCGCTGACGTGCATCGCCAGCTACAAAACAGGAAGAAACAAAAGAGCAAAATATTTCACGAATACATACTACAATTACGGCAGATTGCAGCAGCAGGTAATGTGGAGGAATCAGCGATTCTGCGGTACGTTGTAAACGGACTAGTTGAAGAACGAGTATATGGCTATTCTTTACTCGTGCAAAACTTTTAAATCACTCAGATACTGCTCTCTGACATAGAGCATCATAGAGCAGCTGGACGACAAGTCTCGTATACATGGTGTGGACATTGAATGCCTAATCGATACAGGATCGGACGTATCACTGGTGACAAAGAATGTTGCTGAAAAGATAGAAGACATCGAAATTTTTTTAAAAGTGTATCATTGCTAAGCGGTCTGGGACAGAAAAAAACAAGACCGATTGGATTCTTTACAGCCGATGTTCAGTCTCCATCTCGTCTGTCCGTAAACGAAGCAGAGGCAGTAAAAAAACAAGTTGATGAATGGTTGGCCCAAGGAATAATACGTAAGTCAGCATCAAACGTAGCCAGCAGAATCGTCGTAGTCAAAAAGAAAGACGGTAGGCTTCGAATTTGTATTGACTATAGAAAACTAAATAGTATGGTATTGGCTGATCGTTTTCCAGGGCCCTTGATGGAAGAGGTACTGGAAAAATTACAAGAGGCTTCCATTTTTTCAACGCTCGATCTGGGGAACGATTTTTTTCACGTTGCAGTAGAAGAGGCAAGCAAACCATTAACTGTCTTTGTAACAAAAGAAGGATTGTTCGAGTTTAATAGAACTCCTTTTGGTTTTAAAAATTGTCCGGCTGCATTTATCAGATATCGGAATCAAATATTCCAAGACTTGATCAATGACGACGTCATGCAATTATATATGGATGATATAATTACATATGCACCCACTTATGACGAGTGTATGAGCAAAACAAGACGTGTGTTGGAGACAGCAGTTCAGTTTGGGCTAAAAATTAAATGGAAAAAATGTAGCTTTATGCAATCCCGCATACACTTTTTGGGACATACCGTGGAAAATGGACGTATATGAAAAAACATCAGAGCGGTACTGTCATTCCTTTGACTAACAGGTTTTTTTTAGAAAATTTATTCCAGGTTATGCAAATATTGCTCGAATTCAAAATAGGAAGTCCAGAGCTGCAGTCACTTTAGGGGCTTAAGAAGATTCTAACCAACGAACCGGTGGTGAACATATACTGCAGAACAGCACATACTGAGCTACACACGGATGCCTGTAAGGATGGTTTTGGGGCAGTCTTACTTCAGATGTTTGAAGGACAACTGCACCCTGTATACTTCTGAAGTAAGAAGACGACAGCTTCAGAGGCCGAGCGACACAGCTATATCCTCGAGGCAAAGGCGATTTATTTAGCGCTCTGGAAGTTTCGACATTACCTCATGGGCATCCACTTCAAACTCGTCACTCGACGATATTCATCGCGAAGTTGCAGCATACGTGACGTATCTTCAGGATTTTAGCTGTGATGTTGTTCACAAGCCAGGAGAAAAGATTAAGCACGTGGATCACTTGAGCCGGCATCCACAGTTAGTCAGGATCGTCACAGCAGAAGTAGCAGCCCGTATTAAGAGCATACAACAGAACGATGAGTACATCACGGCGATTCTCGTAATCCTTCAGGAACGTCCATACCAAAACTTTAAGATTAAAGGAGATATCCTATACCGTACAGTCGATGGAAATGACCTTATAGTTGTCCCGAAATCTATAGAGAAAGAAATAATTCGAGAGTCACACGAAGTCGGCCACTTTGCAGTACAGAAGACCGTTCATTCCGTAAAGCAACAGTTTTGGATCCCTCATTTGGAGCGGAAGGTAACGAATTTTATTGCCAACTGTATTAAATGCATTATTTACAGTAAGAAGTTGGGAAAGCAAGAAGGTCTCCTCCACTGCATAGCCAAAGGAGATGTTCCACTGCATACGCTACATGTGGAACACTTGGGGCCGATGGACTCCACTTCGAAGCAGTACAAATATATTCTGGCAATTGTAGATGGCTTCGCCAAATTTGTTTGGCTTTACCCCACGAAAACGACCGGATGCGAAGAAGTCATCAGGAGATTTACCGAATGGTCGAATGTTTTTGGGTTTCCGAAACGAGTTGTCAGCGATCGAGGAGCAGCCTTTACATCTGGTGTATTTGAAGAGTGGCTGAATAGCAACAAAGTGGATCACGTATGCTCAACTACTGGAGTTGCTCGAGGAAACGGCCAAGTCGATTCTCGCTGTCATCGCCAAAATGTCTACTGAAGAACCAAGCAAGTGGTTCAAGTATGTGCCTCAGGTGCAAAAGCCCATAAACTCACAAGTGCATTGCTCAACAAAGCTTTCATTCTTTGAGCTTTTATTTAGCACAAAGATGTACAGCCAGGCAGAGGAGCGTTTGCATGAGATCTTAAACGAGGAGTTTGTTTCCCAAGGGACGGACAAGGGAGATAAATAATAATTTGGTCGTATAATGGTCATCAAATTCTTTTGACCAACGCTTTATAAAGCCAAGAACACTCATGACTTTGTTAACAGTGGACATTATGTGGCAGTCAAATTTAAGTTTAGGGTCCAGAAGATTTGATCTAGTGATATTCCATAATCATCTAAGATTTCTGGAATTTCGTTCTTAATGTATATTCCAGTGTGATATTCCCCGAGCACAATCATGCCTAATGTCTTTACAATAATCTCGGTTTTAGCCAGGATTGCGTGGACCATTTGCAAATTTATTCCTAGAATGGCTTTATCCATTCTGGTGGCAACATCGATTTTTAGCGGCAGCTGCTGTCCGTGGTTACTATTTTAATCAAAGAAGAAACAATTGCTTCTTCCCTCGTTTGATACGATATTCTTTGTTTTTCTTTACATTGGGTTAGTTTTGAATATCCATAATTGCTCATCGCGCCAACGATCGCGCGCGTAGGGGCACACTAGACCGAGAGAGATGGTCACACTTAGACCGGCAAGCCCTATATAAGGCGGACCACGGGCCATAGAAAGGCACTTAGCAGCCAACCGTCTAAGGGTACAGAGGCAACTCCCCAGTGGTGGTAAGCAGCGAAGTCATTTTTTGATGGACTAGATCATTCGATCCAAGTCCACTTATACATTGTAGTTAGCTCCCGTAGTACTTCCTCCTCCCCCTAACCTTCTCGGCTTGCCGGACCGAAGGTATCACTAGGAGACGTCTCATTTCAGGATAACACCTCCTTGCGGCACTGTTCACCGGCTGAATTCTCTCTCTCTCTTGTGGCTGACTTCAGGGTCCCCAAGCAACTCTCTCTCTCTCTTGTGGCTGACTTCAGGGTCCCCAAGCAACTCTCTCTCTCTCTTGTGGCTGACTTCAGGGTCCCCAATCAACGCTCTCTCTCTCTTGTGGCTGACTTCACGGTCCCTAAGCAACTATCTCTCTCTCTTGTGGCTGACTTCAGGGTCCCCAAGCAACTCTCTCTCTCTCTCTTGTGGCTGACTTCAGGGTCCCAAGCAACTCTCTCTCTCTCTTGTGACTGACTTCAGGGTCCCCAAGCAACACATTCAGGGTCCCCAAGCAACACATTCTCTCTCTCTTGTGGCTGTCTTCAGGGTCCCCAAGCAACATTCTCTCTCTTGCGATTGACTTTCGGGTCCCCAAGCACTAAAAACTCTCTCTCGCTCGTGGCTGACTTCAGGGTCCCCAAGCACCCCATTCTCATTTCAGGCTCGCTACGTGGCAACCCACCCCGGGGTCTATTCTCCCGCAGCCGAGATCCCGTGCTGTTCCTCTCGAGCAGCTAGACGGCTCCCGATACCAGGCATTCGAAGTGTACGAAGGAAGCGAAGGCAGCAAGGGCGGCACCCCGCCAGTCCGGAGAACTCGTTAGTTATTAATCAAATGTCAAGATTCTTACTGAAATAAAACCTAGTTATAATCAATTACTAAGTAATTCCCCACGACTTCTACTCTGGGCTGGGTCGGAACTCTCTTTCAGCAAGACGCAAACAAATTCTTGTGACGAACCCTGGCCATCCCTGAGCCACCCGACAACGACAAACCGTCACAAATCCGCTAGAGAAACATTCCGTGAGATTAATGGTGTTTTAGGGGATCGTACTCTATCACTTTGAACCGCGGAGGATTGGTTTCGACGATTCAGAGCCGGTGAAAACACCATGGATAAGCTAGCTGTCGGAAGACCTGTGACGACGAATACCGATCAAATCATGGAAAACATCGAGCTAGACCGGCATGTGACATCTCGTGACATCGCCGAGGAGATATGAGTTAGTCACCAAACCGTTTTAAACCATCTGCAGAAGGCTGGATACAAAAAAAAAGCTTAATGTTTAGGTGCCGTATGATTTGACGCAAAAAAACCTGTTGGACAGAATCAACACGTACGATATGCTGCAAATACGGAATGAACTCGACCCATTTTTGAAGCGGATTGTGACTGCCGACGAAAAATGGATCACATACGACAATATCAAGCGAAAACGGTCGTGGTTGAAGGCCGGTGAATCGTCCAAAACAGTGGCCAAGCCGGGATTGACGGCCTGGAAAGTTTTGGTGAGATTAGAAACTTAATGCGACAAGAAGCTAAGAAAAACATTGAAACGGCTCAACAAGTATTCAAGCGAAACTACGACAGGTTGGGTGATCTCGTCGCAATCAAGAGGACTCAATTCGTTGCAGGAAGAAAGCTAGCAAGTCCATACTTAGGACCATACGAAGTCGTTCAAGTTAAGCAAAACGGGCGGTACAACGTCCGCAAGGCAGCTCAAATAGAAAGACCCAATTCCACAAGCACCAGCTGCGATAACATGAAGCTATGGCGGTTCATATATGATAACGACGACGATTTTGTTTCATCTGGGTCAGATGAAGATGGGCAGGAGGGCCGAGTGTAAAGGGTTAAGGCAGAAAAGGACAGCTAGTATACAACTCCCTCGTTGTGAATGGTATTCAGCGATCTAGAGAACAGCTGAATGAGGAACCGGAGAAGGAATTATGTCGGAGATTCATTCGCAGAAGGAAGTCGTAAGAAGCGGTCTCATTTAAAAGTCGTCAAAGTTGCCTAAAGTTGTCTTCAGTTGATTAAGTTGAAATTAGAAGTTAAGAACGTTTCTGTAAGCATTGATCATTTATTTAATAACTCAGCGTACTGTTAAATTAAATATACCACTTATAATACCAACTTTACATAATTATAAATATAAAAGTTAACAGTATAGGGCTAACCGCCCGACTCTACCGCCCCCCGCACCCCGTGCCACCTCAGCATTGCGACATACGCCGGCCAGGCACCGACACACCGCTCCCCCACCCCCGTGCCAACTCAGCACAGCAACATCCGCCGACCGGGCACCGACCTACCGTTCCCCCCCTTCCGCACCCCGTGCAAACTCAGCACGGCGACATCCGCCGGCCACGGGAACGCTGACCGCTCACGGTGCAATTGGAGCACGGTGAGAACTGCAAGGTCTGCAATACTTCGGCCGGCCACTGACGCTTACTCCAGCCGGCCGCTGACGCTGACGCCGACGTCGACGGTGGGACGGGCACTTACCGAGGCTTGGCGGTAATAGAGCAGCGCTTGGGAAGGCAGAACAAATTGGACCGGCTAACTGGCACATTGAAATATTGTATACACAAAATAAATTTTATAACGTAATATAAAGACCCTCTGGACTTCTCACTCATCTGGAAGGGAATTGGCCACATACTTGGGAGGGACCGACAATTAAGGAACCTTATTCTAATGACTAGGTATAAGTCAGTCCTCACAAGGATAGGAGTCCTTGGGAAGGACTTAACTGGCGCCCGAGCAGGGACCTCTCCATTAAGCGACGAGGATCCCTAGGACAAGGTAAGGCGGGAAGTGAATTGTGTGTTGCGTGTGTGAGAAAAGTGAGAGTAACCTTCCATGAGAGGTACATGTGAAAAAAAAAAGTTTTTTTTCTAAAAAATAAATAAAATGAAAAAGGTGAAGAAAAAAAAGAATATAAAAAAATTAATTAACAAAAATTTTAATTCCTAATAAGTGGAATAAAAAAAAAAAAAAAGTGAAAATGAGAATAATAAAAATTGATTCCAAATAAACAAAAAAATGATAAAAATATGACCGACCCGCTGCTGTGATCTGACCTCCCGGCTTATTCACGAGCGCAAAAGGTTATCGTGAAACAAAAGAAGTGACCAAACCGCCGCGGTGGTTTTAATTCACGGGCGTTATAAGGTGTTACAAACATAAAGAAATATAAATTTTGATAACCGCTGCGGTAACTTGTTTACGAGCGGCCCGATTTATAATAAAAAATAATATAACGTGTAAAGTGGTGTGGGTAATTCACTAGATACGCTCAGTGTTACCAGCACAGAAAGGGCTGCCTAGTGGATTGTGTGGCAACCGTACCTTAGTAGGTGATAAACCAAAACGGAATAATACGGCCCACCGCGCCTAGCGCCGGATAAAAAAAAGGAATCGACAATTTTTATTTACAAAAAAATGTACAACTACTCACCGAGAAAAAAAATAAAAAGAAAAAATATGATGATAAAATTGAAAAAAAATAAGGAGGAAAAATCTCACGAAACAAGAAATAAAAAACACACACACACACGTAAAAATTCAATTCCCGCCTGTCCCCTAAAATAAAAATATCTGAATCACACTAAAGTCATTCTTTTTACCCTTAGAATCTGCACGTTGTAAGTGACCTGATACTCATGTCCTGAACACACGAAGATAACACCAATAACAAGAATAAAGAATAAATACGAACCACGGGTAAGTGAAGCGTTCTCAGCATAGAATTTTATAATAAAAAATTTAAAAAAAAAAAAAATTTTAACCGTCACTCTACCCATAATTATTTAAAACTATTTGAAAAGACTCCCATTTGTTTGAATCGATTCGTTAGTATGGAGGAAATGAAGGCAGCTTTGACTAAATTTGAGGCTACTCTGGCCGTGTTGCTTGGCCAGATGGCTGACGTTAAAAACGATGTAAAGAAAGTTAGTGATAAGGTAGTGAGCCTAGAGGAGGCTCAGGAAAAGGTTAACGAGGTTGTTCCCCAACCGAAGCCTTTGACTCCCGCCCGTACGGAGTACGAACTAAAAGAAATTGCTAGGCTGCCGGATTGTGTGAAGGAGCTGCAGGTCTTTGAGGGCGAAGCTGGTGGCTACGACTCTTGGATGGGTAGAGCCGAAACCATTCTAAAAGACTATGAGATAATCAAGGAAAGACCTCTCTATCGCTCCATAGTCGTTAGCCTTAGGCAGAAGATTAGGGGTAACGCGGAGACAACCCTTCTGTCATACAACGTGGCAGAAGACGATTGGCCTGAAATTAAACGCGTCCTAATGCTCCATTACGCCGATAAGCGAGACCTGCGCACTCTAGAGTACCAGATGGGTCAAATGACTCAGGGGGCGAAGAGCGTGGAAACGTTTTACTCGGGAATAAATGCTCATTTTGCCCTGATAATACGTTGCCTTAAAAACAGTAACCAAAGCCCTGGAATTCTTAGTGCGCTGGTCGAAACTTATAGGGACAGAGCCTTGGATGTCTTCATCAGAGGCCTGAGTGGTGACCTCTCTAAATTATTGGTAATTCGCGGCCCAAAAAACTTGCCAGAGGCCTACGCAATCTGTTTAGAGTTGCAAAATCTTACCTCAATGAATCATGTCACCTATTCTAGTAAGTTTTCATCCCCTCAGCCTTACCGCCAGAAGTACTCTTGGCCCCAATCCAACCATTCTTCTTATAATAACCAATACCAATATCAAGACGCAGGCAGGAATTCTCAGCCCCCGCCAAGATATTCAAATCCGCGAGCGATCAAAATGGAGCCCCACCAGTCTGGCCACTCATATCGTTCAAACCAGGGAAGCAATAATTTTAGCGTTAAACGCAGCCCTAGTACCTCTTCCAATCTTAACCCTTTCCGGAAATCGCAAAGACTATACCAATTAACTGCTGTCCCATCCCCGGGTGAGGCCGCTTTAAACCAGCATGAGGAAAAATCCGTCAGGGAGGCTTATTATGATGAAGCTTTACCAGACAACCAGTCTGGCCGCCAACCTCACATGGAGGCTCGTAGTACTGGCGCAGTAAATTTTATGGCCGACGCCTCTCTAGCGTTCCATACATAGAGTATGGCGTGAAAGATGGGGCTAAGCTACAGTTTCTAATAGACACTGGCGCGAATAAGAACTTCATTAGCCCCCAGATAGCCAAGGGATGCTTGCCCTTGTCGAAACCCTTTCCGGTTCAATCCGCTGGAGGGGAGATAAGAATAACACATCAACTAACTGGACCATTCTTCAGTCCCATAGGCAATGATTCTCCGGTCACCTTCTTCGTTCTTCCCGGTTTAACTGCCTTCCATGGCATTATTGGGGACGATACTCTGAAATCCCTTAAGGCAATTATTGATAGGAAAAACGACTCTTTAACAATAGCACCAGGGATAAAAATTCCGCTACTTGCCATGCCTTCCTTAAATGTCCATTCGCTAATCGACAGCGAACACCCAGTGGAAGCAAGGGAATGCCTCGAATCCCTAATTTCTGAATTCACCACTATTTTTGAGCCACTCTCGCCAGGCGAAGCCGTGGATACAAGTGTTCTAGCTGAGATACGAACAAGTACTCAGGAACCCATATATTCAAAAAGCTACCCTTACCCCGCGAACATGAGAGGCGAGGTAGAAAATCAGGTCGACGAGCTCCTGCGCGAGGGAATAATCAGGCCCTCCAAGAGCCCCTACAATTCCCCGATATGGGTAGTCCCAAAGAAGCCCAAGCCCAATGGGGAAAAACAATACCGAATGGTAATAGATTTCAAGCGTCTCAACGCAGTTACCATCTCCGACACATACCCAATCCCTGATATAACATCTACATTGTCCAGTCTGGGCGAGGCCAAGCTATTTACCACTCTTGACTTAACGTCCGGGTTCCACCAAATTCATATGAAGGAATCCGACATACCTAAAACTGCATTCTCTACCCTGAACGGGAAATACGAGTTTATGCGCTTACCATTCGGGTTGAAGAATGCCCCGGCTGTTTTCCAGAGAATGATCGACGACGTATTACGAGAGCACATTGGTAAAATTTGCTACGTATACATCGACGATATTATCGTCTTTAGTAAAGACTACGAGTCTCACTGGCGTAACCTTCGCGCCGTATTTACAAAATTGAGACATGCCAAGTTGCAAGTGAATTTGGAAAAGACACAGTTTCTGCGCACCCAGGTCGAATTCCTGGGTTACGTGGTAACGGCGGATGGGATCCGCGCAGATGAAAAGAAGGTAAAAGCCATAAAAGAAATGCCTCCACCCACGAATTTGAAAGAACTTAAAAGTTTCCTAGGAATGACCTCTTATTATAGGAAATTTATCTGCGATTATGCTAAAATCGCTAAACCTCTGAACGAACCTCACGAGGGGGACCATGCTCAGGTCAAGGCATCTAAATCTAGGAATATCTCAATTTCGCTTGACGAAGAGGGCGAGAAAGCCTTCGACGACTTGAAAACCATCCTTGCCTCTTCAGAAGTTTTGGCATTCCCAGACTTTAATAAACCTTTCCATTTAACTACCGATGCCTCCAATTATGCAATAGGAGCCGTTCTTTCTCAAAGCGACGACGGGAAAGACCGCCCAATTGCCTATATTTCACGGTCTCTGAATAAAACGGAGGAAAACTACGCAGTGAACGAGAAAGAAATGCTAGCAATAGTATGGGCCCTCGATAATTTACGATCCTACCTCTATGGCGCCGCGTCAATTAAAGTTTATACCGATCACCAGCCCCTAACCTTTTCGTTAGGCAATCGGAACTACAATGCTAAGTTGAAACGCTGGAAAGCGCGCATAGAAGAATACAACTGCGAGCTTATTTACAAGCCGGGCAAATCCAATGTGGTTGCTGATGCTCTTTCTCGCATCGTTTCGAATGTAAACTACCTCAATACCGACACATCCTCAACTTCAACAACGGATTCCGTTGCTACCGTTCACAGTGCGCTTCAAGACGCATCGGGTCTAATTCCTCACGTGGAAGCCCCTATTAACGTATTTAGGAATCAACTTGTGTTTGAGCAAGACAGGCTGGAATATTCTTGCGAAACACCACACACGGGCTACGTACGTCACCTAATTCCCATTGATTCCACAATAAATTTGCTACCCTGTTTGATGAAATACTTGAAGCCATTAATAATTAATGGGATAAAAATTCCTGACAGCCACTTACAGTCTCTGCAAGAGTGCTGTCGAGAGAACTTCCCAGGGTTCAAACTTCGCATTACGCAGAGGTTGGTAACGGATATAGCGGACGAAGTAGAGTCGAGTGGAATAATAAATACAGAGCATTCTAGGGCCCACAGAAATCCAAAAGAGATGAAGTTACAGATCTTGGAAAAATTTTATTTCCCCAGAATGGCAAGCCGCATTAAGTCATTGGTGTCTTCTTGCCGGGTTTGTAAAATGTTCAAATATGATAGGCACCCGGCCAAGCCGAAGTTGCAACTAACCCCTATTCCTAACTACCCATGCGAAATCCTGCACATTGACCTTTTTACAATCGAGAAGCTTAAATTCCTGAGCTGCATCGATAAATTCTCAAAATTTGCCAAACTTTTCCCGATAGAATCAAAATCGGCAGTCCATCTCCGCGAGAGGCTGACCGAAGTTCTGCATTATTTCACAGCACCAGAAACAATAGTCTCAGATAATGAGAGGGGTCTACTCTGCCCCACAGTGCTTAACTATTTGCAATCTCTCGGAATAGCCATTTATTACACTCCTTCTCAAAAGAGTGAAGTAAACGGCCAGGTTGAAAGATTCCACTCAACCTTCCTTGAAATATATCGGTGTCTGAAAAACGACAACCGTAACCTGAAAGTAGCCGAGTTGGTTCTCATTGCCGTAGACAGATATAACAACTCTGTCCATTCGGTGACGAACCGTAAACCAGTCGACATCTTTCTCAACAGAGCTTCTAGAATAAATTATCAGGGTCTAACAAATTTCAAAGAACAGACGCAGGAAGACATAAGAGGGTTACTCCTGCATAAGCAGAAAATGTCAACTGATAGGCTTAATAGAAACAGAATTAAGCCATTAAAATATAATCAAGGAGATACTGTCTATGTTTCTAACAAACAAATCAAGAGCAAAGACAAACATCGGTTCAAACCAGAGGAGATCGAAGATAATGGTAGAGTCACGGTCAAAACTAGATCGGGAAAAATCTTCCATAAGTCTCACATAAAAAGTTGAGAACTTACGCTGAAAACGTTTCACGAACTCTTTAAAATAACAACCAAGGGTATTAAATAAGAAAAACAATAAGTAAAAAATTATTAACAAGACAAAAAAAAAAACAACTATTTTTCCTATAAGAAAATATAAAAACAACAAATTTTTAAAAAAAAAAAAAGATTAGATTACATACAAAGAGTATAAAGAAAGTAAAAAAAAAAAAATAAAATAAATTAAATAAATAAAAATAGTATAGTAATATAATTAATTAACAACAATTAACAGAAACACGAAACACTACACTAAGATTAAATATTAAATAAAAAATTGGGTAACGTCTCTCTCCCAAGTATGGCGATCATCCAAGTCGCAACTGCTCTTCACATCTTCAAATATGATACGCCGGTAGTCCCACTTCAGCAGGGTGTGGTATGGCGCGTTAATGGAGTATTCAAACTCGCCCATATTATTGACCTAAAACGGATACAAAATACAATTGACAAGACCACCGAAGAAACATCAGTGGTCACCGACACCAGAGTTGCAGCGCTGATATGCCACTACCTGGAAACTGCTACCGATGGCATTACAAGAATGACGTCGGCACACCGAGCACCTCGGTCCATAGACTGGCTGGGGTCAGCCTGGAAATGGGTTGCCGGATCGCCCGACGCATCGGACTGGAATACCATCCTCCAGTCTCAGGACAATGTAATGCAAAATAGTAACCAGCAGATACAAATAAATACGAGATTGTTCGATTCCACGCACGAATCACTGCAGAAGCTTGACGTTATGATGGCAAGAGTGAACTCCATTGACGGAGAGGTCCATTCGGCCACAATTTTATTGCAGAAGGCAATGATACTGCTGAAGCAGGTCGATGAAATCACTCGAGCCTGTCAGCTGGCGAAGGCATCGGTAGTAAACTCAAATCTTTTGGATCACAAAGAAGTGGAAACCCTTCTGGCAGAAACTAGCAGCCTACCATACCAAAATGTGGTGGAGGCCGTGGAATTCGCGGAACCATCTATCCTAACTAACGGAACCTGCCTATTATACGTGCTGGCACTACCCAAAGTCGTGGACACTAAATACAAGCTGATGCTTCTTTACCCCACGATTATGGAGGGCAAACAAGTGGCGCTGGAATACAACAAGCTGGCGATGGACCCCCAGGAAACCTACGCAGTATTGGGCAATTGTCTCTCCATCGGAAATACGACTGTGTGCCAGGAAAAAAACTTAAGGAAACTGGACGAGGCCAGCTGTATTCCCAGGCTCCTAAAAGGAGGACACGCTCTCTGCGATCACCTGAGAAGCGATCAGGAGATTGTAGAGTTGGTCGACGACGGTACCTTGTTCCTGACCAACTTCAACGGGATCGTTTATAGTCCAGTACGATAACGAGACCGTCCACATCGGGAACATGTCTTACAGCAGCTACTCGACAACGCATGTGATGGCCATGCCGGCCGTACTAAGCAAAGTAACCGCCACTGGATACCAGCTTTCGCTAAAATATGTTCATGATTTTAGCCTGCAGAACTTAAGGAAGCTGTCAACAATATCTAACAATTTTCTATTCTCAATCCTAACAGAAGCAGTGGTGATCCTCATTGTGGCCTTGCTGCTATACGTCGTATGGAAAAAAATAACCTCCACCAAAGGCATCCCAACGCATCGAAGCATCGTCGAACTGGAGGCGCACACCATCAGTGCGGCCCCCGCGAAGAGTTGCTGATCTGCGGGACGCAGATTTTCGAAGGGGGAAGAGTTAACAGTATAGGGCTAACCGCCCGACTCTACCGCCCCCCGCACCCCGTGCCACCTCAGCATTGCGACATACGCCGGCCAGGCACCGACACACCGCTCCCCCCCGCACCCCGTGCCAACTCAGCACAGCAACATCCGCCGACCGGGCACCGACCTACCGTTCCCCCCCTTCCGCACCCCGTGCAAACTCAGCACGGCGACATCCGCCGGCCACGGGAACGCTGACCGCTCACGGTGCAATTGGAGCACGGTGAGAACTGCAAGGTCTGCAATACTTCGGCCGGCCACTGACGCTTACTCCAGCCGGCCGCTGACGCTGACGCCGACGTCGACGGTGGGACGGGCACTTACCGAGGCTTGGCGGTAATAGAGCAGCGCTTGGGAAGGCAGAACAAATTGGACCGGCTAACTGGCACATTGAAATATTGTATACACAAAATAAATTTTATAACGTAATATAAAGACCCTCTGGACTTCTCACTCATCTGGAAGGGAATTGGCCACATACTTGGGAGGGACCGACAATTAAGGAACCTTATTCTAATGACTAGGTATAAGTCAGTCCTCACAAGGATAGGAGTCCTTGGGAAGGACTTAACTTAAATATATATATAATAACAAATTCGGGATTTAGCACTTTGAAAAAAATATAATTTTTATTTATCAAAATAGTGTAAACGCGAACTGGGAGAGATAGGTCTGCTCCTTACAAGATACAACTTAAAACTCAAACTTAAAAACTAAGCTGGCGCTTATCAAACCTTCGATTGGGAAAAAGAACTTTATTGATAAATTGAGAGTGTCCAAAATGAGAGCACTGAGCAAGAGAGCGATCTAGGTTTGAGCTGCGTCTGCAATTTTACAGTATTGGGGGATAAAAGCTTTTTGGAGTTTGAGGACATTTGTTTATAATGCAAGAGGATGTTTACATAAATTGGTCAGTCGTGGGAGCCGACAATTTGGGGTTCTTTCATTTGTTTATAACTCAAGAGGATGTTTATATTAATTGGCGACTCTTGGGAGCCGATGATTTTGGGTGTGACAAATGAGTAATGTAAATATGTTTATGTGGTAGATATGTGGGTGTGTGTATGTTACTTTATGTGGTAGATATGTGGGTGTGGGTATGTTACTATATATATTACAATTTTTATAACTTATCATTACTTACCTATTTGTTTCTGAGCGTAGCGATTTGCATAATGTACGACAGGAACTTATTTTATCGGCGATCTCCTTTGTCTTGTTCACATCAAATACGCACAGTTGCAGAGTGTGTGCTGCACATCTCACAAGGTGTATATTAGCAAGTTTAATAGTATACAGTTCATTTAAAAGATTCTCACTTTCTGTGTCTTCTTCAGAGGGGATTCCTCTGTGGCATCATTTAACACTTGGACGGCTTTTATCATGTTTCGCCCATTGTCAGACGTAATGCTGTGTGCATGAATATGAAAATTCTTAAAAAATCACATATTTTAAAAATTGTATGTAGTTCAATTTTTTTTTTTATTCTGATGGACGTTGATGCACTACGAGCAGTACAAACAAGTGGCCCATCGACACCAAGCACGTGCTTGTTACGGGCGGGCCCTATTATCAATTTGGGCAAAAAATGCGAGTTCGCGAGGAAAATACATAAATTAAATAGAGACAAGACACAAGTGAAAATAAAAGGCACAATTAAGAGTAAAGCAAATGAGTTAAAATATTAGTTTTTAATAACGGGATAGAAGTAGAAAGCAAATTAGATGATAAAGGTTGTTATAAATATTACATAGAACGCAAAAGGGCTCGTGCAGACAAAAATTTGATGAACATCGTGGCAAATTTAGAGGGATATAAGTCTAACAGGAACATTGAAAGTTAGGCGGTTCTGCAGAATCAATATCACCTCTTATAAGATTTTGCATAAAAATAGTACCAAGCATTGTTTTACGATTTACAAGTGTAGGTAAATTAAGCAACGGTAATCTACTCTGGCAGGAAGATAGCCTTACGTTTTGATCCCAGTTCAAAGTACGAAGGGCAAATAGAAAAATTTTGTTTTTTTCAATCCAAGTCCGCTTATACATTGTAGTTAGCTCCCGTAGTACTTCCTCCTCCCCCTAACCTTCTCGGCTTGCCGGTCCGAAGGTATAACTAGGAGACGTCTGATTTCAGGATCACACCTCCTTACGGCACGGTTCACCGGCTGAATTCTCTCTCTCTCTTGTGGCTGACTTCAGGGTCCCCAAGCAACTCTCTCTCTCTCTCTCTTGTGGCTGACTTCAGGGTCCCCAAGCAACTCTCTCTCTCTCTTGTGGCTGACTTCAGGGTCCCTAAGCAACTATCTCTCTCTCTTGTGGCTGACTTCAGGGTCCCCAAGCAACTCTCTCTCTCTCTCTTGTGGCTGACTTCAGGGTCCCCAAGCAACTCTCTCTCTCTTGTGGCTGACTTCAGGGTCCCCAAGCAACTCTCTCTCTCTCTATTGGGGCTGACTTCAGGGTCCCCAAGCAACTCTCTCTCTCTTGTGGCTGACTTCAGGGTCCCTAAGCAACTATCTCTCTCTCTTGTGGCTGACTTCAGGGTCCCCAAGCAACTCTCTCTCTCTCTCTCTTGTGGCTGACTTCAGGGTCCCCAAGCAACTCTCTCTCTCTCTCTCCTGTGGCTGACTTCAGGGTCCCCAAGCAACTCTCTCTCTCTCTCTCTTGTGGCTGACTTCAGGGTCCCCAAGCAATGCTCTCTCTCTCTTGTGGCTGACTTCAGGGTCCCTAAGCAACTATCTCTCTCTCTTGTGGCTGACTTCAGGGTCCCCAAGCAACTCTCTCTCTCTCTCTCTCTTGTGGCTGACTTCAGGGTCAATAAGCAACTCTCTCTCTCTCTTGTGGCTGACTTCAGGGCCCCCAAGCAACGCTCTCTCTCTCTCTTGTGACTGACTTCAGGGTCCCCAAGCAACACATTCTCTCTCTCTTGTGGCTGTCTTCAGGGTCCCCAAGCAACATTCTCTCTCTTGCGATTGACTTTCAGGTCCCCAAGCACTAAAAACTCTCTCTCGCTCGTGGCTGACTTCAGGGTCCCCAAGCACCCCATTCTCATTTCAGGCTCGCTACGTGGCAACCCACCCCGTGGTCTATTCTCCCGCAGCCGAGATCCCGTGCTGTTCCTCTCGAGCAGCTAGACGGCTCCCGATACCAGGCATTCGAAATGTACGAAGGAAGCGAAGGCAGCAAGGGCGGCACCCCGCCAGTCCGGAGAACTCGTTAGTTATTAATCAAATGTCAAGATTCTTACTGAAATAAAACCTAGTTATAATCAATTACTAAGTAATTCCCCACGACTTCTACTCTGGGCTGGGTCGGAACTCTCTTTCAGCAAGACGCAAACAAATTCTTGTGACGAACCCTGGCCATCCCTGAGCCACCCGACAACGACAAACCGTCACAAATCCGCTAGAAAAACATTCCGTGAGATTAATGGTGTTTTAGGGGATCGTACTCTGTCACTTCGAACCGCGGAGGATTGGTTTCGACGATTCAGAGCCGGTGAAAACACCATGGATAAGCTAGCTGTCGGAAGACCTGTGACGACGAATACCGATCAAATCATGGAAAACATCGAGCTAGACCGGCATGTGACATCTCGTGACATCGCCGAGGAGATATGAGTTAGTCACCAAACCGTTTTAAACCATCTGCAGAAGGCTGGATACAAAAAAAAAGCTTAATGTTTGGGTGCCGCATGATTTGACGCAAAAAAACCTGTTGGACAGAATTAACACGTACGATATGCTGCTGAAACGGAATGAACTCGACCCATTTTTGAAGCGGATTGTGACTGGCGACGAAAAATGGATCACATACGACAATATCAAGCGAAAACGGTCGTGGTTGAAGGCCGGTGAATCGTTCAAAACAGTGGCCAAGCCGGGATTGACGGCCTGGAAAGTTTTAGTGAGATTGGAAGGGAATCATACACTGTGAGCTGCTCCCATATGGCCAGACGCCTAATTCTACCATCTACTGCAAACAACTGGACCGCTTGAAGCTGCCGATCGACCAGAAGCGACCTTAATTGGCCAACAGGAAGGATGTAGTGTTTGACCAGGACAACGCCAGACCACACACTTCTTTGATGACTCGTCAGAAGCTACGTTAGCTCGAATGGGAGATTTTACCGCATCCACCATATAGCCCGGACATATCACCAAGTGACTACCACCTGTTCCTGTCCATGACGATTTACTTGCCTATGCGTGTGAATGTATACCAATACATGCCCAAAAGACCTTTTGCTTCACTGAACACGGCAAAACGGTCTTGGAACAACCAATACAAAACAGAATAGAAAAAACCGGTTTCGCTCTGAGCGCGAGCGAGCTCTTTCAAGATCCCATAAATCGGTTGCTCTCTGAGTCTTTTCGTAAAGAGTCAGGAAAATACACTTATTTGCCGTCAACGAGAAACGGGCGACAGTTATTTGCGAGCTATGCACAATCTTGAAATAACTCTATGGCAGCAACGCTTATCACACGTAAATACAACTTTAAAATAAAAGGCTACACGTTTCTCAGGAACCGGAATCGTAATCATGGACCGCATGCAGCGGTTCTATAAAATTACAATCAGGAAACAGAAATATTACCATTGACGATGTCTACAGCTTCCGCCTTTGATGGGAAATCTGATGGGAAATTCATTGACTTCTACTCATCGTTTTAAAGCAGAAGAATATAAAAATGTCAATCAAGCGCACAAGGGATCTCGACTTATGATAAATAAATAATATAAATTTGAGCAACAAACTGGACTATAGTTCCCCTGGCAGTCCTATATATCGGCCAGCTGAAACCAAAAAGCTTCCAAATGTAATAGATTTTGCTGTGCCAAGCAGCCCAGAGTTCACATTGAACTATTCCCACAGCTCAGCATCGAAACCGTCATTAATTGCTCTGCTAATGCATGTTACCAACTCCGCTACTTTGAGGAACTATAACCAGCCAGACTATCGAAATTATCAACACTAAAACCAAAAAGAATCCGGTCGGCACTTGATAAATTATTATTCAGCTGCCAAACTGGGCTGTTGAACCACAAAATTTGTCTGTTTCTCTACGTCTCTGAAATTCTCTCAAAGAAGTAAAAAATTATCGCGGTACTCAGCGGAAATCCTTCCAGTGTTACGCTCCCGATCTAGAGCTTTCTTTAAATATTCCTAATGGCGTAGTTAATCGGCGTTACGCTCCTGCCCTCTTTCATGGTTCTTGAGCGTTAAGATGTATTCGCTGATTTCGAATATTATTGAAATCTCCAAAGGGAGCCCAGCAAGGTGTTTTGCCTGAGAGTTTGTCCTTATTCCCCATCCACTTTTATCGCAGACTCCCGCAGTTCGGACTGGTTTTCGTTGGCAAGGTCTTTCGCCCAGTAGAGTTCTACCTACAAGCTACCTTTCTTGCCAGACGAAAGGGCTTCGTAAAATTCGATATAACCACGACCTATAAGCTGTTGGATCTCAGCGTTGTAGCCACAACCTTGTAGGCTCGTAGTCTACATTGTCTATTGTTCAAATGGATAACTTCCCGAGACCCAAAATATGTGTCCGTAGTCTGAAACTTAACTATTGCGGCGGTCGACAAACTGGTTTCGTTTGAAAACGAAACCATTCACCACTCCCGACTGTAATTCTCTCTAATCTCGATTCCCAGCAGCCAATCGTTCTCCTCTGCTTTCATTTCTTTCGACATTTGCAAAAGCAAATCTGCTATCACGTTGTTAGAGCCATTTCGGTGTTGGATATTAAATTAAAAAGGTGCAACTTGAGGCCATTGAAGTCTTTAAGCCAAATTGGAAATTTTATGCTTAAGTGGTCCGAAATCACTCTGAATAGCATCAACTCAATGTAAGATCAGAATTTAACACCGCCAACCCCGCCGTCAATAATTTTTTTTCAGAGTTACTGTATTTTTTCTGGCAGGAATTGAGCTTTTGGGAAAATAATGCTATAAAAGTTAACTGAAAATTTGCCTATCTTCATTTAAAGCAAATCAGGATTCTTTGTGTGAGTGTGTTTCCGTAAACTTTTTTAATGAATGTCTTTTCTGATGGCAGTTCCAAAAAGGATCAGAGCACAAATCGGGGCTGTGTGATGGATATTGGCCTTTTTATCCAATGTCAAATTACGAATACAATCGACTCCTCTCACTAGTTGCCTTCCTTCTTCCGGATCAAAAGGTATTTCCGCTTCTTTACATTATTCGTGCAGGTGCTCCAAAGTGTAGACACTTATCTGCTATACCCATTGTTTGACTGCAATTTCATTTTGCAGTTTTATCCTGCTCGATCCTTCCGAAATATCCTGAATGCGGTCGTAGTCGACTAGTTTATCATAAAAGCGACGCTTTAACGCTGGTTTCATCTCTGCTTAGTCTCTTGGTACAGATTAAGGCCAGTACCATTCCGACGTAGTTTCTATTAGCAGCCGATGAAAGCCTCTCATCAGTTCCGTTCGAGGTATTCCATAGTGACGCTGCAGATATTTCAATGCTATACAAAATTTTCCACGTTCATGCCCCCCATGTTGACTGCAGACCATAGTCTTAATTCTGCGTTGTCCAAGAAGCTACTCCATATTCCGTCTGGTAGTTGAGGTCATCTTGTTCTTTATCTCATCGCGGCAGAAGGTTTTTATATAAACATGCCGCAGGATTACACCCCGGGGGGTATAAATAAACAATTAGTAACTATTTTTTTGATATCCTCTTTGAACTTCTTTTATTTACACTGTCACTGTTTCTACAAACTATGTAAATTTCACTAGCCGTACGTATATAATCTGTACAAAATATTTTTGTCAACCGGCGTTCCTTAGCCATGGCATTATTAAGCCAATGTTGTAGCTGACCCATCCCCTTATCGCTGATAAGGCCAGATGTTAAAATTTGTGACTTAGTCGTCTGCTAATTTCCGCCCCAGACTTTTCCATTTATTTTTTATATTCTATGTATTTTAAAATGAACTATATCACTTATTCTCCCTATATCGCAAACACCCATTTGACAGATCGAAACTCAACTAATTATTAAGTCAAGCTAATAAGGTTCTTGTGTTTAGGGACAGTTACCCTTACTGATAAAAATCTGTACCTTTTCAAGTTTAAAATTCTGTTCGTATTAGTGAACGATCTCCCAAACTATGACACTTATCTATTTTGGACCCATTGACCAGTGCTGCTATTCATATTGGGCGCCATACTATTATAATAGTGCCAGTACCTGCGTGTTATTTTGGCTAAGCCGGCTAGCTCTCTTTCCAGGGCATGAGGCCCGAACTTAGCCCTTACACACATAACAATAAATATATTTAAATTAAAACAGCACAAATTATACATTAAAATTGACTAACTTACCCACTTCACTTACCGATTTTCCGGTTCCCAAGTCAAAAACATTCTTTCTCAATTTAATAACATTTAAAATCAATTTCTGATCTTTTCGCATTTTCCTCTCTGAGCTTTGTTTAGCTTTATGATTGGTTTAATTATTTCTTTTAGTGCACATTACTTCCAAGCCATTTCTATTTAAAGGGACACGCTTCCTTTTTCTCAACTATGAAGCTTTCTTTCTTTTTGTTTTAATCACTCTTACTCCATAAAAAAAATTTGGTTAGCTTAAATCTTAATTAATATATATTCTTAATATAATTTTAATAGTTAGTTAAATGTAAATTGTGTTTTGAAAGAATTATATGTTTTTATTGTAAGACCTTAAAATTGAACGGAGTTGAATTTTCTCAACCAATAGGGTTCGGTAGGCTTTGATTTGCCAGTAGGTACACTAGGCTTTTCAAATGGGTGCACAGGGTTTGACTTGCCTAGGATTAGATCTTTTAACGGGTGAACTGATCTTACGTGCCAGATGGGTGCAATTTGTGCACTTGGTTTCTATATTTGGTGGCCACGATTTATCGCACGGTCTGGCCAATCGCTCAGCCTCTAAGGCTGATCGATCGTCTTTCTCCTTACAGGATACGGCTAGGCAAGCTCAACACGACACTGCTATTCAAAACGCACAGATGTCGGCTTGATTTGCCCTACGCCAACTCCTGGCAAAATGGCATTGGTCAGACTTTGATGAAGATGCCGGCTTGATTTTAACCACGGCAACTCGAGGCAATATGACTTTGATGATTTACACTTTGATATCGCGTCAATTCCTCGAATTCCTTGTTAGAGACGTAGTTATGTGAAGAATATCCGTATCATCTGCCGCGTTATGGTAAAATAATCGAAGACACAAGCTGCCCCAAGAGGCAAGCAGCAGAACTCTAAAAGAACTCAGAACTCTCTGCCGGGTATTACTGTTTAATTTATTAACAGGTGAACACGAAACCGGAAACTTGCCACTGTCACACTCTGGTTTGTTTCATTAAATTTCTAAAATTCAGTTTTTCTAATCGTACACTCCTGACCATTGAAGCCTGCGGTGGATGGGTTTGTCGATATGGATGGATATAATGTCGAGGAACAATAGTACACCCGGATAGACGTTTAAGTACAACTTTTATATTTTGAAATTAGTGGATTTTGAGCCCTTGCCTGCATATTTTGGCCGCAATGGCTTGAAGCCAGAGTTTTAACCTTCGCATTAATATTGCGTGGTGAACTGTGTTCATAGAATAAAACGGCTTGATACCGACCCGGTCGGATGAGTACAATAGTGCAAGGCCTAGATCTCCTTCTACGGAGTGAAATCGGGCATCAAAGGCAACTCCGCCGAACTAGCGACATGATCATTCATTCGCAGTCTTTGAGAAGTCGACTTTATAAGTGAAGGGGGGAGCCTATTTTATCGGATCCAAGAAATCGTTTTTTGGAAATTATTTCATTCGAATGTAAAACTGTTCAAGAATATTGTTTTAAAATTTCAAGTCGATTTCTGAAGTATTTACAAAGTTATGTGATTTTGTACCGAACGGGTCGGGAGACACACGCCTCCACACGCTTCATTATGATAGCCCATTTGATAGATCATTAAATTCTCTTCCAACTGACAAATGTTTTTCCATATTCAATATTTTTCAGTATTTTAAAGTATGCTTTTTGAACGGAAAAAACAATATGAATTTGAAGCGATGAAAAAAAATTCAATTTCGACCTTTTATTTGAAAAGTGTAATTGTCACATAGACTACTATGTCTACTATCATAAAGTTTAAAAAAATTGGGTTTTTGTTTCAGGCCACAATTAAGGACGTTACAGTGTACACAATGGAAAAACTACTTAGGCGAGTCGATATAAATGCGGCATCCGTTTAGACGGGTAAAGTATTCCTTTTGTTTTACAAAAATTGCTTTTTAAATATGTATTAAATTGCCATAAAAATTTCAAAACGTTTTCACTGATTTTACCCGAGAACAAAAATCTTAAAAATTACGCATTTTTCGACCGCGTAAAGGATGTTTCCCCCTTAAGCGACTTTATAAGTTAAGTAAAGCAGTACGGCATATCTTAAAGCGTACAGAAACTGCTGCAACGAAGTGATTGTACGCCAGCACATCAAAAACATGCAGTTTGCGCCGCTAATTCCAAACAGCAACACCCCGCGAGCAACATTACCAGAAAGGATTACTGTGGAAAAATTTCCATTTTATGCTGCCACAGAGCACATAATATATATAAAATTGCGAATTATTAGCCAATGTAGAGAAAAAAATTAAGGGCAAGGGCAGTTTGCACAGGAGTTCACGAGGATCATCAATGATTTTGTGTGTAAAGGAATGAAGCCTAACGAGGTCGTGGTGGAAACGACCGGCTCTTTTTTGACGCTGCGCCCAAAGTTGGAAGACATCACCAAGTTCCAAAAAATAACGAGCATTTGTGTTTGTTCCTGTCTGCGTTCGATACCCTGGAATTCTTTTCCTGCCGTAAGATAACGGCGAAGATATGTTATAAGAGTGGAATAAACATAACTTTTGTGGACGCTTCCGATGTCCCAACTATTATTTTATAAAGTTCTCCCAGCGGGCAGTTGGCCACAGCCTAAATCCGAAGTTTAGCAGGTTTAAGGACGGAGATAAAATTCCAAGGGATTTTGCGTAAGTTGCGCAGACCTTGGTCTTAAATCATTAATTGCTCTTGTAATGCATGTCGAAAAGTTTGGAAAAAAGCCTGCGACGGGCTTGCTTGCTTACCAACTCCGCTACTTTGAGAAACTATAACCAGCCAGACTATCGAAACTATCAACACTAAAACCAAAAAGAATCCGGTCGGCACTTGATAAATTATTATTCAGCTGCCAAACTGAGCTGTTGAACCACAAAATTTGTCTGTTTCTCTACGTCTCTGAAATTCTCTCAAAGAAGTAAAAAATTATCGCGGTACTCCGCGGAAAACCTTCCAGTGTTACGCTCCCGATCTAGCGCTTTCTTTAAATATCCCGTTTAAAGGTTCCTAATGCCGTAGTTAATCGGCGTTACGCTCCTGTCCACTTTCATGGTTCTTGAGCGTTAAGATGTATTCGCTGATTTCGGATATTATTGAAATCTCCAAAGGGAGCCCAGCAAAGTGTTTTGCCTGAAAGTTTGTCCTTCTTGCCCATCCACTTTTATCGCAGAATCTCTCAGTTCGGACTGGTTTCCGTTGGCAAGGTCTTTCGCCCAGTAGGTAGAACTAGGGTGTGCAAGCTACCTTTCTTGCTAGACGAAAGGGCTTCGTAAAATTCGATAGACCCACGACCTATAAGCTGTTGGATCTCAGCGTTGTAGCCACAACCTTGTACCTCTACATTGTCTATTGTCCAAATGGATAACTTCCCGAGACCCAAAATATGTGTCCGTAGTCTGAAACTTAACTATTGCGGCGGTCGACAAACTGGTTTCGTTTGAAAACGAAACCATTCACCACTCCCGACTGTAATTCTCTCTAATCTCGAGTCCCAGCAGCCAATCGTTCTCCTCTTCTTTCATTTCTTCCGACATTTGCAAAAGCAAATCTACTATCACGTTGTTAGAGCCATTTCGGTGTTGGATATCAAATTAAAAAGGTGCAACTTGAGGCCATTGAAGTCTTTAAGCCAAATTGGAAATTTTATGCTTAAGTGGTCCGAAATCACTCTGAATAGCATCAACTCAATGTAAGATCAGAATTTAACACCGCCAACCCCGCCGTCAATAATTTTTTTTCAGTGTTACTGTATTTTTTCTGGCAGGAATTGAGCTTTTGGGAAAATAATGCTATAAAAGTTAACTGAAAATTTGCCTATCTTCTTCATCTCACTAGTTGCCTTCCTTCTTCCGAATCAAAAGGGATTTCCGCTTCTTTACATTATTCGTGCAGGTGCTCCAAAGTGTAGACACTTATCTGCTATACCCATTGTTTGACTGCAATATTATTTTGCAGTTTTAACCAACCTGTCCTGCTCGATCCTTCCGAAATATCCTGAATGCGGTCGTAGTCGACTAGTTTATCATAAAAGCGACGCTTTAAGGCTGGTTTCATCTCTGCTTAGTCTCTTGGTACAGATTAAGGCCAGTACCATTCCGACGTAGTTTTTATTAGCAGCCGATGAAAGTCTCTCATCAGTTCCGTTCGAGGTATTCCATAGTGACGCTGCAGATATTTCAATGCTATACAAAATTTTCCACGTTCATGCCCCCCATGTTGACTGCAGACCATAGTCTTAATTCTGCGTTGTCCAAGAAGCTACTCCATATTCCGTCTGGTAGTTGAGGTCATCTTGTTCTATATCTGATCGCGGCAGAAGGTTTTTATATAAACATGCCGCAGGATTACACCCCGGGGGGTATAAATAAACAATTAGTAACTATTTTTTTGATATCCTCTTTGAAGTTCTTTTATTTACACTGTCACTGTTTATACTAACTATGTAAATTTCACTAGCCGTACGTATATAATCTGTACAAAATATTTTTGTCAACCGGCGTTCCTTAGCCATGGCATTATTAAGCCAATGTTGTAGCTGACCCATCCCCTTATCGCTGATAAGGCCAGATGTTAAAATTTGTGACTTAGTCGTCTGCTAATTTCCGCCCCAGACTTTTCCATTTATTTTTTATATTCAATGTATTTTAAAATGAACTATATCACTTATTCTCCCTATATCGCAAACACCCATTTGACAGATCGAAAATCAACTAATTATTAAGTCAAGCTAATAAGGTTCTTGTGTTTAGGGACAGTTACCCTTACTGATAAAAATCTGTACCTTTTCAAGTTTAAAATTCTGTTCGTATTAGTGAACGATCTCCCAAACTATGACACTTATCTATTTTGGACCCATTGACCAGTGCTGCTATTCATATTGGGCGCCATACTATTATAATAGTGCCAGTACCTGCGTGGTATTTTGGCTAAGCCGGCTAGCTCTCTTTCCTGGGCATGAGTCCCGAACTTAGCCCTTACACACATAACAATAAACATATTTAAATTAAAACAGCACAAATTATACATTAAAATTGACTAACTTACCCACTTCACTTACCGATTTTCCGGTTCCCAAGTCAAAAACATTCTTTCTCAATTTAATAACATTTAAAATCAATTTCTGATTTTTTCGCATTTTCCTCTCTGAGCTTTGTTTAGCTTTATGATTGGTTTAATTATTTCTTTTAGTGCACATTACTTCCAAGCCATTTCTATTTAAAGGGACACGCTTCCTTTTTCTCAACTATGCAGCATTCTTTCTTTTTGTTTTAATCACACTTATTCCATAAAAAATTTTGTTTAGCTTAAATTTTTCGGGTGAACCCACAATATGCAACTTATTCGCTGGGTGGTTGCGCGTTGTCTAGAATTACGCATGTTGATGACCTTGGCGTCCTCCTTAACCCTAAACTTAAGTTTTGTGACCATATTACTTCTATGGTGAATAAAGCCAGGGGAGTACTTGGATTTATTAAAAGGTGGTCAAAGGAATTCGATGATCCCTATGTTACAAAGACTCTGTTTATTTCACTAGTCCGTCCAATCCTGGAGTACTGTTCTGCAGTTTGGAGTCCTCAGTATGGTGTACATATAGACCGGATAGAGTCTGTGCAAAAGAACTTTTTATTATTTGCTCTACGGGGCCTTAACTGGAATGCAAGCCTTATTTTACCATCCTACTCTAGTAGACTTCTCCTAATTAATCTACCATCCTTAGTAAACCGTAGAACGATGCTTGTCACAACTTTTATCTATAAACTTATTCACGGGGATGTGGAGAGTCCCGAGTTACTGGGTCGCCTAAGCTTCTCCGTGCCTAATAGAATTACCAGGAACTATGTTCCTCTTACATTAAATATTTGTAGATCTAACTTTGATATGCATGAACCGTTTAGAGTACTGTGTAACGACTATAATAGACTATACCACATTATTTCTACTACCGACTCTTTGCCAAGCCTAAAATCAATAATTTTATCTTACCTAGCACAAAATTAGTATTAGTATTAGTCTCGTACGTATTTCTAATCTTGTCTGTCCGCTTCTGCATTGTGCTTTTAACTTCTCGCGATCTCGTTTTTACGCCTATTAGGCTCCGCGCGTAACAAGCACTGCTTGGTGTCGTAAGGGCCACTTGTTTGCGCTGATCATAGTGCATCAAGTTCCAAAAGGCAAAAAAAAAAAAAAAATCTTAATTAATATGTATTCTTAATATAATTTTAATAGTTAGTTAAATGTAAATTGTGTTTTGAAAGAATTATATGTTTTTATTGTAAGACCTTAAAATTGAACGGAGTTGAATTTTCTCAACCAATATGGTTCGGTAGGCTTTGATTTGCCAGTAGGTACACTAGGCTTTTCAAATGGGTGCACAGGGTTTGACTTGCCTAGGATTAGATCTTTTAACGGGTGAACTGATCTTACGTGCCAGATGGGTGCAATTTGTGCACTTGGTTTCTATATTTGGTGGCCACGATTTATCGCACGGTCTGGCCAATCGCTCAGCCTCTAAGGCTGATCGATCGTCTTTCTCCTTACAGGATACGGCTAGGCAAGCTCAACACGACACTGCTATTCAAAACGCACAGATGTCGGCTTGATTTGCCCTACGCCAACTCCTGGCAAAATGGCATTGGTCAGACTTTGATGAAGATGCCGGCTTGATTTTAACCACGGCAACTCGAGGCAATATGACTTTGATGATTTACACTTTGATATCGCGTCAATTCCTCGAATTCCTTGTTAGAGACGTAGTTATGTGGAGAATATCCGTATCATCTGCCGCGTTATGGTAAAATAATCGAAGACACAAGCTGCCCCAAGAGGCAAGCAGCAGAACTCTAAAAGAACTCAGAACTCTCTGCCGGGTATTACTGTTTAATTTATTAACAGGTGAACACGAAACCGGAAACTTGCCACTGTCACACTCTGGTTTGTTTCATTAAATTTCTAAAATTCAGTTTTTCTAATCGTACACTCCTGACCATTGAAGCCTGCGGTGGATGGGTTTGTCGATATGGATGGATATAATGTCGAGGAACAATAGTACACCCGGATAGACGTTTAAGTACAACTTTTATATTTTGAAATTAGTGGATTTTGAGCCCTTGCCTGCATATTTTGGCCGCAATGGCTTGAAGCCAGAGTTTTAACCTTCGCATTAATATTGCGTGGTGAACTGTGTTCATAGAATAAAACGGCTTGATACCGACCCGGTCGGATGAGTACAATAGTGCAAGGCCTAGATCTCCTTCTACGGAGTGAAATCGGGCATCAAAGGCAACTCCGCCGAACTAGCGACATGATCATTCATTCGCAGTCTTTGAGAAGTCGACTTTATAAGTGAAGGGGGAGCCTATTTTATCGGATCCAAGAAATCGTTTTTTGGAAATTATTTCATTCGAATGTAAAACTGTTCAAGAATATTGTTTTAAAATTTCAAGTCGATTTCTGAAGTATTTACAAAGTTATGTGATTTTGTACCGAACGGGTCGGGAGACACACGCCTCCACACGCTTCATTATGATAGCCCATTTGATAGATCATTAAATTCTCTTCCAACTGACAAATGTTTTTCCATATTCAATATTTTTCAGTATTTTAAAGTATGTTTTTTGAACGGAAAAAGCAATATGAATTTGAAGCGATGAAAAAAAATTCAATTTCGACCTTTTATTTGAAAAGTGTAATTGTCACATAGACTACTATGTCTACTATCATAAAGTTTCAAAAAATTGGGTTTTTTGTTTCAGGCCACAATTAAGGACGTTACAGTGTACACAATGGAGACACTACTTAGGCGAGTCGATATAAATGCGGCATCCGTTTACACGGGTAAAGTATTCCTTTTGTTTTACAAAAATTGCTTTTTAAATATGTATTAAATTGCCATACAAATTTTACCCGAGAACAAAAATCATAAAAATTACGCATTTTTCGACCGCGTAAAGGATGTTTCCCCCTTAAGCGACTTTATAAGTTAAGTAAAGCAGTACGGCATATCTTAAAGCGTACAGAAACTGCTGCAACGAAGTGATTGCACGCCAGCACATCAAAAACATGCAGTTTGCGCCGCTAATTCCAAACAGCAACACCCCGCGAGCAACATTACCAGAAAGGATTACTGTGGAAAAATTTCCATTTTATGCTGCCACAGAGCACATAACATAACAATCATAAACATGACGCATTTTTCGACCGCGTAAAGGATATTTCCCCCTTAAGCGATTTTATAAGTTAAGTAAAGCAGTACGGCATATCTTAAAGCGTACAGAAACTGCTGCAACGAAGTGATTGCTGCCCAGAGCACATAACATATATAAAATTGCGAATGGTTAGCCAATGTAGAGAAAAAAATTAAGGGCAAGGGCAGTTTGCACAGGAGTTCACGAGGATCATCAATGATTTTGTGTGTAAAGGAATGAAGCCTAACGTGGTCGTGGTGGAAACGACCGGCTCTTTTTTGACGCTGCGCCAAAAGTTGGAAGACATCACCAAGTTCCAAAAAATAACGAGCATTTGTGTTTGTTCCTGTCTGCGTTCGATACCCTGGAATTCATTTGCTGCCGTAAGATAACGGCGAAGATATGTTATAAGAGTGGAATAAACATAACTTTTCTGGGCGCTTAACGCCACTTCCGACGTCCCAACTATTATTTTATAAAGTTCTCCCAGCGGGCAGCGGCAGCGAGCTCGAGATGAAGTAAATGCGGACCAGTACGCCCCTTTGCCGCGTAATGATTTACTCATGAGATTAGAGCACCATAGTTATCCGTAGTTACTGTAGATTACAATAAATCGTCTTTTTAGAGGACCTAGTGGTAATCCTTCACTTTCAATTGTTCCTTGTCCACATTAAGTTCAGAAAGCTCCTCCAATTGATTTAGTTTTCTATTATAGCTAACATCACGATGTGGAGTTTATTTGGAACAAAGAGATTTTGCTGAAAATTCAGTTTTAAATTTTTGTTGTTACAAAAGAAATTCAGGGGTTTTTATTATAGAAATTATTTTTACACCGTCCGTAAACAAAAAAGTCTTCAACAATCAGCAGGAAAGTTGCCCATTATTTAAGTCAGCATCAGCTTTAGTTTGTGTGTACATGTATGAACTTGCGTTTGGGATTTATAACTTTTAACGTTAGATGGGCTGGCATCAGCTCCTGCACGTAGATTCGTTTGATCCCCAAACTCTAATTACCTCTCTGGTTTGACCTCCTTAAAGTAATAACTTGGAATAACTAGGCGGTATTACCAAAGACCAATATAAACTCTAAGATGCGTAACGCCCATACATTGGTTTTGCAATATGCAGCTCGTTTTTTGGTGGCGACGAAAATTCCGCTCTCTCCGCTCGCACAAAGTTGAGAGCGTAAAAATCTAAAAATACCCTGCAGTACCGTTCATCACCTTTTAATCGCTTTTTCATCACCAAAAATTCATCACTGCTGATTAATCGGCGATGAAACTTCATACAAATTAGTGATGAATTTAACATTGGCATGTCCTAGGAGTTAATCAGTGAAAAATTCATCACTCTTTAATCAGTAATTCATCACTCTTTTTTCAGTTTTTCATCACTCTTTAATCAGTAATTCATCACTCTTTGAACAGCGTTTACTGATGAACATGCGATGAACGAGTGATTAAAATGCGATGAAATAGTGATTAACGAGTGATGAATTACTGATTAAAAAGTGATGAATTCATCACATTTTCATCAGTAATTCATCACTCTTTAATCAGTAATTCATCGCTTTTTCATCTCATTTTCATCGCTTTTTCATCGCTTTTTTTTCATCAGTAAAATTCATTCAGTAAATTTTCATATAAATTTCATTTTTTATTTTATTACAATATTTTATTATTATTTCATTTATTTCATTACATATAACTAATTAATTTAACTTAATTCAATCTACATATGTACGTTTTCAGTTGTCCCGGAGGTGTTGAGGATGTTTCGGTTTCCGCGCCCTTTTTTTGACTTCGTACTTTATGTACTGGCTCTTCCTGACCAAGTATATCTGAAATAGAAAAATTATTAAAAAAATAAAAACTTACTGCGTTTTTTGTTTTGCCGCCGGCCAAGTCCAGCTTAGTTTATGCTGGCCCAACAGTTTTATTATAAGCTTCGCCTTAAATAATGAATAAATATATTAACAGTATATGTAGGTACAGTTCAAAATAATTAATAAAATAACACTTACATAAATTTCTGATAAATTTAGTTATAAAATTTCACAAAAATCTCAGCTTCGATCTGTTCTCTCCGTTCTCTCAAATGCAAGTGCACGTAAAAACCGCGAAAACAACTTCAGTTGAAAACAAGGGCGCCGTTAATCCTATTGTTCTTTCCTTTGCCTAATTTGTCTTTACATATTTCGCTTGGCGTCAAAGCAGGGTATATAAAAGCATGTCCGACTATGAAAAATAATCACATAACTTAAATTCACTAAAAAAGGAATGCATACCTTTCAAAACTATCATAATAATTTTATTTTTAAAAAGTATTTCCATAAAATAATATAATTAATAAGAATCAACGACTACAATACAAAAATTAGGCTAATTTATTTTCAAGGGTGTATAAAGGTCGATCTGATTTTATTACATTGTCCTCCACCTCTCAGCTCATTTTATGGGGAGAGAGACAGAGTAAGAGAGGGAGATGGAAATTTTTCTGCGTTGCCTACGATCGGGGACTGAGAGTTTCGGCTCTGCCTGCGTCGCACTCGGCTCTGCCGACTTTGCCTTTGGCTCTGCCGGCGTCACAGTCCGCTGCTGATTAAACAGTGATGAATTTTTGTAGTGATGAATTTCGGAACTGCAGGGTAGAATTGCACGAATAAGGAAGTGCGTATGTGTGCGTATTTGTTCGAGAAGACGATTTTCGTCCAGAAATCATTTCTGGACTAAGAAACTAATTGTGTGTCAAAAGAACTTCTATGATTGAACAGGATGATTATTTAAATTGCATTTATGTACATATATGTATATGGCAATGAAGCTTGATGTAAAACTTTTTTATATACCTTAAAAATTAATATCTGCATATTTAATTCATAGTTTCGTTTTACATATTTAAATTAAAGCTAAAAACAAAACTTTTAAATCAAAACATATAAAACTGCTTTATTAAATTTAAAAAAATTTTAATAAAGTTTAATAGATTTGAATATAATATGATTGTTAAACAAAAACAAAGCGAACTATATTTAAATTGAATATATTTTAATGATATTTAATTAAATATATTTCACTTTATTTTTTAATCCATGGCTAACTTTAAAATGGAAATATTAAATTTAATTTTTATTCGAATGTATTAAACTTTGATTTAATGACTTAAAATATTTTAAGTAAATATGAATAACATCATATCTAATATTATCAATCTGCATTTAAATCTATTCTTATTTAGTCAAGCAGTTTTATTTGTTTTGTGTTAAAAGGTATGTTTTTATACCCTTGCAGAGGGTATTATAATTTCAGTCAAAAGTTTGCAACGCAGTGAAGGAGACATTTCCGACCCTAAAAAGTATATATATTCTTGATCAGCGTCACCAGGAGAGTCGATCTAGCCATGTCCGTCTGTCCGACTGTCCGTCCGTCCGTCCGTTTCTACGCAAACTAGTCCCTCAGTTTTAAAGCTATCTGCTTGAAACTTTCCCAAAAGTTGTCTTTCTATTGCAGGTAGTATATAAGTCGGAACGAGCCAGATCGGGCCACTATATCATATAGCTGCCATAAACCTGAACGATCGGAAATGCCATAACTTTGGTGTTTTTAAAGTTAGGAAATTGAGATTTTCTGTCGGTTTTATTTTTGGCTAACCAGTCTGACGTACCAAATTTCATAAGGATCGGACGACTATATCCTATAGCCGCCATATAACTGATTAATCGGAAAGGCCATAACTTTGGTGTTTTTAAAGTTAGGAAGTTGGGATTTTTTATGAGTATTAAGAATGCATCATATGAATAACCGATCCGATTTTGGAGAATATAATTTACAGAATATTCTGCAAGGGTATATCAACTTCGGCTCCGCCCGAAGTTAGCTTTCCTTTCTTGTTATAATTAATTTAAATATATAAAACGAAACATTTAATTTGATACTTAAATTATTTAATTAATTTAATAGAATATTTAACTTATTAACTATTTTAATTATTTAGTATATTTAATAAAAAAAATAGTTAATATACAAATACATATATAAATATTTATTACTTATTTTTACAGGGTAGGTTTAATTTTCCAAATTTAGCTTCCTTAGGAGTATATTTAAATAAAATACAAGTACATTTTATGTAAGTTATACATTTTTAGAATTTCGTAATTAAAATAAAACTAGCTTTAATGATTTTTTGTCTTTTAAATTTGATTTGAAAAGCGCGCGCCTATGTTTAGAAAGAAAAGCGCGCAAACCTTTTTTGTTTCCCCTTTGGGTTTCTCTTTTTTCTAAATAATTAAAATAGTTAATTTACAAATATTTATATAAATTTAATTTATATTATGATAATAATTTTATATAATGTTATTATAATACGTATAATATAAAAATACCACATATTTTTTAATCCATATATTTAAAATACAATAAATATAAAAATATTCATCCTGTTCAATCGCAAAATTTCTGATGCTCCTAAAAATCGTTCACACGTCGCATGCTGAATACCCTAATGACAATTATTCCAATGTGAAGTCATGTATGAAATAAATTATGTTTTTTTTTATACTTAGATATATTTGGTCATTACTAAAAAATATTATACATTCGAATAATTAGTAAATAAAGTAAATATAAAGGCAATACAAAATAAGTATTTTTAATAATGTTATAAATTTAAAATAAAGAGTATATTTCGACAGCGCGCTGCAGCGGATTTCTTCGCTTGTGAATACACATGTATACATTCGTCGGCTGTCGCAGTATGCGTGCAAAAGAGCGGCTGGTCTTAGAGCGCTCTCTCTCTGGCTTTTGGGCAGAGAGCGAAAAGCCAGCACAAAAAATTCGTGTGCAAAAAAATCGTATGGCGTTACGCATCTTAGAGTTTATATTGGTCTTTGGTATTACCTTACCTTGTGATACATTTAACTTTATTTGCATTATCAGCCTCTGGCCGAACAGTCCCAATTCCTATTGTTGAAATCCTTCTTTGGATTTCGCCGGATTTGCTTTAAAAAATTATAGATGAATTGGCTTTCGACGAATCAATCAGCATCTGGCTAACTACCTTTTCTTCCTGTCCAAGGATCTGTCGGCTCGAATCTGGCTTGCGCACCCACCGTTTTGTTCCTACTCCTGACAGGATACGCTGCCCAAGCTCTACATGACACTGTAGGCCAGGAAGCAAAGGTGCCGGTGGCACGATTTTGGACGGGACTTTCGACTTTCTCCACTGGCAACATACCAAAATTACATTCATTACTTTTCGATTTTTTTTTTTACCATCTGTTAACTTGAAAACAGCCAATTTTTTTCTGGCGAAGCTTAAAATAGGAGCTAACTATACATGAAGATGTTTTAGTCGAAAGACTCGTTGTGGGCATGGCACCGTTCCATAAATTCTATGTTAGTGACGTAGTTATTATCAGATGTGGAAAACATCCGTACCTTTGTTAAAGTGTAATAGTTGAAGTCAAAGAGTGCCTCAATGAGCACGCAGCGGAACTTCTGAAAGACTTGATGTCGGGTGTAACCGTATAATTGTTGTAACCGTTAAACACGATTCAGGAAACTTTGAACCGTCACACTCCGACTGGTTTCTTTAAATTAAATTTTCCATTTGTATAATCGAACACCCTTGGAGAATGAAACTCGAAATGGACGGATTTGGTCTATATTAAGTAGTATCTGGTGGCTCATCATAGCATAGGATATTCCTGTCTTAAAGATTGTGCAAACGGTGCCATTTACGTTTTCAATGCCGCAATCGTTGCTGATTTCAGGTTATTGTTCTGTGCCGTGATCCGTTTTTGACTTGCGCTGCTTGCGGATGCGGGCTGTTTCTGCGTTCTCACTTAGATGTTGTTCTATTCAATTAATGCCTTAAGGGGGTATATACCTTTTTTTGTTGAAAAAAATAGGAAAGTTTGGATTTTTTTATGTATGTAACTATTGTTTTTATTAAATGAATGATTTTATTTTCTGAATGTTTAGATTGTTGACAATGTTTATGCAAAAATTTTTGAAAAAATATTTAATAGTTTTTAAGGTGTGGCTGTTTCCCTTAAACGCCTTTTTTTAAAGAGCCTTGCGGTGATATTTCCCCAGGACGAATGGGTCAACTGATACCGAAAAAATAAAAATATTTCATTAGTTTAAAGTAGTATCCTGTACTTGAACGAACGTTTTTTAAAATTTTTTTTTTTTTGTGCATACGGGAACGTTTAATGCAAAAAATGACGTTTTTGGACACAAAAATTCTTACAAAACTATCTATTTCGGCGAAATAAAAATTTTTACATGAAAAAACGATCGTTCAAGTACTAATAAAATTCATTACGAACATTTAAAAAAAAATTTGAAGAAAATCGGTTCAGTAGTTTTTTGCTAATCCATATCACCGCAAAGTCATTTTTAAAAAAAACCATTTCGAGATATTCGCGTTTAAAGTTTCAAGTTTGGGTTTGGGCGGGGACGAGTCGCGCGGCTAGGAGCGCTCTAACTTTTTTTCTACTGCCCAAATCTCTATGAAAATTTTGGGAAATATTCTCAAAAAGTTGTTCTTTAAGATAAAGCAAAAAAAAAAATTTCGATTTTTTGAAAATGAAAAAGGTATATACCCCCTTAAGGGGTTATCCGGGTATTGAAGCACGAAAAGAAGCCTATTTTCGTGAATTTTTTAAAAGATCTTACGACAATTTCACAAATTTCATTTATTGTACATTAATGTTTATGGTTTGACCAACATTGTGTAAAAATTGGAACCAAAATTTTTTTAAAATTGAGCCGTTGAGGCAGGCTTGAACTTGACCTCATAAAAAATTGTGTCCTTGCGGTAGGCAAAATATCTCCGTCAATTTTTATCTGAAATCAAAAAACCAAAATTATTCTGATAGTGTATGTGTCTCGCTTGTCCTCTACGAGCCATTTTTTTAAATTAAAAATTGAATTTTTTGTATCGCTTTTCATAAAAAGTGTAATTTTGTACGTGAAGTTTGGCCATATTTTGGCTTATAAAATGAGTTGTAATTAAAAATTTTAAAAATCCCTCCGTTAAGGACAAGAGAATTATGTCTAAAAGAATTTTACAAAAGCAGAAGTTGATCGGTGCATTAGTTTTTGAGAAATCGTGTCTACCGATTTCAAAAAAGTGAGAAAAACGCGTTTAAAGTGCCGCATCTGCCCGACGCCAGAGCCCGAATTGCCCGTTGTGACGTTCGACGCGCTGGGCTTTAAATTTCTCCCATTCCTACAGTTTTGCTTCGATCGACTTGAAATTTTCAGACAACATTCCTGAAACTTTGTACTATTATATAAAAAAGTTTGAAAAAAATGAATTTTTTGAAGTGTCAAGACCCGGATAACCCCTTAAATGAATTATTCAACATTCGCGAATTCTATAAATGCAGGTAAAAAAGCTTTTTTTTAGATCGTATTGAACCAAATCGAAAAAGAGTAATTGGAAAAACCGTAAAACAAATTGAAACGTTCTCATCTATGTATTTACCATTTCTTCAAACTAATAATAATCATAACGTGTAGTACACATGTAGAAATATAAATACATAAATAAATAGGCAAAATATGCAATTTTTATTGTTATTCAGTACAATTTAGGTTCAGATTTTAAATTATTTATTTAAAGCCTTAAAAAGCTATATTTTGTTTTAGTCTAATTTAAATTACCAAGAGCACATTTTTAGCATTTTATTTGATATTCATTTTTTTTCTGTCTTCAGCACAACGTAATTTGATTTTAAATTTAAGGGAGAAACAAATCTCCACTTATGATTTGTATGTATATAGAGATTTCTTGTATATATATTTTGTATATTTAGGTTGTATATATCTATGTAAATAACAGGCATTTATACACACACAAAAATATTTATATAGGAGTGTTTTACTTGTGAGAAATATTCTATGAAAAATTAACATTTATGTTTTTCTTATATGTCTTAGGTTTGTCTTTTGTAAACTAATTCTGGTTACTTTCGAGGAAATTGTACACTGTTGATTTATTTTCGTTCTTGTGGGCTAGGTCTAGGTATTGTATAATTCTTTACTCAAATATTGCATTTTCCTTCCCTTATTTTGTTGGGTACATAAATACGAATGTTTGGAAAATATATTCGAAATAAATGTTTGTCTCTTTCTCTCTTTCGCGCTTAATAACTTAATTTTTGGAATTGGAGCGAAGGCTTTTCGTTATATGTATATATATAAAGTATTAAGAGTAAAATTAAATTGTTCATAAGTATAACATGAAGTCTACTTTTATGGAGATATAAGTTGATTCCTTTTGCGGTTCCTTATCAATTGATCGTTTCATTGTCGTGATGGGCATTGAAATTCTTTTCTTTTGCTCTTACATTTGTAAATACCGCAAAGTCTTCATGATTTGTTTTTGGATCTGCTTAGAGAGTCTGCCTGCAGACGTTTTCTTTTAAGAGAAAAGGCAACTTCTACACTGGCGGTGAGTGATGAGGGAGAAAATGTATACAAAGAATTTTGCTAAATTAAAAAATAAATCGTAGGCCACTAACTAAAATTAAATTTTAAGACACTAAAAATAATTATATACGCAAAACAATAAGATTCCAGTATTGTTTTAGCTGCTCCGATTATGGGGAAGGTTATTGGATTTGTCGTGCTTGATTGCTGTCGAACTTGAAACCCCAACAATTAACAATTTTGGCAACTCTGTATACTGAAAATAAATATATCAATAAAGGCCGGATTTCGGTGAAAAATATATATTTAATACGTTTCAGAACCGTATGTTTGCAAGAACTTTATATTTCCTCTTAATCCTAAAATTTTCGCTCAATATAGGCGATTACTGTATTAAAATTTTTGATATAGACAAAAAAAAACTATTTCAACCCGAAGGTATTATCCTATTTTTCACTCAAAAGGGAATTTTTTTAAGTTTATTATATTTACCATTAGAATAACAAAATGTCACTTTTGAAATTCCCAGTTGTAATAAAAATTCAGTGGCTTGGCCCCTCTCGGCGCAAAAGCGTTTACATTGCTTGAGTTTTGCTGTCCAAGGGCTTTAATTATCCTCTTTAAATTAAAAATGTCCGCAAAGCGGAATTTTGTAAAGTCTTTTTAAATATTTGTGAAATCCCAAGTCTTGAGGATTTTTCGGAAGTGGAAACTAGAACAGGGCCTAATATTATTATTTGTATAATCAAAACTTAGCTTCGTCCATTTTACTCTGATTGACTTGAAATTTAATTAAAACGAGGACGGAAGCTAACTTCGGCATGCCGAAGTTTGTATACCCTTGCAGACTTTGCCGAAATTGCTAAAATTGAAAAAGTAGCGAAAAGAATAAGGTATACATGTTATTCTTATTATTATTCATGTTATTTAAAAATAGTAAACTAGATATTTTCGCCGCCTTTAACAATTTTTACTACTGAAGCTATAAGATATAGACGTCCGATCGGCAAGCGCTTTTACCATGATCATGGTATGCATAAATAAATAAGACTTGGAAAAATGTATGTCAATAGCATATACACTGCGCGAAATATTCTGAAATCATAAATGTTCACCCTAATGTTCCTATGGGAGCTATAGGATATAGACGACCGATCGGCACGCCCTTTTACCTTGATCAAGGAATGCATAGTGCTTCCTATGGGAGCCATAGGATATAGACATCCGATCGGGGCGCTTTTTAAACATGATCTGCGTACACATGTTTTAGGACGGACAGACGGACATGGCTATATCGACTACCCTATTGCAAAAATCTGACAACAGTATCATATGGCTTATTGTTTTCAATAATATAGGCATAGAAATCGACATGTAGTCGTTTTGTAATAACTGCAAGGGTATATAAACTTCCACTTGCCGAAGTTTGCTTCCTTTCTTGTTTTAAGGTAATTTAAATGCTAAAATTTTGTGTCTTGTTTCACATGGAATAACCCCTCAGCAAGGGTATAAAATATTAAATAGAGTTGAGCAAATGGTTCTGAAACTATAGACTGATAGATACTCACAATAAATTAAATAAACTTGTAGCTGTAAAGAAAACACAATTCGATTCTTTATTGGTTCAAGGGTGGCATGGGGCATATGGTACACTTGGTGTTATCCATAAAATTTGGCGGCCCACCTGTAAAAAAAAATAGATAAATAAAGGCGGTGGAAAGACTATCTTTTAAAGATAGATTAAGATGGGAACATCCCCAAAATCCCGGTAACACTTATTTCAGAATAACCTGACTCGGCTCCCGCTTTGCATTTGTTTGTTGCTGGATCCTGATCTCGGTCTGATTGCATAAAGTCTGCTAAGTTCCGCTTACCATGCATGTGGTTCAGATGTCTACTGCCAGGATTGCCTTGTGATTGAGTGTAGAGACTGGCCAGGGGGGGTACATTGTACGGCGGAGGAGGCGGAGGTGGCATGATCAAAGATTGCTGTTGCGGTAGTTGCTGATGTTGGCTGCGTATATTCATGTATGCCGCTGCAGTCGGTGGTGCAGAAAGCTGAATGGTTGCTGCAGGATGGTTAGGTGTTGGTGTTGGTGTGCTGGGTGGTGTGGTTGTGCTCTGACAAGAACTGTTCAGACTACGGGTCACTGCATTGTTCGATATTTGCTGCAGCAGCCGGCAGTCGGCTGCCGTATAAACTGGGGGCGATACCTCATGATAAGTGCTGTTCTGTTGCTGTCGGTACTGGAAGTGGTGGTGTTGCTGCTGATGCACGTAGCCGCTGTCACAGGACGATATGGAACCTGTTGGGTGTGAAAATAGGGTAAAGAAAAAGTCTTATGTGGCAGCCCTGAAATGGTGTCCTTCTTTTCAGGATTCATTTCATGACCCCACGAGGTGCTAGTGTGCGTGTTATGAAGGGTGTATGCTTGCGTATATTTAGCCGACAACCAACCAAGCCCCATCCAACCACAAACAACTATATATTTTCAAATGCAAGCAGGGAACAGAGTCTAAAGCGCAACTAACAAAGTATATATAATTGTTGACTAAACTAAAGGTAAGTATAAATATTATTAACTTAAAAAGCTTATAAAGCTAAGAGCATTAATCAACTCAAAGTAAAGAGTCGTTTAATAATTTACATTTCTTAGTTCGTATTGCTTTTTCAACTAGTTTAAGGAAAAAGGCTTCGGCAAGCCGAAGTTTGTGCTCGGAGAAAAACGACGAATAATTAATTTTGCTCAATCTTAAAGGACATTAAAAAAACATGTTAAAACATGTTTATTTCGATTTCGATGCTTAAGAGTCCATTTTGGTTAGTTTCGTCAAAAAAAATCGAAATTTTTTTTTGTAGTTTTTGGATAGCTCTAAGTGTCTAGAATATCATACTAAAAATGGCAAATCGACATACGTAATATTTTAAAAGTTATGAGCCTCCGAGCCGACCGACTCAAAATGTAGCGTCGTTTATATCGAAAAAACTGTACATAAAACTTTAAATACGTTTTCTGAAAAACTACATTTTTCGAGCTGGCGAATATCATATCTCAGTCAATTTTTAACGAATCCAAATGTTTTTTATATACTCGTAATTAAATTGTCCATGGAATGGAATAATATTAAATAGATAGCTTATACATTGGATTTTTAATCGACAAAATAGTGAAGAAAATGTTCAGTAAAAACGACACTACATTTTTCAAACTCCATTTTGTTATTTTTTATTCAATTTCGATAAAAGTAGTATATTCCATAACCACACTCCAACTTAAAAATAACAATTTTGAATTTTTTTGTTTTAGACGATTTTTACGACCTGTAGAAGAGTCGCCAGCGGGATTCATGTTTCGTGCATTGGCTTACGTCGCTCTGTGCTCTGCTTCCGGAAATGCTTACAAATTTTTAAAATTTATTCAAAATAATTTTTAAAATATCAGAAATATACCTGAAAGTTTAAGTACCTATGTTTTTTTCAATGTTTAAAAAAAAATGCTGCAGATTGCCTATTTTTTGACACAACTAACCAGAATGGACCCTTAAAACAATGAAGCTAGGTCGAATTTTTAATACATTTTTTGATCGTTCCAATGTCAGCTATATGATATAGAAGTCCCATTTGTATAAAAGCTTAGTACACCCGAAAATTGTGTACTTGATAGAGCTTTTTCTAAAAATAAAAATCAAAACTCTTTGAAATTATCAATAAAACAATTAAAATTAAAAAAAAAATGTGTTAATAATCTGTACAACCAACCAACCCAACAGGGATAATAGCATTTCCTAATACCCATTTCCTAATAAATGTTTACGATTGGGTTTATATTTGGTAAAATAACTTTTGGGGAGAGAAAGTAAAGAAAGAATTGTATGTGGCGACGAAACAAAATTTGATCTTTTTGGAAATTATCTTCAATGTATGTGCGACGTCTTATGTGTATTTATAAATATGTCAAACATAGAGTTGACAATAAAATGATTTGGACAGCTGCCGCGTTTTTCGTGACTACCAAAAATTATAATCTGAGGATACCAAAAGACTTTTGGAGACTCTAATATTACCCCATGCTGAAGATAAGATGTCTTACAACTTGAGGTTTTAAAATAGTTAAGTCAATTTGCCGACTCAAAAAGAAATTGACAAGGTTAGCACATTTATTGTTAATACACCAAAAGGAACCTGACACTTATAAATCTATGCCCAAAAAGAAACAAAGGGGACCAAAAAAGTGCGTTAGACACATTGCATAACAGCTAATGCACAAAAAATTGTTTCACTCCGTTACATAAATTTATACTAACACAAAAACTTTAAGGTAAAAGGGCCAAGAAAATAATTTAATCAAGAGGTACCTAGAAATAATTTTAGAACGTAAAGTACGATACTTAGCGTCATGTTTTAGTAGCCCCTAAAAACATTGGTTTTAGTCTAAAACTACGGATTAAAAAAAAGGGCACTCACCGGAAGTTACGGATTTGCGAAGTGGTAAATCGCGAAAAGTAGTTACACTACTGCTCTCGAGAGAAAGATCAACCGATGGTAAAGGCGGCGGCGGAGCTGGAGTGTCCGAGTGTGATCGCTCGTGGATGGCACGAACCGGCATTATGTTCCCTGCAAACGAGATAAAGAAATTAGGCAAACAGGCCACAGCTTATTTTCCCTCAGCATCGAAATATTTCAAATATCATTTGTTAAACCACTTACCTCCCGATGCTAGACGTCGATGGGAGCAGGGACTAGGGCTCGTCGTGCACTGGGCGTTGGGTACTCCCCCGGCAGCCGGCGAAGGAGCCACTCCTAACGCTCCGCATCCCGATGGTGTGCTGAAACCATGTGCTGCATGCATGTGATGTAACGGCGGAATTACACCAGGTACAGCGGGTCCGTGGCGTGGCACAAACGGCTGGTGTGGCCGGATCTTGGAAGATTCTGACAGTGATAGCATCTTCTTGACTGCCTGAGGCGAAGCTGTACCGAATTTCGGCCCGTTGTTGTTCATCTGTCGCCGCTGATGATCGCTGGTGGAACTAGTCGAACTGGTAGTCGAAAGGGTGGGCGAACTTGGGTGTCTCTTGCGCAACGAGAGAGAGGAATTTGGTGCCGAGCTGGAGCTGGTATGCGAGTAGATGCTCAGCTGGTCGCCGGCATTGAGGCTGGAACTGCCCGCGCCGCATCCGCCAGAGCTGCCACAGCCACCGCCACCTCCGCTTCGGTGCGAGGTGTTACCGTGCGAAATACTGCCCGAGTAGGTGGATCCGTGTGCAGGCTCGCACTCCAACGAAAATTTGTGCAACAAGTCCTCGTCGCTGAGTATTTTAAGGCTGTTGAGGTAAGCCTTAACCCGTCTCACCATCTGAGCTTCCTCAAACATTTTTTTTGGGTTGGGCGCCGCCGCTGATTTCTTGCGCCGCTTTATAGTTGCCTGGCCAGCGTTGGCCGCTATTACTGTGCTGGCGGCAGAGTTGCTATGAGACGCAGACATCTGATTGAGCGAGAAAAGGGCGTTAGAGGGAGTCTGTCCCTTGAGCTCAAGGATAGACAGCAGATCATAGGGAGAACTACACATATGCGTCAGTAGGCGTACTTCCTTGGCCAGCATACGAAGCTTCTCGAAGTTGATTAGGCCGTCCACTCTTGTATCATTGCCTAGGTGTATAAAGGTGAGATCCTTTTTTACAATCGGATAAAACGGAATGATGGGGTGCTGAGCCAACAGTTCGGCCGATACTAGTTGCCGATACTTGCTCATATTGCGCGAAGGGTCCATTAGGTCTTGCAGGTCGTTGAACAACCTCTGGTACTTAGAAGGCAGCTTTTCCCACGTTAAACGCAGTCGCGACACAGCTCCGTGTCCCAGGCCAGAGACTATAGCAAACATGGAGTTAAAGTTCCGACACTCCTTGCAGTGGCGAGCAATCTTGATGAACTGCTTTACTATCTTCATGCGACGCACGATGTTGTGCTCGGCGCAAATTTCACTAACCACCCAAAACATTTCGCGATTAACAAGTTCAGCAAATTTGCTGAGCATGGGGACCCCGTATCGAGAGCGTAACTCGAACAATTCGTCCACATATTCTGTGGACTCAATCTGGCGAAAGTTTGCAAAATCCTGTAGAGTGAGTTGTATGGCCAGCTCGTATGCGTTTAGATGTAGAAAGTGGACACTTGACTCGCGTACTAGCTCCAAGGCCAGTTCGTCCGGAACTAGCGGCTCGGTACTATCGTTGAGCTTGAGGTAGTAACGCGCCGCAAAGCTAATTCGCTCCGCCAGGTTCTGCAGCTGATCAGGAAGCCTGCGCTGCTTTACCATTCCACCATCGCCTACACTCACTTCGCATAGCGAGAAATTTGAGCTGGGGTCGTGGATTCCAAACTCCTGCAGTGTCAGCATTACTACCTCGTGAGCCGTCGTCTCTTTGTAGATAAGCACATATTTGCACGTCTGATCTGCCTTATACACCTTTAACACGTGATCGGGGTAATCGGGAAGGTGCGACTGCGTGGAGTTTGTCGTCAGAGTACTCGCTGTTGATGGTCGGTGAATGTGGGCGCCCAGGTAGTTTGCATGCAGCTTTCCACCACCAGTTCCTCCCGCTTCACTGCCTCCTTCATAATTGAGGCTGGTTAAATCCGGATTTGATTGTGACTGGTAGAGTCGACCACTCCCACTGGCCGCACATCCATTAATCGAGGACTGAGTGGAACTGCTGGACGAAGTGACCGTAGAGAGCTTCGACTTGGGGTCATTAAGCAGCGTGTCGGACGAATCGTTAAGGCTGCTTCCGTGATGCTGTTTATTGAGCAAATTCATTTTTGCCAGTGCCTTTTGCAACCGCCGCTTGGGCGCCAAAGTCATAAAACCCCCTTTTGTATCCTGCTGATCGGAATTAGAGTTGGAGCCCTTTTTAGCCGAGCTGTTGTTAACGCTTTGTAGCAGCTGCTGCATAAAGTTGGAGGCCATGTTTCCACTACCGCTCACTGGCGGTGTTTGCGGTGGTGCGCAGTCCGGCTGGTCGAGTAGCATATCTACGGAACTTAGGCGCACCATGTGCGCCCGATTTGAGGCGCTGACGCTGGACAATTCGTCGGTGGTGCTATCGGAGCGACCGTGCAGCTTAGCAATATCATTGGCGCAAATGCGGCGGGGACTTCGGAGGCACTTAAAACTGCTGCTGCCCGCGGAAACACTTCCGGATCCAACGGTTCCACTGCCATGTTCAAGAGCCTGCATTATCTCTTTAAAATCAAGCAAGTTGCTTTTTACGCTAATGCTCAAGTGTGTGGTGCCCGTAAGGATCTCAAGAGCTCGCTTGCTAGTCACATGGTCCATAGACTGCCCATTCACTTCGTGAATCTGGTCGCCGCGCTTGAGTCCCACATCTTGGGCCTTTGAACCAGGTTCAACGTGTGAAATATAAATGCCCACGGCTGCGTTGCCTGTGGCTACGGCTACGCCCCTAAGCTCGTAGCCGCCCACGATGTTGAAGTTGAGCGGCTCGTCACGCGATGATCGAGTAAGAGTACAGCTGCGAATTCGCGCTTTTGCGGCACACGCAATGTGCAAAAGACGCAGTTGGCTTAGCAACTTCTTTCTCTCAAGCAGTGCTTCAAAGACTTCTAAAAACTCCATCATTTTATGATCCGCCTCAAAATCGGTAAAGTGGTTGTTGACCCAGAGAAGCACTACCCGTGTGACGCGGTCCCGCAGTTCTTGCGTCTTGTGCGCATCCACTTGCTCTAAATCAAACCAATGCAGCAATTTGCTGGTTACCTCTTGCGGGTTATGAATAAAGATGCGATGTGTGAGCAAAAAGTCCTCCACGTAGGTGGGGTCCGTCATTGAGTTTTCTTCTACCAGCTGCTGTAGCAGCCTCTCTGGAGTGCCTCGGATGACGACGTGACCGCGTTTCATGTTCAAAGATGACGAAGCTCCCGTTGTCAATCCGCCACCGCCAGCACAGTCAGTGCCACCACCTCCAATAGATCGCAGCTCCGTGACCATGACCACAGACCCATATTCGTCCTCATGCCGCCGTGTGTTCTCCTCGCCTTGATGCTGAATGCGGTAGTAATCCGTCTGCGTGATACACACAAACTGGCAGTCGTCACACTTGGTCCGCATCACACCTCGGTGGTAAAGCTTGTCCATAGTGGGAAGGATGCCAAAGGAGTCGCCCATCTGCAGCTCTTCGCGGCTGCCGTTCGCATGTTCGATCTCCACGGCGCCGTTTATGAGAACCGACCAAGAGTCCAATTCTTCACCATCTGACATAACCACGGTTCCGGCCTTGTCCACCACGGCAAACACCATAACGGAACAGAGTGCTCGTCGCACTGACAGTGTTATGTTAGTGAAAGCTTTAAGGCCCTGCGTGAACTCAAGCAGCACTTCCACGTCCTCTTCGCTACGCTCCGCCGGATCCTTCTCCAGGCAGTCCCGCACTGCATCTCGCACAGTTAGACTCTAAATCAATGGAAAAGGTTGCAAGATATATTCGTATAAAATGAAATATATGCTTTCAATGATAAAATTTGTTTAATAATAGTCTTCTAAATTTTGTTCCAAACCAAGGCAAAACGAGGACGGAAGCTAACTTCGGCAAGCCGAAATTTTAATACCCTTGCAGACTGTGCCGAAATTGCTAAAATTTAAAAAGTAGCGAAAAGAGTAAGGTATACATAAATAAATTAGATTTGCATAGTTTCATGTCAATAGCTTTTATACTGCAAAAATGTCATAAACAAATAGAAAAAAAAGGGATATTTTCGCCGCCTTTAATAATTTTTCCCACGGAATCTATAAGATATAGACGTCCTATCGTCAAGCGCCTTTGCCCCGATTAAGGTATGCGTAAATAAATAAGACTTGGAAAAATGTATGTCAATAGCTTATACACTACGCGAAATATTCTGAAAAACATCAAATTTTGACCGATTTCACCCTATTCTTCCTATGGGAGCTAAAGGATATAGTCGTACGATCAGCACGCGCTTTTAGATTGATCAAGGTATGCATAAACAATACGATTTGGAAAGATTCATGTCGATAGCTTTTACACTGCGCGAAATATCATCAATTCTTGCCAGATACAGTTGCGAAAAAAATAATAATACCACTGTATCGTGCTGCTTTCATTGTAAAAAAAAATTAATTTGCTGTTGTTGTTTTTTTTCAAAATAATTTTTGAATAGCTTATACACTACGCGAAATATTCTGAAAAACATCAAATTTTGACCGATTTCACCCTATTCTTCCTATGGGAGCTAAAGGATATAGTCGTACGATCAGCACGCGCTTTTAGATTGATCAAGGTATGCATAAACAATACAATTTGGAAAGATTCATTTCGATAGCTTTTACACTGCGCGAAATATCATCAATTCTTGCAAGATACAGTTGCGAAAAAAATAATAACACCACTACATCGTGCTGCTTTCATTGTAAAAAAAATTAATTTGCTGTTGTTGTTTTTTTTTCAAAATAATTTTTGAATAGCTTATACACTACGCGAAATATTCTGAAACACATCAAATTTTGACCGATTTCACCCTATTCTTCCTATGGGAGCTAAAGGATATAGTCGTACGATCAGCACGCGCTTTTAGATTGATCAAGGTATGCATAAACAATACGATTTGGAAAGATTCATTTCGATAGCTTTTACACTGCGCGAAATATCATCAATTCTTGCAAGATACAGTTGCGAAAAAAATAATAACACCACTACATCGTGCTGCTATCATTGTAAAAAAAAGTTAATTTGCTGTTGTTGTTTTTTTTCAAAATAATTTTTGAATAGCTTATACACTACGCGAAATATTCTGAAACACATCAAATTTTGACCGATTTCACCCTATTCTTCCTATGGGAGCTAAAGGATATAGTCGTACGATCAGCACGCGCTTTTAGATTGATCAAGGTATGCATAAACAATACGATTTGGAAAGATTCATTTCGATAGCTTTTACACTGCGCGAAATATCATCAATTCTTGCAAGATACAGTTGCGAAAAAAATAATAACACCACTACATCGTGCTGCTATCATTGTAAAAAAAAGTTAATTTGCTGTTGTTCTTTTTTTCAAAATAATTTTTGAATAGCTTATACACTACGCGAAATATTCTGAAAAACATCAAATTTTGACCGATTTCACCCTATTCTTCCTATGGGAGCTAAAGGATATAGTCGTACGATCAGCTCGCGCTTTTAGATTGATCAAGGTATGCATAAACAATACGATTTGGAAAGATTCATTTCGATAGCTTTTACACTGCGCGAAATATCATCAATTCTTGCAAGATACAGTTGCGAAAAAAATAATAACACCACTACATCGTGCTGCTTTCATTGTAAAAAAAAGTTAATTTGCTGTTGTTGTTTTTTTTCAAAATAATTTTTGAATAGCTTATACACTACGCGAAATATTCTGAAAAACATCAAATTTTGACCGATTTCACCCTATTCTTCCTATGGGAGCTAAAGGATATAGTCGTACGATCAGCACGCGCTTTTAGATTGATCAAGGTATGCATAAACAATACGATTTGGAAAGATTCATTTCGATAGCTTTTACACTGCGCGAAATATCATCAATTCTTGCAAGATACAGTTGCGAAAAAAATAATAACACCACTACATCGTGCTGCTATCATTGTAAAAAAAAGTTAATTTGCTGTTGTTGTTTTTTTTCAAAATAATTTTTGAATAGCTTATACACTACGCGAAATATTCTGAAAAACATCAAATTTTGACCGATTTCACCCTATTCTTCCTATGGGAGCTAAAGGATATAGTCGAACGATCAGCTCGCGCTTTTAGATTGATCAAGGTATGCATAAACAATACGATTTGGAAAGATTCATTTCGATAGCTTTTACACTGCGCGAAATATCATCAATTCTTGCAAGATACAGTTGCGAAAAAAATAATAACACCACTACATCGTGCTGCTTTCATTGTAAAAATAAGTTAATTTGCTGTTGTTGTTTTTTTTCAAAATAATTTTTTTTTAAGGTTTAATATTGCTCTAGTCTAAAACAAAGTTTCCGTTTTTATTAATCCCACCTACATATTTTTTTATTTAGTTTTTTATTAAAAAAGTCAGAAAAACAGCGAAAAAAAATAGCACCACTATCAAGTTACTTAGAGAATATCTTATATTTCGCCCAACAGCCTTAAAAGAAAGTACCTGCTGATTAAATTGGACTTTTTTAACTATTTTGTTAAAAAAAAATTGAAAAACAACATTAAAATGGGACGTGGAAAAAACTGCAAGAAGGATCCTTTTAAGTCTGCTACTGAGCTTAAAATGGAGCCTAAAATTAATGCGACAGATGAAACAGTTCGCAAGTGTCTCAGACAACATAACTTAAAAGCCTGCAGTCCCAGAAAGGTTACCACTTTTAAATGCCAGGCTTATTGCTAAGGGCATGAAGTTTGCAAAGAACATGTTAATTGACCACTTCAAAAATGGAGGTATATCTAATGGTCAGATGAGAGTAAGGACGTTCTGATGGTGGAAAAGGATCTCGATCGTACGTCAAGCGTACCAAAAACTCTGATTTTATGCCGCAGTCCACCCAAAAGACCATAAAACATGTAGGAAGTAGTCTGATGGTATGGGCCTGTTTTTCCTATTATGGAGTAGGTCCAATACATTGGATTAAAACCATACTGGATCAGGACGTGTAAGTAAATATTTGGGATACGATTATGCTACCCTTTGCAGAGTACTCCATGCCAAGACGTTGTGAGGCTGTTATTGCCAATAATGGATGCACAACCAAAAATTAAATGAAGAATCTACACTTTATTTGGATGTATAAATATAGAAAACTCATGAATTTTTTACTTACAAGTCGTTGTTATAGTTTTAAATCCATTTTTTAAAAGTGGTGCTATTATTTTTTTCGTCAAATTTCTTTAGTTTCAATCAAATATCTAACATATCTTAAGAAATTAAATAAATTTGTTAATTTTTTTCTCATTTCCAGTTGGTTTATTGTCTTTCGATTTCAAAATGGTATTCAACGTTTCCATAGTGAGCTCGCAAACGGTATTGAAACAGACGGACAGACGGACATGGCTATATCGACTCCTCTATTGATCCTGATCAAGAATATATATACTTTATGGGGTCGGAAACATCTCCTTCACTGCGTTACAGACTTCTGACCAAAATTATAATACCGTCTGCAAGGGTATAAAAACAATAACCAAACCATAATTTCTTTGCAGATATAAAATTTAATATAACGATTATAACAAATTCTTCTTGTAACTTGCCATAACTCTTAAATTGTATATCTAATTGTAATTTGTAATGTATCCTAGAGGTATTACTTTTTACCCGCTCTATTTTTAATTTTTTGACCATCACAGTTATTACTATGGACAGCAGTACGTAACGATGCACACCCAGTTAGTGTGAGAAGGAGTAGTCTCCTTCTATATATATATATATATATATATGTATATATATACACTATATATATATATAAATATATACCCGAAAAAATGAAAATCCGCTACGATGGTCCGACCCTATCAAGTAATACACCATTCAGAAGGTATCGATAAAAAAAAATTGTGTAAATATTATGTATACATCATTGTGTACTTTACGATTAATTGGTTCAGGACAAAGAGTGATCCATTCAAAAGTTATTAAAATAAAAATATATTTTTCTTATTTTTGAAAATGAGTGGTTTTACAAAAATTTTATGAATACGATTATTATTATCCCCAGCAGAGCTCGGTATATACAGTTGCGGTCAAAATAATAGTAGTGCCGGTCAAGAAAAAGTTTTTATCAATATTTTCTCCATTTCTTCAAAAATGCAATTCATTTTTTCACATTAGTAACTGTAATTAACTGCTCTATAATAATGTGTAGTTATTTTCGATTCTCGTCTCTATTTTTATTCATATCTCCTTCATTTGCAAAGATTCACGTGTTTGACTAAGACAAAATAATAGTAGTGCCAGAGAAATTAGCAAGAATAATTTAGTTTACTTAATTTAAAAAGAGTTTTGTGGTGCTTAATAATAGTTTTGGGTGTTATTTACAACAGTCCCAAGCTTTTTCAGATTTTTCTTTAACATTCAGTCCTGACTACACGGGGCGTGGCAAACACTGTACTGCCGAGAGGTGAGATCTGAATAAAAAATTGATTTCTGCTGAGAAGACTTTTGTCGAAGTGCAAAATATTATTGGCTGGTGTTCTACAATGCACACTGGTCCCAATGCCCAATATTTTTGCAAAAACCCATTTTTTTTTTGAAGTTATGAAAAAAAAACATTTTATCTTCTTAGAATAATATACGTTGCATTTAAAAATCACAATTTCGTTACTGAAATTTTGGTAGCCCTGAAAGTCAGCTGTTCGTAGATCAGAAATGTTGACTTTTTGGCGCGCTAAATAAAAGCACACTTTAAAGTAAGATTGCAAAAGTTCTACTTAACATTTTAAAACAAAGTAAAATGGAAAATATTAGTGGAGGTATGTAAAATTTAAGTGTTTAATGCAATATTTTTTTAATGTGATTTGTCTTTGTGTATATGTGCTTTTGTAGAGTTGTATGTTTAACAATTTTAACCTCGCATTTTTCGTGTTTCGTGGAACAAAAGTTAGTTGGATTGTGCCGGATTATAAAAACTATTAACGCAGTTTTGTTCTTGCATTTATTTACAATACGATGACATATACCTTTTTTTAATCGTTTTTGCTCCATTTTACAAAAAAAAACTTTTTGCTAGACAACATAGACCTATGTTATGGAGAAATGCTAGAGTATTGGCTGGCACATGGACGGGAAACCGAAATCCTTTACAACTTTGTGAGGATCCTTTGAAAAATAGGATTAAGAACTTTGTTGCTTATGTGGATGCTAATTTCCTAAATAGTTATCCTACTACAGATAATGATGATGAAGATGACTTGGATACATTTGAATGTAACGATGCCTATTCCTTTAATTTAGATGTTGAAAGTGATTAAAAATTAATTAAATAAATATATTAGGTTGTTTGGTAATGGCATACCGGTTTTTACATTCCAATTTCGCGCTTCGCTTGTGAAGTTAAATATAATAGTATCTGGCAATGCTGTATATCGTTTGAAAGGTATTGGCATCACCTTTAAAATTACATATAGTTTGTTTACATGAGCTTCCACGTTAAAAATTACAATCGATTGAAATGGAGTTCACAAACGCAGAAATTCGGGCAATTTTGAAATTTTATTTCGCAAAGGGAAAAACTGCTGCGGAATCTCGCAGACAGATTATTGCTGTCTTAAGAGATAACAAACTTTCGATTCAAACCGCCGAACAGTGGTTTAGGCGATTCGGAAGTGGCAATTTTGATACCGAAACACCCAAGCCTTCCGGACGACCAGTGACCGTTGATACCATCGCGGAAACCGTCACTAGGCATTTAAAGTCGAAAAATTTAACAAAAAAGCTCGATGTATGGGTGCCTCATGAGTTATCCCAAAAAACCTTTTCGACCGTGTATCAATCTGCGAATCTTTGTTGCAACGTAATAAACTCGACTCATTTCTGGATCGGTTAGTCACTGGTGATGAAAAATGGATCACATATGACAACATAAAGCGTAAAAGATCCTGGTCGAAGCACGGTGAGTCGTCTTAAACGGTGGCATGCAAAATTTTTTCGATGGACCAAAATTGAGTTCAAGGGAGGATTGTGAAAATCGAATCGCCGAGTTTTTTGCCAGTAGGGACAAGGACTTCTTTAGGAGAGGCATATACAAGTTACCATCAAAATGGCAGAAAATCATCGAAGACAACGGTACATATAGCACTTAAATCGGACAATGCCAACTATGTTAAAATTGTCGTCAATAATCAATAAAGAAACCGGTATGTCATTACCAAACAACCTAATATTATAATTTTTCAAGATGCATTATTTAGTTTGGAAGTTGAAAATTGGTAGGGCGGGAGGGGATAGGGGATTGAGGTGATATTTACTAAAGTTATTTTATATATATTTAAAATTTATTGGATATATTGGCTATTGGCTTTACTAAAGTTATTTCATATATATTTAAAATTTTTGGATATATTGGCCCAATTTTCATGGATGTTTTGTAAATTTTTGTCCCGGGGTGCATTCTATGGGGCGGAAAGGAAGGCGTGGCCCGATCGGCACAAAATTTTGTCCAGACTTTGGATATATAGTAACTATATAGTGTGCCAAGTTTCAAGTAGCTTCATTTTTCTAGTTTATGCAAAAATATTGGTCATTGGGACCAGTGTGCGATGGTTAGAAATGCTAAAAAATATGAGCCAGCAAATGAAACGCCTGGTCGACCCAAATTATTGGATCAAAAGCAGAGATCTGCAACGAGTATGATCGAGTCAACTCGATCAGCGTGACCAAATTTCGCTCAATTCAACTCAACTCATTCTGCAGAAATCTGATCGTGAGTGATGCACACCCGAAATAAAAATTCGGAGAATAATCATGCTCGTGCATCATTTCGCCTTTGAGTTCTTTTAGCTCATCGTCGCGCTTCGGGTCGATCAACATGCTGATTTTTAGCTTCGTGTTCGAGTCCATGAAATGAACGTTGCCGAACTCGCAATCATCTCGAACAGATCGCGATCGATTCAATTTTGTGAACGATGTGAATGAGTTGATTGTGAGTAAGACTAAAATACTCGAGTTGATTTCGATCAACAAATAAAATTAAAAGGAATACTATTTGGAGGATTAAATGAACCAGTTTTTATTTTTCATATTAGGTTCAAATTCAAAATTAAATTAAAAAATAAGTAATTAATTAATTAAAAAATAAAAATTAATTCATATAAAAAAATAAAAACTATTAACAGAAATATTTCATATTCTTGTTTTCATATGTACATATGTAGTCTTAAAAATAAACTAAGTATTATATTTTGTATAATAAGAATTTAAGAAAAGCAACGCGTGCCAAAAAATCACACAAAGTGGCACGGGCCAAAGACGATCAAACCGATCTCAGACAAAAAGTACCGTACGAAAAACCATTCATATAAACCATCTGAACACAACCGAACCCAAATATTTGATCGCAACAATCATGTATAAGAAATGTTGCATTCACAAACGATCATGCCTGCGGTTGAGAACGATCACACACGGTCATTGATAAGCTTTGATCGTTTGATGCAACAGAAATGTTCACTCATAACGTTCGCTCACCGCTCATACTTTTTGGATCAAGCAAAGTGATTGAATCATACCAGATACGGGTCAATGATCTGGTATACCCAAAAACGTTTGACTCGTTGCAGATCTCTGATCAAAAGGTCAGTGGATCGCTTAGAAAGACAGTCAAGAATCGAACCTTTGGCGTCTGCTGCATCCCTAAAAAACTTGTAACTTTAATGCAAGTTTGGAAACCATAAGAAGGCGACTTAGAGATAATAACCTCATTTCAAGAAGCCCAAGAAAAGTACCGTGACTCACAAAAAAACATGCCGCGAAACGTTTAAAGTTTGCAAGACGACACTTGAATTTGCCATTGGAGAAGTGGAGGAATAGTTTTGTTTGGAGGTCGTGGTACTCGGCAGTTTATTAGACGACCATCCTTATGTGTTTTTTTTTCTTCTCAGAAATATACCTTAAAAACGGAAAAGCACGGTTCATCATGGTTTATCAATTATGATTTGGGCAAGCTTTTCATATATGGCGTTGGGCCATTATATTGGATCAAAAACATCATGGACCGTTATCTATACGTCAAAATTTTAAACGTCGTGATGCTTCCACATAATTCCGAGGACAAGCCACTTGTTTGGACATTTGAACAGGATAATGATCCTAAACATACGAGTAATCTCGCCAAAGAGTGGTTTGCGGCCAATCAAGTCAGTGTCATAGAGTGGCCTGCACATTCACCCGATCGTAATCCAATTGAGAATTTATTGTGTGACATGAAGAGAGCAGTCTCGGAAATAAGGCCAAACAATAACATTCAACTTTGGGAAGCTGTACAAAGGACTTGGCGCTCTATTCCTGTGAAGAGATGCCAAAATTTGTGCGTCCGTTATTGCAAACAAAGGATATGCAACTAAATACTAAAATCAATCTTTAAACGTTTTTTGGCTGTGATGAATTTTTAAAAGTTTCACTACTATTAATTTGAACGAACAAATTTTTGTAATTTTTCACATTTTTATTTTTTTTTTTTCAAAAATCTTATGAATTATTCAAAGTTGTTTTGTATTATTATTACCTACTATTAGTTGAGTTTCAATGAAAATTAAAAACATTTTGTAAAAACGTTTCAAAAGTTATTTTTTGCGGTTTCTGACCGCAGCTGTACATATATTTTTAAGACTTTAGAAAAACTTTCCTCAATTTACAGAAGCATAAATAATTTGTTAAATCGTGTCGAATGTTTAATCATATATATATATATTTGTATGTTTCTACATTTTTAAACCTAATTTTAGAATTTTGTCGGTATTTGGCTTACAAATTTAGGAACATATAAATCCAATGCCTACTTACATCCATGCTCTCCGCCAGATCCTCCTCGTCGGAGTCCACGACTGACTCCACCAAGCCGGATAGGTCAATCTCCTCGGCCTCCAGAGATGAGGCGTAGTTTGAGGCCATTGTATCGCTGCCGCTGTACGCCGAACTGGTGTCACTAGAGTGCGAGCCCCGGTTGCATTTTTGGTGCAGTTCCGGTCTATTTATTGTTGACGAGCTCCCCACAACCGCTCCTGTGCTGGCTATGCTTGTGGGTGGATACTGTAGGAGAAATATGAATTTTATTAAAGAATAATAAACCAATCTGAGCACACTCACATGATGTCTGATATGGTGATACAGATCCATGAGGCGTATCTTTTACTGTGGACTCTGCGTATTACCGCCAACCTCACCCAGTCAGATTTGATATGTGGTCAGTATTTAACTAAAAAAGTAAATAAAACACATAAGCCCACAATAAAAGCGATTAGATAATTGTGAAGATTTACAACAAAAAGAAGAAACATGGAAACAAGCGGAAACATGATGACATAGTTCACAATAATGAATTAGGTTCTTAAAGTCGCGCTGCATTGGGTCCAACCAGTCAGTGTCCTGTTATAGCCCACACTACTTAGTCCCAGTCTGCTCTATGAAGGGAGTGTTTGACTTACATTTAAATGTAAACTTACCACCTTAGTACGATATTTTTTCAGGGAAGCCAATTCCTTACAAAATGACAACTCATATTTAGGGCTTTTATAATCTAAACATAAACAATTTGGGTTTTATATTCTTTTGGTTCCTTTTTGCTTGTAAATAATAAGATTATACCGTTTTACTCTTGCCTATATATCGTAAAAGCGTTTGCACTCGGTTTATCAGAACTTACGAGCTCAAATAGCTTATTGAATAGCTTAATCGTTTGCAAACGATTTTTTTGTAAATTCTTAAATTTCAGGAGATGGGCAAACATGGTCATCTTTTATTTTTTTGAAAACACGATTTTTAAGGGGTGGGAAAACGTTTTTTGTTGAAAAATCTCGTGTTTAAGCCGCGGCAAACGTTTTTGTCAAAATTAACTATTTTTAAGAGGTGGGCAAACGATTTTTTTTTTTAAATTCTGAAATTTCAGGAGATGGACAAACATGGTCATCTTTTATTTTTTTGAAAACACGATTTTTAAGGGGTGGGAAAACGTTTTTTGTTGAAAAATCTCGTGTTTAAGCCGCGGCAAACGTTTTTGTCAAAATTAACTATTTTTAAGAGGTGGGCAAACGATTTTTTTTTTTAAATTCTTTAATTTCAGGAGATGGGCAAACATGGGCATCTTTTATTCTTTCGAAAAAACTATTTTTAAGGGGTGGGCAAACGTTTTTTTTGTTAAAAAATCACATTTTTAAGCTGTCGGCAAACGTTTTGTCAAAATTAACTATCTTTAAGAGTTAATTTTTAATTCTTTGATTTCAGGAGATGGGCAAACATGGGCATTTTTTATTCTTTCAAAAAAACTATTTTTAAGGGGTGGGCAAACGTTTTTTTGTTAAAAAATTACGTTTTTAAAGCCGTCTGCAAGTTTTTGTCGAAATTAACTATTTTTATGAGGTGGGCAGACGATGGGCAAACATGGGCATCTTATATTTTTTCGAAAAAGCTATTTTTAAGGGGTGGGCAAACAATTTTTCCTGAAGGTAAATATGATCAAAACTTAAAAGTCGAATATTTTCAAAGTATAAATATTTTTAAAATTCTAAAAGATGGGCAAACGTGGGCAAATGATCAACTTTTATGTTTTTGAAAATGTTCGAAAATTTTCGAAGATTCCATATTTTTAAAACTAAATGTGGGCAAAAACAATTAAAAAGTGGGCAAACATGGGCAAAAAATGGGCAAACGATTAAGCTATTCAATTTTCGAAAATTCGATTTTAGTCGACCCAGCTTCTTTGAGCTGAAGTTACGTTCAAAATAAAATAGCCATGACAATAGGCATACCATAAAAATATTTAAATCATTTTGTAAGCCAGTGTAATTTGTAATGTCTAAGGAAATAATAATGCGGACAGCAACACTGTCTCTATAATAACGTATAAATTGGGGGTTGATTACCACGAAAATTTAAATTTGTTTATTTAGCCTTTGATACGCAGTACAGGGCACGGTTCCAACGTTCCACACAACTCAAAATGGTAATTACAATATCACTAAATACAATAGTTAAAAAGCAATGGCTTAAAGTTATTTTCAAATTTTTGGTTGCTCCTTTTTATGAGCTAGTTTTTCGTGGGATTTCTAAACGACAACTTTTATCAGTTTGGAGGAACTAACGGTGCCTGGACATAGAATTATGCCGAACAAGAAAGGAAAGCTAACTTCAGGCGGAGCCGAAGTTGATATACCCTTGCAGAATATTCTGTAAATTATATTGTCAAAAATTATTCATATGATGCATTCTTAATACTCATAAAAAGTCCCAACTTCCTAACTTTAAAAACACCAAAGTTATGGCATTTCCGATCAATCAGTTATGTAGCGGCTATAGGATATAGTCGGCCGATCCTTATAAAATATAGTATGTCGGATTGATTGGCCAAAAATAAAACCCATAGAAAATCCCAACTTCCTAACTTTAAAAGCACAAAAGTTATGGCTTTTCCAATCGTTCAGTTGTTTGGCAGCTATATGATATAGTCGCCCGATCCGGCTCGTTCCGACTTATATACTGCCTGCAATAGAAAGACAACAATCGACTCTCCTGGTGATGGTGATCAAGAATATATATACTTTATAGAGTCGGAAATGTCTCCTTCACTGCGTTGCAAACTTTTGACTGAAAAGTTATAATAAAATTTTTTAGGTACAACAAATTAATAATTAATTTTTATATATAAAGTTAAAACTGTTATTAATTAAAGCAAAATGATCTGAAGTCAACATATATTGCAAAGGAACAGCAAAGTTTACGCACAGATCAAAATGGTTTAAAAACATTATACTATTAAAATAAGCAAATAAAGCAAATATTTTAAAAACAACGAAGTTTTAAATCGCCCTACTCGTTAATATTTAATTAAGCTTTAAAGTATTTAAATTTTTTTTTTCCTTATTTTTTTTTTTTTTTCTGAATGCACAACATTTTGAGAATATTGTGTTAAAGTTTTAGATCGATCCGAGTAAAGCTTCCGAACTTAAGGGGGTCCTCCTCTACTCTCCAAATTTTTAAAAATCGATTTTTTTTTTTGCTTTATTTTGATCTATATGTATCTAAGAATACTCCACAGAAAGGGTTTGGTACAAATCATATTTCTTGTCATGTTTCTGGGAACCGGAAGGTACCCATGTGCGGCCGTTTCCGATCATGTTTTACACTGTACTTTATCTTTAAACGCGATTTCCCGAAAGTTGTGTTTTTTTAACTTTCAGGTAAGCCTTTTCATAGAAGTTATAGTTCGATTTTAATAATTTTTTTTCAATTGTTCAGAAAACACATCGCTATGTTTTCCCGTGTACGATATTCGAAATTTTGTTTAGTTCAATTTTCATAGCTTCTAAAAGGTAAAAAAAACAGTAAAAATCTAAATTTTTCGCAAATTGTAGAAGAAAAAAATCACACATATTGTTTAAATGTTGCCCAATCACATGCAAAAAACAAAATTGAGCTGAGACTAGCCAATACAAATTTTTTAAAAATGTCCGTTTTTTCACCGAATTAACTATACCTCCCCCCTTAATTATTTTCAACAAAAGTTCGTATACTTCACAGGGTTGAAAACGACCCATTCGACCTGACTCACATATTTGTAATAAAATCGGTTTAATTACGGTTTAATTATATTTGGAAAAGGAAATAAAGCTAGCGGCGAGGCATAGTTTATGTACTGTTTCCGTGTAAGTATATCATTTAATTTTGGCAGATTGTATGACAGCTAAAGGATATAGCCCATTCATCTGTGGGATTTTCTAACTTGAGCTGTGTAAGCGAATCTGCATGACACTCCAACCTCATATTAATAAATATAGCCACACGTAAGCCGATTTCTTTGACTCGAAGTTAAAGTTAAATTTTGACTCAAATATTCTATATTAAATTTTGACTCAAATATTCTATATTATATTCTAAGATATAAATTGGTGGGTCTACACTTCCCAGCACCCGATTATCCTTTTAATAAAATGAAGATGGACATGGCTATAGATAATAATAAAAGTTACACTTGCTTTCACGTTAAAAGCCAGTCTTTTCGAACTGAAACAATTTGCTGTATTTTAACAAAAACCGTAGTTTTCTTAGTATCTGGAAAAAGTTTGAAATTTAATGCATACAAATCTCGAACAAAGGTTTGAATTCTCTCCATAAAACAAATCATAATTCCTGTGAGATTTTATTAGTCAATTATTTCTTGTTTATTTGTTTACTGTCCGCGCAAGTTGCTTTTGTGGCCCGTACTATCTCACTTTCATTTTCCGACACAAGAACAATGCTGCCAATAAATTAAGTCAAACAAAAACAAGCAGAGAGTAGGAGATAAATTCTCATGAATTTCGAGTGTGCGCTGCCAACAGCAGAGCAGCAGAGGTAGCAACAAAAGTGTGTGGGAGCCAAATAAGCTACTGTACATGAGAAGTGTTGCCAACTCTCGCTTCAAAAATGAAATCCGATGTTGAAAATATCCAATAAAATTTAGTTCATAAAAAAAATAACCAAAAAATATATCCTATTTTTGAAGTCCTTTATTCTCCCTTTAGTGGTTTAAAAACAAGTTCTTGCTTTTAAAGTCGACTTAAGGAACGTCGAAATAACTAATGTAAGTCAACCAAATCTTGTTGATGAAATTTTTAAAGAAAGAATAATACGTCCAAATATACTAATTTAAACTTTAGCTGAATAATGACGAAAGAATTTAAATATGTCCAAAATGTTTTTAACAAGTTCCATCTGATTAGCTCTAAATGGGCTACACTTAGCTGCAAAATAGCTGAATTAACAACACTATATGTGAGAGCGAGCGATTGCAAGTGTGTTTGTAAGGGGCGAGCAACACAGAAAAATAATAACAAAAAACTAAACGAAAATTGTAGGCGACAACTTCCGCTCGCTGGATAAGCCATTTACAATAAAAAAAAATGCTTGCAAAATGAAAGTGTAGTAAATATAACACACTTTGCACCACCCAACAGCGTGTAAGCACACGGACAACAGCATCGCACACATCAAATATGGGCGTGTTTGTACAGTTCAATGGTTTTGTGGACATGAAAGCCCTTGGGCAGTGTTTTTGTCGATGCAATTGCTAATTGTACGCACGTTTTTATAGCTGCCGCAACGTAGACAAGTAGTTTACCCGCTGCGCTTTATTGCGATCACTTTTGCATAAAGAAATTCAGGCAGCGTGTGTGTATTGGTATTAGGCTGCGCATTGTTGGAATTTCTTCACTCACACACAAATCTTGACGATGAAAATTGGATTGTGTACCGCCAGTTTCCCGTTATTTTCCGCCCTTAGCTCTGCGGCGGACTGTTCCTTTTTTATATTGCATTTGAAGGATTAGTATTTTGATTCAAAGATGCTCTTTTAATTAAAAAAAAATTAAGTAGCTCTAAACTTAAACTCCGACGCGTCTTTTTGTGTGACCACACTGCACATAATTACTGCAGTTTTTGGAAGACTATCGGAGTTCTGCGGTATTAAAATACCACCTTATGTCTCGATTGTTCTGAGGGTATCGATATTTTCAAGGTTCGGTCCATTTTTATTTCGGATACGTTTCGGATTCGAATTTTGACCGTTTAATTTGAGTTTCGGCGGCTAAATTACCGATTGAAAAAAACTATTTTGGGAAAATCGGGGGGAAAATCGTGAACCAAGTAAAAATATATAATGTACACAATTATATATAATATGTTACGGAACTGCATCGTCCTGAGACGGCGCCGGCTAGCCCGGGAATCCTCAGGGCGGAGTACCCCCGATGTCCCTACAGCTTCCACAACATTAAACATCGATTACTATCGACGTCTCACTTTACAAATACTAACATCTCTAACGAAAAGGTAAACAAAACCAAAATAAACAAATCGGGACAAATACAACGAAAAAGTGGCATAAGATGTGGCTGCCACAGCGCACCCACCCTTCCTGTGGTGCCCCTAGTGTCGTGCCGGAATCACTGCCAGACGGTCCACGACCGGTCCATCTCCCCCAACAGGTAAATAACTTACTTCATCATTTTCAATTTGCCTCTTAAAATAGTAGTACCGACAAGGTCGGGAAACTAGCTACGGTCATCGCGGAACCAAATCTTCGCACAGGCTTGGTTGGGACTGCTGCACTATTTGGGGCCTCCTAATCCTGGGGAGCTCCGAGGGATGAGAAGGGACGTGCGTAAGTATATAGATATAAATGCCTATGGACCTGTTTCTTTCACTTTTAGGGATTCGCGCGACCAAATTTGCTGAACTGGACGAGGGGTGAGAAAAAGCGGCCGCAGGTAAATCAGTATCAATTTACAAAGGTAAGTACAATTTACAAATGAAAGATTCCCAAATAATTAGTTATGTGTGTTTTTGTAGGTGTGGAGTTGGCGGTCCGGAGATCGGTACCACGCCTTGGTTTGGCCACTGTGGACCGCGAAGGAGCACGGTCAGGGTCGCGACGCTGCGCTGCTCGGGTTCTACGTGCCCGGGACGGACTCTCCGAGGTAACGTGGAATTTTGTTGTGGTTGTGCCAGCGCCGGTTGCTGCTCCACCTGGCCGGCTATCGCTGCCTGCGGCTGTTGCTGCTGCCGGTGGCTGTCGCTGCTGCCTGCTGCTGTTGGTGGCTGAGCACTACCACGAGGTGTTTCTGCTGCCCTTCCTTCAAAAGGGAAATCGAAGAAAATCGAATAAAACTTCCGGGGCCCTATTTACTGGGTCCCCGGTGGACCTAAAATAAATAAATGTTCACTTTATTTCCTAACTTTATTCGCACTAATCGCACTCTCACTTTTTCTTGGGCTATTCTAAGATAACAAATAGAAAAATCACGTCGACATGGCTTCGATGTCTGGCAGCAACTAAACCCTATCCCTGACCTACGCAGTGTCATGCTCATTACGCCATATTCCCTTTCCCTCTCCCAAAAGTGGGTCATTGGACGAATCCAAGGCCATCCTAGCCATACCCAGAGCGAAACGGGCTAGTTTAAATATGTAGCTAGATAGCCAAGGGCAGGAGCAGAAGGGGCGACACTTTAGTAGGGGTTGCCACCCTCCAACTTTATCGATACCAAAAGCGAATACCTACTTCTTAGTTCCTCCAGCCGATTCCAACATGAAATGCAATACCACCTAAGGATTTAGAGAGACGCCTCCGAACCATGGCTACTCGACGAAATCATTGGGAGCATTGGGGATCGGTGCCTGGCGAAATCCGTATGCAGTTCCAAACGGTGCCCTGCGCGGGGCCCACGCTTACCAAGTACTGCCTTTGCTTTTTGTTGCGCTCCTTTAATTTGTGCAGCCTTTTTCACGCTTTCCACGTCGCTGTCGCCTATCACCGCCGGAGCCAAGCCAAACGCTTGCCAGAAGTCAACTCCAAAATAGGCCTCCTGCTCCAGGTAAGGGCATACATAGAACAGGATCCGCTTTATCTGTCCTCTGTACTCCACAGGTATTTCGACGCGTCCTATAATCCTCTCTAGACGCCGTGCGGACTACGGACAGGTATTTCTGGACAGGCACGTCCAACGCCTCGACCAGCTCCCTGTAACCTTTGCCCAGCAGGCTGGCAGGCTCGCTCCCGTGTCCAACAAACCAGTCAGCTGCTTGGTCAGGACTCGGACTTCGGCGTATGGCCTGGGATCTTGCGTCGAACAGCGCTTCACAGCGGCAACTACTTCCCGTCGTCTGGCCTGACGTTTTCGGAACCGATCTCTGGCCTTCTGAACTTTCCTAGACACCGTTCGCATGTCGGCTAACTGGTGCTCGGAGAAAATTCTGTTCGTGGTCTCCAATTACCGACGCATCCTCTCCTCATAAGGTAAGTATTTTAAACTGTGCTTATTTCTACTCGTACACACTAAGCCTTTTTTTATTCCTAGAACATTTACTCCTTCGCGGGGCTCTTGTCTGGACGTATCCTTCCCGCCCTCGGATCGCCAAGCCGACCGTTTTCCGCGCAATCCGGACATTTCGGAGACACGGTAGCTGGCCTTCCACATCGGTAGCAGAACAGGCGCCGTTCTGTTGCCGCACAGTCCCGGAACCCGTGGTCTACGGTTCCGCAATTCCAGCAGCCCGCTCGGAACGGATTCCTGGTCTTGGCCCGCAGGTCATCCACCTCCAGCCCATCCGTATCCTCCTCCGCTTGCGAAAGCACGGCCTCGTTCACTCTGGGTTTTTCGCCGGAACCAAAGCGCGGTTGCTGCCCGTACGTGGCGAGTCCCTGTCGTCCGAAGTTGTGTTCGACTTCGATGCACTCGTCCCGCAGCTCGTCCACCGTAAGTAGGTCCATGGCATAGACGAACCTGGCGATTCCTTCTCTCAAGCCCCTTTTAACAATTTTTACCAACTATCGCTCATACAGTGGTTTTTTCAGGCGAGAGGCCAGCTGCTGCTCCCGCTGCAGGAGTTCGTGCATCTTCTCATGCCCGGTTTGGCGACCTCGGAACCGGTCCATCAGTGAGGCACGAAACTGGGACCACCGATCCACCCTGCTATGCCGGACTTGGACCCAGTTCCCACGTGAAAGTGCCTGAGCACCTCTGCCCACGAGCATTGGTACTGCCTCTGCAGGAACTCCACTCGGAGGACGAAGTCCTCCACCGAGTTGCGGTAGTCCTCGCCGTCGAAGGACACTCCCCATCGAACTATCCGGACCTTCTGGCTGCCAAAGTCCTGCCCCACGTTGGCATATATATGCGGTTCCTGGCGGCAATCGACAGCTCGGCGGTCCTCGATGTGCTGGCTCTGCGTACCGGCGGCGTTTCGCCAAGGTAGCCGAGTCCACGACTGGTGCGCGGTCTTTCATCTCCGGCAGTTGGTCCACCGCCGAGCCAATCCCTTGGAAGTCCATCTCCGGGGAGGTTCCTGGTCCATTCTGAACTCCGTTCTCAGCGTCTCTCGCAGATGGACTTGTGGAGTCCTCGACAACCCCATTGAAATGCGTGGTACACCACCTCCGGCAGCGCCCTCGTCCTCCAAGTACCATGTTGCCTCGTCATCCCCGGCTAAAGGAACCTTCGATCGAAGATCGTAATTGGAAGGCATCGTACAGCACAACAAAAAGAAATATATAGTAACATACCCACACCCACACCCACATATATACCACATAAAGTAACATACACACACCCACATATCTACCACATAAACATATTTACATTACGCATTTGTCACACCCAAAATCATCGGCTCCCAAGAGTCGCCAATTAATATAAACATCCTCTTGAGTTATAAACAAATGAAAGAACCCCAAATTGTCGGCTCCCACGACTGACCAATTAATGTAAACATCCTCTTGCATTATAAACAAATGTCCCCAAACTCCAAAAAGCTTTTATCCCCCAATACTGTAAAATTGCAGACGCAGCTCAAACCGAGATCGCTCTCTTGCTCAGTGCTCTCATTTTGGACACTCTCAATTTATCAATAAAGTTCTTTCTCCCAATCGAAGGTTTGATAAGCGCCAGCTTAGTTTATAAGTTTGAGTTTTAAGTTGAATCTTGTAAAGAGCAGACCTATCTCTCCCAGTTCGCGTTTACACTATTTTGATAAATAAAAATTATATTTTTTTCAAAGTGTTAAATCCCGAATTTGTTATTGGCGCAGCCGGTAGGATATAACTTTTTATACGGTTATATCCTTAAAGAACCCAAACGTCGTTCGTCCCAGTGCAATTATAAACCAGCTATCGCAGTGTCGGTTTGTGTCGCACGCTATCGAAGCTCAGGTTGCGAGGTTTTTTTACTAGACTAGGCATTTTTAACCCTAAATTACTTAAGCATGATACTTTAACACATGTTAATTCAGAAAAATTATTAATAATAAAAACCTCTACTTGGTTACAAACCAATACTAATCAAATATTGATAATTTCTCATATCCCAAAAGACATTATAAAAACGTCAATATTCAAAATTTTGTCTTACCCAAATAAATTTAATGACATATTAACAAAACCTTTAGAAGACAAATACTATTTTCAAAATAATCAAATATTTTCATTTAACACAAAAGAAAGAGTTACAAATAAATGCATTATAGGAATATTAAACCAAGCCAATGCCGAATGTAAATACACAAAAATGTATAAAAAATATGAAACAAATTATATAAAGCCAAATATTATAATTACTTGGAACTTACCGAAAACTATTTTAAACCAAACATGTATAAATCAAGCAATAGTTGTCGAAGGAAATAAAATCGTAAAAGCATTTAATTGTTCTGTACAAATCGAAGAAATCTTAATAACAAATACTATAATGGATTACACACAAACTATTTATGTTAACAATAATGTAACAATGATAGAACCACTGTCAATAATTGAAGCAAAAGATATAATAAGAATACATACAAGAAAAAATAACATATATCCAAATTATTCGCCATCCCAAAGCTTTTCGAAAACACTATTACACCCCATTTGCAACATCTTTGTAGATCGATTATATCTCCATGTCAACATGGATTTATAAGGCGAAGATCTACGACGACAAACCTCTTGGAGCTAACGTCTTTTGTAATAAATGGCTTTAGAAAGAACATGCAGACTGACGTAGTTTACACTGATTTTAGTAAAGCGTTTGATTCAGTAAATCACTTGCTTCTTGTATTAAAGCTAGACTTATTAGGGTTTCCATGTGATCTTCTAACATGGATCTCAAGTTATCTGAGTGGTAGGACTCCTCTTTAAAAACTCGATCTCTGATTTGATCCGAGTTACTTCAGGCGTCCCACAAGTAAGCCACCTTGTCCCACTTCTTTTTACTTTATTTATAAACGATCTCCCTCTAGTCTTGACAAAGTCGCGTGTCCTTATGTACGCAGATGACGTTAAGTTATGCCTGCAATATAACGAAATTTCTAGCAGTTCAGACTTACAATCTGACCTAAACGATTTTCAAACATTGTGTTGTGAAAATCTTCTGGATTTAAATGGCAATAAGTGCAAAGTAATGACATTTTTTCGGGTGAACCCACAATATGCAACGTATTCGCTGGGTGGTTGCGCGTTGTCTAGAATTACGCATGTTGATTACCTTGGCGTCCTCCTTGACCCTAAACTTAAGTTTAGGAATTCGTCAAAGGAATTCGATGATCCCTATGTTACAAAGACTCTGTTTATTTCACTAGTCCGTCCAATCCTGGAGTACTGTTCTGCAGTTTGGAGTCCTCAGTATGGTGTACATATAGACCGGATAGAGTCTGTGCAAAAGAACTTTTTATTATTTGCCTTAACTGGAATGCAAGCCTTATTTTACCATCCTACTCTAGTACACTTCTCTTAATTAATCTACCATCCTTAGTAAACCGTAGAACGATGCTTGCCACAACTTTTATCTATAAACTTATTCACGGGGATGTGGAGAGTCCCGAGTTACTGGGTCGCATAAGCTTCTCTGTGCCTAATAGAATTACCAGGAACTATGTTCCTCTTACATTAAACATTTGTAGATCTAACTTTGATATGCATGAACCGTTTAGAGTACTGTGTAACGACTATAATAGACTATACCACATTATTTCTACTACCGACTCTTTTCCAAGCCTAAAATCATTAATTTTATCTTACCTAGCACAAAATTAGTATTAGTATTAGTCTCGTACGTATTTGTAATCTTAGTCTGTCCGCTTCTACATTGTGCTTTTAACTTCTCGCGATCTCGTTTTTACGCCTATTAGGCTCCGCGCGTAACAAGCACTGCTTGGTGTCGTAAGGGCCACTTGTTTGCGCTGATCATAGTGCATCAACGTCCGAATTTCAAATTATAATACTTACTATTTTAATTGTAATAATTATAATTTTAATTATTTACTTCATCTATAAATTTAAGAGTATTCCGAGAAACATTGTAATTAAATATAAAAATCAAAACAAAAACAATACTAAGAACCCAGAAAATCTAACAGAATTAAACAATATTGCACCAAATGAAAATACCCTACAATTAAACGAAAATACTACACAAACTAATATACCCACTCACATATACCCTAATATATCCGCCTGCGGACAGGCTTTTTTCTAATGGATGGGGAAGTAACATACCCACACCCACACCCACATATCTACCACATAAAGTAACATACACACACCCACATATCTACCACATAAACATATTTACATTACGCATTTGTCACACCCAAAATCATCGGCTCCCAAGAGTCGCCAATTAATATAAACATCCTCTTGAGTTATAAACAAATGAAAGAACCCCAAATTGTCGGCTCCCACGACTGACCAATTAATGTAAACATCCTCTTGCATTATAAACAAATGTCCCCAAACTCCAAAAAGCTTTTATCCCCCAATACTGTAAAATTGCAGACGCAGCCATGATACAATAACATAATAATTATAGAAACAAAATTTTACAAAAATAAATAAATGTTTTAAATAAATAAATAAATGTTCGAAATAAATAAATGTATAGTTTTATGAAATATATTGATAAATTTTTTGGTAAATAAATAAATACTTGGGAAAATGAATAAATAGTATAAATAAATAAATGGAATAAATAAAAAGATAAATAAATAATATATATATGATTGTTTTTTTTGTTTTATTTCTTTTCAGATTTATATTAGGGAAGATGGAACCGGTCACCAGCCGGTGGTGATCCCGTCATATGCCCTGCCACACGCCGCTCGTCAACTGGACTGGCTATCAACTATGCTGATAGCCGCCAGTTAAGGTCATAGGCTGCTCGTTGAATCCTATAAGATTTGTGTTCGAGCGTATAGCCTAGTATCCAGATCGACAAACGATTACGCTAGCGTAAAAACTTTAATCTTTCCAGTGCGACCAAAAGTTTGAGAGTTCATCAGATTTAAGCGTGCTACGGTACTGTCAATCAGCTGGGTTTGTTGACAAGCAGTTAAAATTCAAATATCGTATTTGCGGGAAAGAGCCTTTAAATGATATTATCAAAAACCTTGGTAAGACAAGTCTGCCGCTGTACAAAGAAATTAAAAAACAATACAATTTAAATTTAACAGTTAATTTTTTTAATTTACTGATAATTATTTGCTAATTTAAAGTTCATAGCTTCACTTTTATTGTGTTTTTTCGTACATTCTGGACCTAAAAAACATTTTGATCTGACAAGAGGCACCCCAGATAGTATTAATGTTATTTTGTCCTCACATGTAAACACCTGCAATTGACTTTTGTGAGTTTTTCCCTCCATTTCTTATAATGTTCAGTGAGAACCGCACGTCAAAAGATTAAATTTTTTAATCTTTTCGCTAGGGTTCACCCAAAGTTCATTTCCGCAGACTGGAAGCGCTCTGGAATTTTCTGGTATTTTTTTCGTCGATCAGGGGACCAACGTGAAAAAAGGCCCGACGAAAAGCGAACGCCAGCTGTTTGCCTCTCGCTCTCTCATGACTGGCGTACGGTCATAGAGTAAGAAACTATATAGAGGTTTCATTTGCTCTGCCCGGGCCTCTGCCAAAGCTCTGCTGAGAGCCATGTTCGAAGCTAACTTCTTCAAACTTCGGTTTCTCACCACTTCTAACATGTGCGAAGCACAAGCAATAGTATGGGGAATTCTCGCACCTATCCTTAGGAATAAGAGCGACCAGTGCAGCAATAAGAATTCACCATGGGCATGGATTCAGGCTCGATTCGAACATTTGCAAAACTCTCTTTTTTTCCGTTTTTCCCCTACGTGGCATCACTGGCAAAGTCACTCGAGAGCGCGGGCAGAGCAAATGACGGCTCTATACATTATTACTCTATGGTACGGTTTTCGTCGATCTGGATACTAGGCTTTAGTGAAAACATCGATGGTGGTCACGAACCATCGATGGTTTCGATGTTTTGAAAACATCGATGTTATCGATGTTTCACTCGATGTTTCTGCACCTCCAATTTGCGGGAAAGAGCCTTTAAAAGATATTATCAAATACCTTGGCAAGAAAAGTCTGCCGCTGTACAAAGAAATTAAAAAACAATACAATTTAAATTTAACAGTTAATTTTTTTAATTTACTGATAATTATTTGCTAATTTAAAGTTCATAGCTTCACTTTTATTGTGTTTTTTCGTACATTCTGGACCTAAAAAACATTTTGATCTGACAAGAGGCACCCCAGATGGTATTAATGTTATTTTGTCCTCACATGTAAACACCTGCAATCGACTTTTGTGAGTTTTTTGAGTTTTTCCCTCCATTTCTTATAATGTTCAGTGAGAAGCGCACGTCAAAAGATTAAATTTTTTAATCTTTTCGCTAGGATTCACCCAAAGTTCATTTCCGCAGACTGGCAACGCTATGCAATTTTCTGGTATTTTTTCGTCGATCAGGGGACCAACGTGAAAAAAAGGCCCGACGAAAAGTGAACGCTAGCTGTTTGCCACTCGCTCTCTCTCATGACTGGCGTACGGTTTTCGTCGATCTGGATACTAGGCTTTAGTGAAAACATCGATGGTGGTCACGAACCATCGATGGTTTCGATGTTTTGAAAACATCGATGTTATCGATGTTTCACTCGATGTTTCTGCACCTCCAATTTGCGGGAAAGAGCCTTTAAAAGATATTATCAAATACATTGGCAAGAAAAGTCTGCCGCTGTACAAAGAAATTAAAAAACAATACAATTTAAATTTAACAGTTTTTTTTAAATTATTTGCTGATTTAAAGTTCATAGCTGCACTTTTATTGTGTTTTTTCGTACATTCTGGACCTAAAAAACATTTTGCTCTGACAAGAGGCACCCCAGATAGTATTAATGTTATTTGGTCCTCACATGTAAACTCCTGCAATCGAGTTTTGCGAGTTTTTTGAAAGAAAGAATTAAAACAATGTGTGATTTTTTGGTTCAATTAGCTAGATGGTAATTAAAACATATTAACTAAAAATTCTTAGATGCTTATGACATTTGGTTTAAGAGCGATAGTTTACTTTAATCATAGAGTAGTAATGTAATAATGGGACTCTAATGAAGTTCGATCGAACAAAAAAAAATGCACGTAGTGGAAAAACGGAAAAAAAGAGAGTTTTCCATTTGTTCGATCGAACTGGAATTAAGTCCCGTGGTGAATATTTATTGCTGCACTGGTCGCTCTCATTCCTAAAGATTGGTGCGAGAACTCCCCATACTATTGCTTGTGCTTCGCACATGTTAGGAGTGGTGAGAAATCGAAGTTAGCTTCGAACAAGGCTCTCAGCAGAGCTTTGGCAGAGGTGCGGGCAGAGCAAATAAAATCTCTATGTAGATTCTTACTATATGCTACCAATGTCCGTCCGTCTGTATCTCGGCATAGAGTAAGAAACTATATAGAGGTTTCATTTGCTCAGTCCGGGCCTCTGCCAAAGCTCTGCTGAGAGCCATGTTCGAAGCTAGCTTCGGTTTCTCACCACTTCTAACATGTGCGAAGCACAAGCAATAGTATGGGGAATTCTCGCACCAATCCTTAGGAATAAGAGCGACCAGCGCAGCTGCGGAAACTCACCGCGGGACTCGATTCCAGTTCGATCGAACAAATGAAAAACTCTATTTTTTCCCGTTTTTCCCCTACGTGGCATCACTGGCAAAGTCCCTTGAGAGCGCGGGCAGAGCAAATGAAACCTCTATATAGTTTCTTACTCTATGATCTCGGAACCTCTATATAGATTCTTACTCTATGCTATGGTCTGTCTGTCTGTCTATCCATCCATCCGTCCGTCCGTTTCTACGCTAAACTTTCCCAAAAGTTGTCTTTCTATTGCAGGTATTATATAAGTCGGAACGAGACGGATCGGGAGACTATATTATATAGCTCCCATAGGAACAATCGGAAAACAAATTCAAAAAAATTATAACAGTTGTGTTTCATTTTTTTTTTGGTTCTTTGAAATTTGGTAATATTTAAATATTATAGAATTACGGTATTAATTAATTAAAAATCGGGCAACAATATCATATAGCTGCCATAGAAACGATGGCAAAATGCAGCGCAAAATCGACATAGCTTTATTGTTTTTAGAAATATAGGCATAGAAATCAAAATGTTTTGTTATAACTGCAAGGGTATATAAACTTCGACTTGCCGAAGTTTGCTTCCTTTCTTGTTTTCATTTAAGTTGCGAAATAATCTTAAAGACAGCGAACAGTTTGAGAGATCATTATTGTACAAGTATTGAATTTAACATTTCAATAAGTCTAAGTAAAGCATTAAATAACTCTTTTGGTAATAACTCAATTAGTTGCCTTTGTTTCGGCGATTGAGGAAGGGAACTATTGGCAATGCAAATGTATATTCATCTTCAAAATGACAACACATTTTTTGGTTGACTTGTTATAACCGTTTTTGATGGCTTTAGGGTTATTTGTTCTTAATTTTAAAAACTTACGCTCAGTCTTGCCAAGTTAGATATTTTGAAGTTATTGCGATTGTGTTGTAGTCTTTTTTTTAATTTGGCTATTATTGCTTTCGTGGTAATGTCCCATTACTATTACTATTAACATTTTGAATATGATCATAAGAAAAAGAAGCCCTATTTTAAAAAAATTCACTTCAAACTATTTCTTTTATTAAGAACAAAGAAGAAAGAAAACAAACTGAGGCAAATCGAAGTTTATATAGCCATGTCCGTCTGATTTAATACCGTTTGCTCAGCTAGCGATCTGAAACTTTCACATCCTTAAATATGTGTACGCAAATCAAAACCATAGGAACTATCGGACATACCTAGCAAGAAACGTTCCACCGTTTTAGTAGACCCATGCTTCGCAATCAAGAGAGGTAATTATACCCGTTACTCGTAGAGTAAAAGGGTATATTGTATTCGTGCAAAAGTATGTAACAGCTAGAAGGAAGCGTTTCCGACCCTATAAAGTATATATATTCTTGATCAGGATCACCTCCTGAGTTGATATAGCCATGTCCGTCTGTCCGTCTGTCCGTCTGTCTGTCCGTCTGTCCGTATGAACGCTGAGATCTCGGAAACTATAAAAGCTAGAAGATTGGCATTCTGCATGCAGATTCTAGGAGTTCCTACGCAGCGCAAGTTTGTTTCAAAAAGGTGCCACGCCCCCTTTAACGCCCACAATCGCTTATATACGATTTTAAAATTTTAAATATTTCGGAAAAGTAAAAATGCAGTTTTATTGTGTTTATCAATACCTATCGAAATGTAGAAGAAATTTTTCAAATCGGACCAATCGTTAAAAAGTTATGCATGATCAAAGTTTCTATCTCCATCTCCCTCGCACTCCCTTTACCTGAGTAACGGGTATCTGATAGTCGGGGCACCCGACTATAGCGTTCTCTCTTGTTTTATCTGATAAATCATGTAAATCATATTCAACTGATCTGTGCTTTTTGGATAAAAATCATTTATTTTAACAGAAAGTTAATAGTTAATAGCTAAAATAAAAAAACTATTGGTAAACAACTGGGTGCAAATCGTCCTAAAGTCTTAGGCTTAGCGATTTTTAAAACCCTAAAAGCCTGGGAGTCCGTTGGAGCCGAATCATAGACGAATCATAGATGTCGGAATCTGCGTTGACGAGCTATGTATGTCTTGCCACAGTCTTATTTAAAGTCATGTACATGCTTCCAAACTCCTAAAACGGCTGTGCCTCTGTCTGCTGTTGTTAAACTTATAAAATTTCATTATGAATGGGAATGGGAAGACCTTGTCCTTTCGGAAACCCCAATCTCATAATTTAAATAGCTTCCAATTTCGCATTTAGCTGGATGGCACAAGTACATGATAAATTATCTTTTTTATTTTAGAATTTCGTGTGCAAACATAGAGGAGCTAATTTTTGGTCAAACGCGCTTTATTATTTTCTTTATAAATCAAAGATTAATATTTTTACATTTGGCATCATAAACATATCAGTTTGTAAAAATTACGATCTTAAGACGCCATATACCAAAATTAATGTAACCAGTACTCGTGTCGTTCTTGTCTGGTTCAAAATTTGGACGTTTAGATGTTTTGTCCAATTTAACGATTTCCTTAAGGGAATATTCTGTTCTGACAAATAACAAGAAAGGAAAGCTAACTTCGGGCGGAGCTGAAGTCGATATACCCTTGCAGAATATTCTGTAAATTATATTCCTAACTTTAAAAACACCAAAGTTATGGCATTTCCAATCGTTCAGTTATATGGCAGCTATAGGATATAGTCGGCCTTATGAAATTTAGTTGGTCGGATTGATTGGCCAAAAATAAAACCCATAAAAAATCCCAACTTCCTAACTTTAAAAACACGAAAGTTATGACATTTCCGATTGTTCAGTTATATGGCAGCTATAGGATATAGTCGGCCGATTCCCTCCGTTCCGACTTATATACTGCGTGGAAAGGAAAGAAGGGTGTGTGCTAAGTTTCAAGTCGATATCTTTAAAACTGAGAGACTAGTTCGCGTAGAAACAGATAGACGGACAGACGGACATGCTTATATCAACTCAGGAAGCGATCCTGATCAAGAATATATATACTTTATAGAGTCGGAGATGTCTCCTTCACTGCGTTGCACATTTTTGACAAAAATTATAATACCCTCTGCAAGGGTATAAAAAGTCTCTGCAGTCCCGATATTCATCACAGCTTTCGGCGATGCCGGCTTCTCAGTCGTTAAGCCTAGTACTCAGATCGAAAAACAAGTTAGCTAGCGGAAAAACTTATGTCCGTCACTGACTTAGCGGCGATAGCGGAACGGTAGAATTTTGAACATGAGGGCCGCTTTTATTTTTTGATTTTCTCGCTATTTAGGCACCTAATCGAAAACTTTTAAATGCAGAAATATAAAAAAAAAGAAAATTCTTACTATATAGCTTCTGGCCGAGGTTCCTTGGATAAGATTTACAAATTAAGAAGTCAGTCTTGTTCAGATTGAAATCGAGATCGGTCATATCTAAGGATTAAAAGTAAAAGTGTCTTGATGTATAAGTGAGTTAGTGAATTAAGGTCAATTAAGCCTAGTACTCAGATCGACAAACGAGTATGCTAGCGTAAAAACCTTAATCTCTCCAGTGTGACCAAAATTTCGAGACTGTCAATCAGCTGGGTTTGTTGACAAGCAGTTAAAATTCAAATATCGTATTTGCAGGAAAGAGCCTTTAAAAGATATTATCAAATACCTTGGCAAGACAAGTCTGCCGCTGTACAAAGAAATTAAAAAAAAATACAATTTAAATTTAACAGTTTTTTTTAAATTATTTGCTAATTTAAAGTTCATAGCCCCATTTTTTTTGTGTTTTTTTGTACATTTTTGACCTAAAAAACATTTTGCACTGACAAGAAGCACCCCAGATAGTATTAATGTTATATTGTCCTCACATGTAAACTCCTGCAATCGACTTTTGCAAGTTTTTTGAGTTTGTCCCTCCATTTCTTATAATGTTCAGTGAGAAGCGCACGCCAAAAGATTAAATTAGCCCCATTTTTTTTGTTTTTTTGTACATTCCTGACCTAAAAAACATTTTGCACTAACAAGAAGCACCCCAGATAGTATTAATGTTATATTGTCCTCACATGTAAACTCCTGCAATCGACTTTTTGCAAGTTTTTTGAGTTTGTCCCTCCATTTCTTATAATGTTCAGTGAGAAGCGCACGCCAAAAGATTAAATTTTTTTTCTTTTCGTTAAGCCTAGTATCCACTTCGACGTAAACCGTACGCCAGTCATGAGAGAGAGCGAGAGGCAAACAGCTGGCGTTCACTTTTCGTCGGGCCTTTTTTTCACGTCGGTCTCCTGATCGACGAAAAAAATACCAGAAAATTCCATAGCGTTGCCAGTCTGCGGAAACGTGAACCCTAGCGAAAAGATTAAAAAATTTAATCTTTTGGCGTGCGCTTCTCACTGAACATTATAAGAAATGGAGGGAAAAACTCAAAAAACTCGCAAAAGTCGATTGCAGGTGTTTATATGTGAGGACAAAATAACATTAATACTATCTGGGGTGCCTCTTGTCAGAGGAAAATGTTTTTTAGGTCCAGAATGTACGAAAAAACACAATAAAAGTGCAGCTATGAACTTTAAATTAGCAAATAATTATCAGTACATTAAAAAAAAACAACTGTTAAATTTAAATTGTATTGTTTTTTAATTGTCATGCCAAGGTATTTGATAATATCTTTTAAAGGCTTTTTCCCGCAAATACGATGTTTGAATTTTAACTGCTTGTCAACAAACCCAGCTGATTGACAGTACGACCATAGCACGCTTAAATCTGATGAACTCTCAAACTTTTGGTCACACTGGAAAGATTAAAGTTTTTACGCTAGCGTAATCGGTTGTCGATCTGGATACTAGGCTTTAGGGTTCAATTCCGCAGACTGGCAACGCTATGCAATTTTCTGGTATTTTTTTCGTCGATCTGAGTACCGACGTGAAAAAAGGGCCCGACGAAACGTGAACGTCAGCTGTTTGCCTATCGCTCTCTCTCATGACTGGCGTACGGTTTTCGTCGATCTGAATCCTAGGCTTTACCAATCAAATAAAATTTGAAATAAAAATTTTATTTTTTTAAATCAACTTTAACGATCTAAATTAATTTGCACTCGACTTCAAAAAAGCCTTTGACTTTGACAAATTGAACTTAATCCTAACCGGGATTCTACACTGCTATCTTACGCAAAGATCTTTTTTCGTCTGCAGCCCTGATGGTCCAGAACGATTAATTATATGAAAATTAACAGCAGGTGTTCCTCAAGGATCAATTCTAGCTCCTGGAATGATATTATTAAGTATATTTATTTTTATATATTTGTTATGTAAGAAAGGTAAGAAAAATTATATAAAAACATGACAATTTTGAACTATTTCGGTCAGAGTTTGGTTCATATTCTTAGAAAATATGTTACTAACAAGGGAAAAAAAATGCAGATCAAAACTGCGACCTCCAGGTGTCCAGCAAGGGTCAACTCTGATGGCGATCGTCAATGGACACCACCCTCTAAGTCCCCCAATTCCGGCGGAAATGACTTACCAAAAGTGTAGTTCAAAATAGAAACAAAATACCCTCCAAGTTTAAACAAATTTGAATTATTTTTTTCTCATTAAAAAAAATCACACTCGAATTTCGGCCTCCTAAACTGGTTTCTCCCCTTAAGATTGCAGCACTACGGAGGTCTGCAAGTATTTCAATAATGCATTTGAAAAAACGACTCCCAACACTTTGAAGAATTTCTCAACTCAAAGAGCGCTACATCAGCTTTAAAGACGTTTCTTCAAGGACTTAAACTCAACATTGTATACAAATCGTATCCACATTTTTTTAGAAAATCGCTTAACAGTGGGCAAACGTTTGAATCAGCCCATACAAAAAAAGGACTAAAAAACTGAATTAGAAAAAAAGTCCTTCACAGAGCGTGTGCCGAAATGCCGTGTATATACAGCTGTGTTCGCCGAAATAGCAGTGCTTACAACCTGCACGTTTAAGATTAAAAAATACTATTACCAACACTTCTTTGATAACAAGTTTTTTCATCGAAGTCTCGACTTATGTGTCAGGCTAACCGGTTGTGTTTATTTCAAAGCTCCCGTATTCAAAAAAAAAAAAAAAACAAAAAAGTTTTATACAAAATTCTGTTTTCCTGTGTCTACGATTTTTCTTTTGACTTTCTTAACAAAACATTTGCCGGCCTTGCCTTCGGTTGGCAGGCCGGCTTCTGCGGTAAACTTTCTTTTTCTTTATTTTCTTAGTTCATTACGCTAGTACAATGTCAGATGCTGGTGCAGTTCCCAAAAAAGATGTCTTCCAATTTCAAGCCATCTCGACGAAAGGTTGTCGTGAAATCAATCATGACTCTCTTGTGGCTAAGCACTCGGTCTTTGCTAAGGACCAAGTTACGCGACTGCCAGTCAATACAGATGAAGCTGCTAAAGTAGCTGTTATGAATGCCTCTAGGAATGCCAAGGCGACTGCCTTTGATGCCAATAGGTGTCTCTCTGATACTTCTGATGAATTTGATGATTTCAATTATTCAGACACCTCATCTGTCCCGACTATGACCATTTTTACCCCCAAGTGGATTAGTAAGAATGCTGCCGATAATGACCTAAGGAAAAGACGAAATCTTGACATACTCGGAGGTAGTAATATCAACAAATCATCGCTGCCAAACCCTGTTGGCGACCATAAACGTCCTTAAGCTCCATCCTCTGGCATGACCATACAATCACATTCTTTAAGTCAAGAAGACTCTACCTACTTAGGAAAGAACAATAGCTTTGCTATTTTGTCTGATGATGATGATGATGATACAATGACTTCCACTCATAATAATGAATCAATCAGCACCTCTAAACTTGGTCATGGATTGTCTGAGCCTGTTGAAGCTAACTTGCATTCGGTGTCCCCACGCAATGCCTCTTCTCAAGCTAAAACCAAGAAACGTGATCCCCGTCCGTCACCCTTCCTTTTGAGGGGAATCACTGATTTTAGGCAACTAATTTCCTTACTATCTTCTGTGACCAATGGTTTTCGCCTCAAAGCAACTGGTAAATCTTCCTGTAGGGTTACTGTAGATGACGGCACTGTTTACCGTGTAGTCCAGAAGCTTTTCAAGGATAATGGAATTCCTGTTAGCACTTTTCAGTTTAAAAATGAACGAGCCTTTCGAGTCGTCATCAAGGGACTTCACGCTTCCACTGAAATAGCCGAAATTACTGCAAAACTTAAAGCTTTGGGACACAACCCTCGGAATGTATTCAACCCCCCTGGTGAAAATGGGAAGGCGAACCGGAATATATTCTTTGTGGAGCTGGAACCAGCTAAAAATAACAAAAATGTATATGATATCCAGATAATTGACTACCAGGTGGTTACAGTGGAACCGCAGCTTCAGAGAAAAGGGTCCTTTAAGGTGTTTCAGATGTCAAGAATTTGGACATTCTAAAGATTTTTGCTCACTCTTGCCAAAGTGTGCCAGATGTGCTGGTGACGACAAAACAAAAGACAAGGATAGGTGCTTGGCCATAAATGAGGAACAACTCAAGTGCATTAACTATGGTTCTAATCATAGTGCGTCTTCCCGTCGATGTCCTGTCTATTTAGAGGCTATTGAAAGACGTAAGCCCACTGGTTCTGTAGAGCGTAGACCTACTCAAAAACGTACTTTTAAGCCTGCCATGCCCCCGGCTCAAAATGCTTGGTTTTCTACGCGTCTCTCTGCATCTTCAAGTCAGACTTCGCCAACGGCTAATTCACATCCAACTGAAAAGACCTCCTTGTTGAACAACCTACTCAGAACAGGCTTCTGGAATTTATTAATGGATTAAGGAAGCAACAACAGGCTGCTGCGATAGCCCAAGCGGCTGCAATTGATAAGTTGTTACGCTTTGATCAAATGATGTCAGTAATGACGACCACACTACAAATGTTACAGAGCGTGATTTCTAAGCACGCCAATCTATCAGGGTCAACGCAATGCGATGACTAATTACGGTATAAATATCGTTATTTGGAACGCCAACAACTTAGTTGGCAAATCACTCGAGATTGAGCACCTCCTCCAGGAACGCAACATTAACATTTTATTGATCTCAGAGACACATTTACCAGCCGTACATTCTTCCACATTAATGGATATGCTGTTCACTCTGCCAACCACCCTGATGATCGACATCGTGGTGGTGCTGCTGTCATCATCAAATCCTGTTTAGATTATCACATAAGTGCCACAATATCGGAGCATCACCTGCAAGCAGTTGCCATAAGTTTGGTCACTGGGTTTGGCAGAATTTCATTTGGTGCTGTCTACTGTCCACCTGGTCACCGCCTTTCTTGGACGACTGAGGAATATCTGCGTCTTTTTGGCTCTGTAGGTAGCCGCTTTCTCATTGGAGGGGATTGGAATGCGCACCACAGTTTCTGGGGGTGCAGGCGATCATGCCCTCGGGGAAACACCCAGATGTCAGTTATTGCTGACTCAAATATGCAGATTTTGGCTACTGGCGGACCCACTCATTTTCCTTGGATCAATGACCACCTCCCGACGGCCATTGATTTTGCTGTGTATAAAGGCATCCCGTGCAACCACCTTACAATCTCAGAGTGCCCGGGACTTTCCTCTGATCATATTCCGCTCCTGATATATTTTTGCGTGGCTGCCTATACGATCGTTACCAAATCCAGGCTTCTTCCCCGGGGCACGGATCTTAAAAGATTCAGTGCGCAACTTACTGCTCTGACTCAGGAGCAACCTTCTCTTCTTTCTGTGGACGACGTAGATTCCTTTGCTGAGGTCTTAGTTGAACAGATCCATCAAGCTGCCCCTCCTCCTAGAAGTATACCTATTCCTCCTCCATCTTGGGCTTATTCAAAGCCAGAAATTGCTGCCTTGGCCAGAAAGGGTCATGCACTTCGCCGTGTCTGGATGAGGACGAGGCATACCATCGATATGGCCCACAGTGATTCCGAGATTGCTGAAGTATTTGCTGATGATCTTGAAAATCGCTTTACTCCATTTGAATTTGCAACAAGCGAAGAAGTGCAGACAACAATCTCTAGGTTAGTACTGTCCGTCCAGTAGACGAAGATGAGGTACGTGGTCATATAAAGCGACTGGTTACTACTAAAGCTCCTGGCTTGGACGCGATTGATGGCAAAGTAGCAAAGGCTCTGCCTAGCTCTGTCATTGCACAGCTCTGTCTCCTCTTTAATGCTTGCCTGGACCTTGGTTATTTTCCATCACCTTAAAAACGAGCATTAGTCACAATGGTGGCAAAAAAAGGAAAAGACCCATGTTGCCCGGAATCTTATAGGCCGATTAGTTTGCTGTCCACTTTCTCCAAAATTTTGGAGCGGATCATGCTTGGTAGACTTCTAGCTATTAACGCCTTTGAAGACGCACTTCCGAACCATCAGTTTGGTTTCCGTAGTAGCCATAGTGCTATCGAGCAAGTGCACAGAGTAATTAACCATGTCCTGGGGGCTTTCGAAGACCACAAATACTGCTCAGCCGTTTTTCTCGATGTTCGACAGGCCTTTGACAGGGTTTGGCACGAAGGACTGTTCTACAAGCTAATGCCGCTTTTGCCTGAAAGGCTCTGGAATCTCGTATCGTTCTTAGATAATAGGGAGTTTGCTGTAGACATTCGTGGACACCGTTCTGGACTTCGCCTAATTCGTGCTGGTGTCCCGCAGGGAAGCGTCCTTGGTCCGGTCCTCTATACAATTTACACTTCGGATCTTCCAAACCCAGTTGCTCGTGGTACACTCCTGGCCACATATGCAGATGACACTGCATTTCTTGCTGCTGGTAGCACCACTACGTCTGCGTCCCGACGCGTCCAGACATTCTTAGACGAATTTGAGTGCTGGGCCTCTCGATGGAACATTGCGCTTAATGTTGACAAAACGCAACATGCCACTTTTGCTCTCCGCCCTGGCCGTTCGCGTAGCCTTTACATTGATGGGAATAGGCTCAAGCACGAAGATAAGGTGACGTACCTCGGAGTTACCTTAGACCGTCGCCTTTGTTGGAAGGGACAAATTGATCGAGTTTGTGGATCAGCAAGAACAAAACTTGACAAAATGGACTGGCTCCTTCGTCCAGGCAGCGGCCTATCCCTTGAAGCTAAGGTGCGGCTTTTTAAGGCCATTGTCCTTCCAACTTTAAACTGGGGAATCACTTGCTGGGGCACGGCCTGTGATTCGTCACTAAAAAGGGTGCAAACATGCATTACAAAGGCTCTCAGGAGGATACTAGGGGTGAAATGGCACCATTATGTAGAAAACCGAGTTATGTTCCAGGACACGGGAGTGCCGACAATAACGGAGACGATTTGCAAATCCTCAAGTCGATATCGGGAATGTTTGCTCACACATGCAAACTGTCTGGCAAGACATCTTGCAATACCACTGGGTCGACGGCGTCCCCGCAGACGACACCCGGCAGACTTATGGATTCTCGGCCGTGACAGACACGGTCGTCTTCTGTAATAACACATCTTGATTAACTTTTGAGCTGAACCATTGGAAATGCCATAACTTCTTTCCTTTGCACGCAGTATGTATGTCGGAACGGCCGGGATCGGCCGACTATAGCCGACATATAACTGATTGATCGGAAATGCCATAACGTTAGTATTTTTAAAGTTAGGAAGTTGGGATTTTATATGGGTTTTATTTTTGGCCAATCAATCCGACCTACCAAATGTCATAAGGATCGGCCGACTATATCTTATAGCCGCCATATAACTGATTGATCGGAAATGCCATAACTTTGGTGTTTGTAAAGTTAGGAAGTTGGGATTTTTTATGAGTATTAAGAATGCATCATATAAATCATTTTGGAGAATATAATTTACAGAATATTCTGCAAGGGTATATCAACTTCGGCTCCGCCCGAAGTTAGCTTTCCTTTCTTGTTTAATGAATAAATTGTAAGTACAACTATTCAAGAATTTTTCTTAAGTTTCAAAACGAAATTCCAATTAGTTCCGATGATATGAGCACTCAAATAAACATCAGTCGATTCAGTGCCGAAGCGCGCGGTCGTTTGACCCAAGCGGTTGCATTTTTGAAATGCGTTTTTCTAGATACGACGTTCTTTCCACTTGCGGGAATCCTAACTCGAAAAGTTAATGACGAATCGAACTAAAAATTAATGTGCATATTCCTTATTCAAGTCAAAAATATTAACCAAACTCTGGAATGATATTATTAAGTATATTTATTTTTATATATTTGTTATGTAAGAAAGGTAAGAAAAATTATATAAAAACATGACAATTTTCCACTATTTCGGTCAGAGTTTGGTTCATATTCTTATAAAATATGTTACTAACAAGGGAAAAAAAATTCAGATCAAAACTGCGACCTCCAGGTGTCCAGCAAGGGTCAACTCTGATGGCGATCGTCAATGGACACCACCCTCTAAAAAAGTGTAGTTCAAAATATAAGCAAAATACCCTCCAAGTTTAAACAAATTTGAATTATTTTTTTCTCATTAAAAAAAATTACACTCGAATTTCGGCCTCCTAAACTGGTTTCTCCCCTTAAGATTTCATTTGAAAAAACGACTCCCAACACTTTGAAGAATTTCTCAACTCAAAGAGCGCTACATCAGCTTTAAAGACGTTTCTACAAGGACTTAAACTCAACATTGTATACAAATCGTATCCACATTTTTTTAGAAAATCGCTTAACAGTGGGCAAAAGCCTGAATCAGCCCATACAAAAAAAGGACTAAAAAACTGAATTAGAAAAAAAGTCCTTCACAGGGCGTGTGCGGAAATGCCGTGTATATACAGCTGTGTTCGCCGAAATAGCAGTGCTTACAACCTGCACGTTTAAGATTAAAAAATACTATTACCAACACTACTTTGATAACAAGTTTTTTCATCGAAGTCTCGACTTTTGTGTCAGGCTAACCCGTTGTGTTTATTTCAGAGCTCCCGTATTTAAAAAAAAAAAAAAAAAAAGTTTTATACAAAATTCTGTTTTCCTGTGTCTTTACGATTTTTCTTTTGACTTTCTTAACAAAACATTTGCCGGTCTTGCCTTCGGTTGGCAGGCCGGCTGCTGCGGTAAACTTTCTTTTTCTTTATTTTCTTAGTTCATTACGCTAGTACAATGTCAGATGCTGGTACAGTTCCCAAAAAAGATGTCTTCCAATTTCAAGCCATCTCGACGAAAGGTTGTCGTGAAATCAATCATGACTCTCATGTGGCTAAGCACTAACTTGGGCGAATACCTACTTCTTAGTTCCTCCAGCCGATTCCAACATGAAATGCAATACCACCTAAGGATTTAGAGAGACGCCTCCGAACCATGGCTACTCGACGAAATCATTGGGAGCATTGGGGATCGGTGCCTGGCGAAATCCGTATGCAGTTCCAAACGGTGCCCTGCGCGGGGTCCACGCTTACCAAGTACTGCCTTTGTTTTTTGTTGCGCTCCTTTAATTTGTGCTGCCTTTTTCACGCTTTCCACGTCGCTGTCGCCTATCACCGCCGGAGCCAAGCCAAACGCTTGCCAGAAGTCAACTCCAAAATAGGACTCCTGCTCCAGGTAAGGGCATACATAGAACAGGATCCGCTTTATCTGTCCTCCGTACTCCACAGGTATTTCGACGCGTCCTATAATCCTCTCTAGACGCCGTGCGGACTACGGACAGGTATTTCTGGACAGGCACGTCCAACGCCTCGACCAGCTCCCTGTAACCTTTGCCCAGCAGGCTGGCAGGCTCGCTCCCGTGTCCAACAAACCAGTCAGCTGCTTGGTCAGGACTCGGACTTCGGCGTATGGCCTGGGATCTTGCGTCGAACAGCGCTTCACAGCGGCAACTACTTCCCGTCGTCTGGCCTGACGTTTTCGGAACCGATCTCTGGCCTTCTGAACTTTCCTAGACACCGTTCGCATGTCGGCTAACTGGTGCTCGGAGAAAATTCTGTTCGTGGTCTCCAATTACCGACGCATCCTCTCCTCATAAGGTAAGTATTTTAAACTGTGCTTATTTCTACTCGTACACACTAAGCCTTTTTTATTCCTAGAACATTTACTCCTTCGCGGGGCTCTTGTCAGGACGTATCCTTCCCGCCCTCGGATCGCCCAGCCGACCGTTTTCCGCGCAATCCGGACATTTCGGAGACACGGTACCTGGCCTTCCACATCGGTAGCAGAACAGGCGCCGTTCTGTTGCCGGCTCCGCAATTCCAGCAGCCCGCTCGGAACGGATTCCTGGTCTTGGCCCGCAGGTCATCCACCTCCAGCCCATCCGTATCCTCCTCCGCTTGCGAAAGGACGGCCTCGTTCACTCTGGTTTTTTCGCCGGAACCAAAGCGCGGTTGCTGCCCGTACGTGGCGAGTCCCTGTCGTCCGAAGTTGCGTTCGACTTCGATGCACTCGCCCCGCAGCTCGTCCACCGTAAGTAGGTCCATGGCATAGACGAACCTGGCGATTCCTTCTCTCAAGCCCCTTTTAACAATTTTTACCAACTATCGCTCATACAGTGGTTTTTTCAGGCGAGAGGCCAGCTGCTGCTCCCGCTGCAGGAGTTCGTGCATCTTCTCATGCCCGGTTTGGCGACCTCGGAACCGGTCCATCAGTGAGGCACGCAACTGGGACCACCGATCCACCCTGCTATGCCGGACTTGGACCCAGTTCCCAGGTGCCTGAGCACCTCTGCCCACGAGCATTGGTACTGCCTCTGCAGGAACTCCGGAAGACGAAGTCCTCCACCGAGTTGCGGTCGTCCTCGCCGTCGAAGAACACTCCCCATCGAACTATCCGGACCTTCTGGCTGCCAAAGTCCTGCCCCACGTTGGCATATATATGCGGTTCCTGGCGGCAATCGACAGCTCGGCGGTCCTCGATGTGCTGGCTCTGCGTACCGGCGGCGTTTCGCCAAGCTAGCCGAGTCCACGACTGGTGCGCGGTCTTTCATCTCCGGCAGTTGGTCCACCGCCGAGCCAATCCCTTCGAAGTCCATCTCCGGGGAGGTTCCTGGTCCATCCTGGTCTCCGTTCTCAGCGTCTCTCGCAGATGGGCTTGTGGAGTCCTCGACAACCCCATTGAAATGCGTGGTACACCACCTCCGGCAGCGCCCTCGTCCTCCAAGTACCATGTTGCCTCGTCATCCCCGGCTAAAGGAACCTTCGATCGAAGATCGTAATTGGAAGGCATCGTACAGCACAACAAAAAGAAATATATAGTAACATACCTACACCCACACCCACACCCACATATCTACCACATAAAGTAACATACACACACCCACATATCTACCACATAAACATATTTACATTACGCATTTGTCACACCCAAAATCATCGGCTCCCAAGAGTCGCCAATTAATATAAACATCGCTCTCTTGCTCAGTGCTCTCATTTTGGACACTCTCAATTTATCAATAAAGTTCTTTCTCCCAATCGAAGGTTTGATAAGCGCCAGCTTAGTTTATAAGTTTGAGTTTTAAGTTGAATCTTGTAAGGAGCAGACCTATCTCTCCCAGTTCGCGTTTACACTATTTTGATAAATAAAAATTATATTTTTTTCAAAGTGTTAAATCACGAATTTGTTATTATATGTATATTTCCCTCAAAATTCTAATATATGTAACTCCCGAAACAAATCAACAAAATACCTAAGAAGAATAATAAATATTAAAATAAGGACTAGCAAATAATAAATAAACAGATAAATATATAAACATGTAATAACGAATAATAAATAAATAAATAAATGTTCGAAATAAATAAATGTTCGAAATAAATAAATGTATAGTTTTATGAAATATATTGATAAATTTTTTGGTAAATAAATAAATACTTAAGAAAATGAATAAATAGTATAAGTAAATAAAAATTTAAGCCTAGTATCCAGATCGACAAACGATTACGCTAGCGTAAGAACTTTAATCTTTCCAGTGTGACCAAAAGTTTGAGAGTTCATCAGATTTAAGCGTGCTACGGTACTGTCAATCAGCTGGGTTTGTTGACAAGCAGTTAAAATTCAAATATCGTATTTGCGGGAAAGAGCCTTTAAATGATATTATCAAAAACATTGGTAAGACAAGTCTGCCGCTGTACAAAGAAATTAAAAAACAGTACAATTTCAATTTAACAGTTGATTTTTTTAATTTACTGATAATTATTTGCTAATTTAAAGTTCATAGCTGCACTTTTATTGTGTTTTTTCGTACATTCTGGACCTAAAAAACATTTTGATCTGACAAGAGGCACCCCAGATAGTATTAATGTTATTTTGTCCTCACATGTAAACACCTGCAATCGACTTTTGCGAGTTTTTTGAGTTTTAAGCCTAGTATCCAGATCGACGAAAACCGTACGCCAGTCATGAAAGAGCGACAGGCAAACAGCTGGCGTTCACTTTTTGTCGGGCCTTTTTTTCACGTCGGTCCCCTGATCGACGAAAAAAATACCAGAAAATTCCATAGCGTTGCCAGTCTGCGGAAATGAACTTTGGGTGAACCCTGGCGAAAAGATTAAAAAATTTAATCTTTTAACGTGCGCTTCTCACTGAACATTATAAGAAATGGAGGGAAAAACTCAAAAAACTCACAAAAGTCGATTGCAGGTGTTTACATCTGAGGACAAAATAACATTAATACTATCTGGGGTGCCTCTTGTCAGAGCAAAATGTTTTTTAGGTCCAGAATGAAAAACACAATAAAAGTGCAGCTATGAACTTTAAATTAGCAAATAATTATCAGTAAATTAAAAAAACAACTGTTAAATTTAAATTGTATTGTTTTTCAATTTCTTTGTACAGCGGCAGACTTGTCTTGCCAAGGTATTTGATAATATCTTTTAAAGGCTCTTTCCCGCAAATACGATATTTGAATTTTAACTGCTTGTCAACAAACCCAGCTGATTGACAGTACGACCGTAGCACGCTTAAATCTGATAAACTCTCAAAATTTGGTCACACTCGAAAGATTAAAGTTTTTACGCTAGCGTAATCGTTTGTCAATCTGGATACTAGGCTTTTCCCTCCATTTCTTATAATGTTCAGTGAGAAGCGCACGTCAAAAGCTTAAAGCCCAGTATCCTGATCGACGAAAACCGTACGCCAGTCATGAGAGAGAGCGAGAGGCAAACAGCTGGCGTTCACTTTTCGTCGGGCCTTTTTTTCACGTCGGTCTCCTGATCGACGAAAAAAATACCAGAAAATTCCCTAGCGGAAAAGATTAAAAAATTTAATCTTTTGGCGTGCGCTTTTCACTGAACATTATAAGAAATGGAGGGAAAAACTCAAAAAACTCACAAAAGTCGATTGCAGGAGTTTACATGTGAGGACAAAATAACATTAATACTATCTGGGGTGCCTCTTGTCAGAGCAAAATGTTTTTTAGGTCCAGAATGTACGAAAAAACACAATAAAAGTGCAGCTATGAACTTTAAATCAGCAAATAATTATCAGTAAATTAAAAAAAACTACTGTTAAATTTAAATTGTATTGTTTTTTAATTTCTTTGTACAGCGGCAGACTTGTCTTGCCAAGGTATTTGATAATATCTTTTAAAGGCTCTTTCCCGCAAAAACGATATTTGAATTTTAACTGCTTGTCAACAAACCCAGCTGATTGGCAGTACGACCGTAGCACGCTTAAATCTGATGAACTCTCAAACTTTTGGTCACACTGGAAAGATTAAAGTTTTTACGCTAGCGTAATCGTTTGTCGATCTGGATACTAGGCTTAAATTTTTTAATCTTTTCGCTAGGGTTCACCCAAAGTTCATTTCCGCAGACTGGCAACGCTATGCAATTTTCTGGTATTTTTTCGTCGATCAGGGGACCAACGTGAAAAAAAGGCCCGACGAAAAGTGAACGCCAGCTGTTTGCCTCTCGCTCTCCCTCATGACTGGCGTACGGTTTTCGTCGATCTGGATACTAGGCTTAGTGAAAACATCGATGAACCATCGATGGTTTCGATGTTTTGAAAACATCGATGTTATCGATGTTTCACTCGATGTTTCTGCACCTCTAATCTGCGGGAAAGAGCCTTTAAAAGATATTATCAAATACCTTGGCAAGAAAAGTCTGCCGCTGTACAAAGAAATTAAAAAACAATACAATTTAAATTTAACAGTTGTTTTTTTTTATTTACTGATAATTATTTGCTAATTTAAAGTTCATATCTGCACTTTTATTGTGTTTTTTCGTACATTCTGGACCTAAAAAACATTTTGCTCTGACAAGAGGCACCCCAGATAGTATTAATGTTATTATGTCCTCACATGTAAACTCCTGCAATCGACTTTTGCGAGTTTTTTGAAAGAAAAAATTAAAACAATGTGTGATTTTTTGGTTCAATTAACTAGATGGTAATTAAAACATATTAACTAAAAATTCTTAGATGCTTATGACATTTGGTTTAAGAGCGATAGTTTACTTTAGTCATAGAGTAGTAATGTAATAATGGGACTCTAATGAAGTTCGATCGAACAAATAAAAAATGCACGTAGTGGAAAAACGGAAAAAAAGAGGGTTTTCCATTTGTTCGTTCGAACTGGAATTAAGTCCCGTGGTGAATATTTAGCGCTGCACTGGTCGCTCTCATTCCTAAAGATTGGTGCGAGAACTCCCCATACTATTGCTTGTGCTTCGCACATGTTAGGAGTGGTGAGAAATCGAAGTTAGCTTCGAACAAGGCTCTCAGCAGAGCTTTGGCAGAGGAGCGGGCAGAGCAAATAAAATCTCTATGTAGATTCTTACTCTATGCTAGCAATGTCCGTCCGTCAGTATCTCGGCATAGAGTAAGAAACTATATAGAGGTTTCATTTGCTCAGCCCGGGCCTCTGCCAAAGCTCTGCTGAGAGCCATGTTCGAAGCTAACTTCGGTTTCTCACCACTTCTAACATGTGCGAAGCACAAGCAATAGTATGGGGAATTCTCGCACCAATCCTTAGGAATAAGAGCGACCAGCGCAGCTGCGGAAACTCACCGCGGGACTCGATTCCAGTTTGATCGAACAAATGAAAAACTCTATTTTTTCCCGTTTTTCCCCTACGTGGCATCACTGGCAAAGTCCCTCGAGAGCGCGGGCAGAGCAAATGAAACCTCTATATAGTTTCTTACTCTATGATCTCGGAACCTCTATATAGATTCTTACTCTATGCTATGGTCTGTCTGTCTGTCTATCCATCCATCCGTCCGTCCGTTTCTACGCTAAACTTTCCCAAAAGTTGTCTTTCTATTGCAGGTATTATATAAGTCGGAACGAGACGGATCGGGAGACTATATTATATAGCTCCCATAGGAACAATCGGAAAACAAATTCAAAAAAAGTATAATAGTTGTGTTTCATTTTTTTTTGGTTCTTTGAAATTTGGTAATATTTAAATATTATAGAATTACGGTATTAATTAATTAAAAATCGGGCAACAATATCATATAGCTGCCATAGAAACGATGGCAAAATGCAGCGCAAAATCGACATAGCTTTATTGTTTTTAGAAATATAGGCATAGAAATCAAAATGTTTTGTTATAACTGCAAGGGTATATAAACTTCGACTTGCCGAAGTTTGCTTCCTTTCTTGTTTTCATTTAAGTTGCGAAATAATCTTAAAGACAGCGAAGAGTTTGAGAGATCATTACTGTACAAGTATTGAATTTAACATTTCAATAAGTCTAAGTAAAGCATTAAATAACTCTTTTGGTAATAACTCAATTAGTTGCCTTTGTTTCGGCTAATGAGGAAGGGAACTATTGGCAATGCAAATGTATATTCATCTTTAAAATGACAACACATTTTTTGTTTGACTTATTTGTTCTTAATTTTAAAAACTTACGCTCAGTCTTGCCAAGTTAGATATTTTGAAGTTATTGCGAATGTGTTGTAGTCTTTTTTTTAATTTGGCTATTATTGCTTTCGTGGTAATGTCCCATTACTATTACTATTAACATTTTGAATCTGATCACAAGAAAAAGAAGCCCTATTTTAAAAAAAATTCACTTCAAACTATTTCTTTTATTAAGAACAAAGAAGAAAGAAAACAAACTGAGGCAAATCGAAGTCCGTCTGATTTAATACCGTTTGCTCAGCTAGCGATCTGAAACTTTCACATCCTTAAATATGTGTACGCAAATCAAAACCATAGGAACTATCGGATATACCTAGCAAGAAACGTTCCACCGTTTTAGTAGACCCATGCTTCGCAATCAAGAGAGGTAATTATACCCGTTACTCGTAGAGTAAAAGGGTATATTGTATTCGTGCAAAAGTATGTAACAGCTGGAAGGAAGCGTTTCCGACCCTATAAAGTATATATATTCTTGATCAGGATCACCTCCTGAGTTGATATAGCCATGTCCGTCTGTCCGTCTGTCTGTCCGTCTGTCCGTATGAACGCTGAGATCTCGGAAACTATAAAAGCTAGAAGATTGGCATTCTGCATGCAGATTCTAGGAGTTCCTACGCAGCGCAAGTTTGTTTCAAAAAGGTGCCACGCCCCCTTTAACGCCCACAATCGCTTATATACGATTTTAAAATTTTAAATATTTCGGAAAAGTAAAAATGCAGTTTTATTGTGTTTATCAATACCTATCGAAATTTTTCAAATCGGACCATTCGTTAAAAAGTTATGCATGATCAAAGTTTCTATCTCCATCTCCCTCGCACTCCCTTTACCTGAGTAACGGGTATCTGATAGTCGGGGCACCCGACTATAGCGTTCTCTCTTTTTTTATCTGATAAATCATGTAAATCATATTCAACTGATCTGTGCTTTTTGGATAAAAATCATTTATTTTAACAGAAAGTTAATAGTTAATAGCTAAAATAAAAAAACTATTGGTAAACAACTGGGTGCAAATCGTCCTAAAGTCTTAGGCTTAGCGATTTTTAAAACCCTAAAAGCCTGGGAGTCCGTTGGAGCCGAATCATAGACGAATCATAGATGTCGGAATCTGCGTTGAGGAGCTATGTATGTCTTGCCACAGTCTTATTTAAAGTCATGTACATGCTTCCAAACTCCTAAAACGGCTGTGCCTCTGTCTGCTGTTGTTAAACTTATAAAATTTCATTATGAATGGGAATGGGAAGACCTTGTCCTTTCGGAAACCCCAATCTCATAATTTAAATAGCTTCCAATTTCGCATTTAGCTGGATGGCACAAGTACATGATAAATTATCTTTTTTATTTTAGAATTTCGTGTGCAAACATAGAGGAGCTAATTTTTGGTCAAACGCGCTTTATTATTTTCTTTATAAATCAAAGATTAATATTTTTACATTTGGCATCATAAACATATCAGTTTGTAAGGATTACGATCTTAAGACGCCATATACCAAAATTAATGTAACCAGTACTCGTGTCGTTCTTGTCTGGTGCAAAATTTGGACGTTTAGATGTTTTGTCCAATTTAACGATTTCCTTAAGGGAATATTCTGTTCTGACAAATAACAAGAAAGGAAAGCTAACTTCGGGCGGAGCTGAAGTCGATATACCCTTGCAGAATATTCTGTAAATTATATTCCTAACTTTGAAAACACCAAAGTTATGGCATTTCCAATCGTTCAGTTATATGGCAGCTATAGGATATAGTCGGCCTTATGAAATTTAGTTGGTCGGATTGATTGGCCAAAAATAAAACCCATAAAAAATCCCAACTTCCTAACTTTAAAAACACGAAAGTTATGACATTTCCGATTGTTCAGTTATATGGCAGCTATAGGATATAGTCGGCCGATTCCCTCCGTTCCGACTTATATACTGCGTGGAAAGGAAAGAAGGGTGTGTGCTAAGTTTCAAGTCGATATCTTTAAAACTGAGAGACTAGTTCGCGTAGAAACAGATAGACGGACAGACGGACATGCTTATATCAACTCAGGAAGCGATCCTGATCAAGAATATATATACTTTATAGAGTCGGAGATGTCTCCTTCACTGCGTTGCACATTTTTGACAAAATTATAATACCCTCTGCAAGGGTATAAAAAGTCTCTGCAGTCCCGATATTCATCACAGCTTTCGGCGATGCCGGCTTCTCAGTCGTTAAGCCTAGTACTCAGATCGAAAAACAAGTTAGCTAGCGGAAAAACTTATGTCCGTCACTGACTTAGCGGCGATAGCGGAACGGTATAGAACTTTGAACATGAGGGCCGCTTTTATTTTTTGATTTTCTCGCTATTTAGGCACCTAATCGAAAACTTTTAAATGCAGAAATATAAAAAAAAAGAAAATTCTTACTATATAGCTTCTGGCCGAGGTTCCTTGGATAAGATTTAAAAATTAAGAAGTCAGTCTTTTTCAGATTGAAATCGAGATCGGTCATATCTAAGGATTAAAAGTAAAAGTGTCTTGATGTATAAGTGAGTTAGTGTATTAAGGTCAATTAAGCCTAGTACTCAGATCGACAAACGAGTATGCTAGCGTAAAAACTTTAATCTCTCCAGTGTGACCAAAATTTCGAGACTGTCAATCAGCTGGGTTTGTTGACAAGCAGTTAAAATTCAAATATCGTATTTGCAGGAAAGAGCCTTTAAAAGATATTATCAAATACCTTGGCAAGACAAGTCTGCCGCTGTACAAAGAAATTAAAAAAAAATACAATTTAAATTTAACAGTTTTTTTTTAATTATTTGCTAATTTAAAGTTCATAGCCCCATTTTTTGTGCTTTTTGTACATTCTTGACCTAAAAAACATTTTGCACTGACAAGAAGCACCCCAGATAGTATTAATGTTATATTGTCCTCACATGTAAACTCCTGCAATCGACTTTTGCAAGTTTTTTGAGTTTGTCCCTCCATTTCTTATAATGTTCAGTGAGAAGCGCACGCCAAAAGATTAAATTAGCCCCATTTTTTTTGTTTTTTTGTACATTCTTGACCTAAAAAACATTTTGCACTGACAAGAAGCACCCCAGATAGTATTAATGTTATATTGTCCTCACATGTAAACTCCTGCAATCGACTTTTTGCAAGTTTTTTGAGTTTGTCCCTCCATTTCTTATAATGTTCAGTGAGAAGCGCACGCCAAAAGATTAATTTTTTTTTCTTTTCGTTAGGGTTCACCCAAAGTTCAATTCCGCAGACTGGCAACGCTATGCAATTTTCTGGTATTTTTTTCGTCGATCTGAGTACCGACGTGAAAAAAGGTCCCGACTAAACGTGAACGTCAGCTGTTTGCCTATCGCTCTCTCTCATGACTGGCGTACGGTTTTCGTCGATCTGAATACTAGGCTTTACCAATCAAATAAAATTTGAAATAAAAATTATATTTTTTTAAATCAACTTTAACGATCTGAATTAATTTTCACTCGACTTCAAAAAAGCCTTTGACTTTGACAAATTGAACTTAATCCTAACCGGGATTCTACACAGCTATCTTACGCAAAGATCTTTTTTCGTCTGCAGCCCTGATGGTCCAGAACGATTAATTATATGAAAATTAACAGCAGGTGTTCCTCAAGGATCAATTCTAGCTCCTGCACTACATAATATATATCCAAACTAATCCTCGACTGCTCGCATTCAGCCATTAAAAGGGAAAAACCAGTTTAGATGGTTCAAAAAATTGGTTTTTTATGCATAAATTGTAAGTACAACTATTCAAGAATTTTTCTTAAGTTTCAAAACGAAACAAGTAAGCATCAGTCGATTTACTGCCGAAGCGGGGTCGATTGGCCCAAGCGGTTGCATTATTGAAATGCGTTTTCTAGATACGACGTACTTTCCACTTGCGGGAATCCTAACTCGAAAAGTTAATGACGAATCGAACTAAAAATTAATGTGCAAATTAATTAATTATTTATCCCACGGGTCGTCCCTCGCAGTTGCAGCTTATCCAGGGGGGTGCGGGTGGCAAGGTTCGTCGCTGTGGTGGTTGGCCGGCTGGCCGTAGAATTCTCCAAGATGAATTACGAAGATTATGTTGGAAGGGTGACTGCCCTTCTTTACCTGCTGGCCTAGGGACTCAGACAAATTTTCAATAATAAGAATTTAACGACGGTAGTCGGAGTATAAATTGTATGAGCGACAGCTCTTTATTCATATAAAGTCAAATCTAAACTGAAACTTAAAGCTAACAAAAAAGAGACTCATAGCGGCCACTCCAATGGGTAGTCTTTGCCGGCTATGCACGAGCTTCCGGCCAGACGCTGTGTCAGCAATTTGGCCGGAGCGAGCCTTCGGACGATCGGTCATTGCCGTCGCCCGGTTAACTTAGTTAACTACTCCCCCCTCAGAATTAAGGCCGCCCTCGGCCGACCCTATTTGGGCAATCACCTGCCTTAGTTGGGCCGTGGATCTCCTGGCCTGGGTGACTCGCCGATAAGTGAGACCGACGCAGATCAACGCGCAGCAGATCGCTCCTGCGATTAGCATTATCTGGTGTGAACGATAGCCGTTGATATCTTCCCCGAATTGTTTAATATGTTCCAAGTTACGTTCACTCAAGCGGTGAAGGTATGGAAGGCTGAGAATGTTGTGCTCCAGAGTGATGTTCAGGGAAGGCGAGCTAGCCACTCCTGGTACCCTTTTCCGGGCCACGTCGTGATTGACGTATAGGGTTTCGTTAACCATGGCACTCTCAATGAAGGTGATGAGGTGAGTTCCTCGTAAGTGGACGTAAGTGCCGTTGTCCACCCTCACACGAGCTGGACGATCGTTTATGATGATAATGCCTTCATCTACGTGGGTGATGGGGTGCAAATCGCTATGCTGGATATCGCAGTGCGCAATACCCCCAGCGTGGAGTTCTTGGGCGCATGATCTTCTCAGCGCCAGTTGACAAAATGTGGCTCCAGGTGACACGGAGCAGTTTTTGACTGTGTGAATCTCTCCGTCGCAATCTGCTATGACCTTGTCCTCCAGCCTGAGTACTGTGTCATGGTGTGACACGGGAAAAACTGTGATCTTGACACATGCTGACTTAATTTTTGGAAATTTAATAATAAAATGTAAAATGTTAACGGATTGTAATATTTTGACAGACGCAACGGACAGTATATCTCTAATGGGGGTATCTGTGGGCTCCTCTATCCACACACTTTCCAGGTCTGCATGATCTAATATGCTGGGGCTAACTATATTGATTTTGGCAAGAGCTATTGCTAGTAATAAATTCTGCAGCTCCATCGCAATCATCCTATTCCGAGATAATAACATCTCGTATAGGTGTCCCGTATCAACTTGGGATTTTTTAGCCGACCTCAGAATTTGGTTGACAGTGGTGGTAATACTATTGATTTGTTCCTGTACTTTGTTGTTAATATTTATCTGTCTATTGTTTGCATTGATAAGTTGAAATTCAGTAAGTTTAATGTTTTCAAGGTCCTCCGCGTCTGGCGTTCCCGCCACTACTTTTAACGCCGCTCCCAAGAAGTCTAAACTCCTGGCTACCCTATGGTGGATGCTCAGTGATTCGAGAAGGTCACGCAGGTGACCGACATCTACAATCAAAAGCTTTTGCATGTGGGACTGGGGAAACATGTTAATCATGCCACCAGTTTCCTCTACCACGCGCCTATACTCTGAGAGATTCGCTGAGTGTCTCAAAAATGCGAATTCTTCCCATACTAAAATTCGTCCATCAATGATGGGAATGTATTTGGCTTGCGAGTAGTCCGTGACGTGCGCCGATGTCAGGGCAAAAAGGAATAGCAGAGGTATGGGTTTAAGCCTGTAATTTTGGATTTGTTGTAGTATTTTATAAAATTTGGGTAGCCCACCACCAAAACATATGAGATAAAGCGTAAATGAGTTATGAGTACAAATAATGGTAATAAAACATGATAAGGACAAAAACTTATGCCAAGTGGCTAGAGATAAAAAATGGAAAAAGTAGTAAAAAATTAATAAGCGAATGACAACATGTTTGCGTCTCGCCTACCTAAGGTTGTCCTTGTGGACCACCCTCCCCTTAATGAGGACTGTGGTCCCCATGTCCGCTTCCACAGTTTTTTCTTCGCATAACGGTGAAAGCTTGTTGCCTAGTCTCCTGTTGGATTTCACTAGGACTTTGTCGCCGACATTGAACACTCGGTTTTGTCGGGAGGTATTTTCCCTGCTTCTTAGCTTATTTTGGGCAAGTCTTATCTTATCCTGTATTTCGCAATGCGGGTCACTTGCTTGTGTGACTACCACGTCGGCCGGTCTCCTATCGATGACCGAATGGATAGACTTGTTGTACTTAGACGTAGCCAGCAAGATCAACTCTACAGTGTCGCTAATGCCTTTGTCGATTTTAAGGCATCTGGCAAGCTCCACCAGAGTGCTGTGGAATCGCTCCACTTGTCCGTTCGAGACGCTGTGGAGTGGCGGTGCATTTGAAATGCTAACCCCGAAGTGATTTTCCAGCATGGCCCGAATAGTGTGCGAGTTCAATGAGGGTTCATTGTCGCAGTAAATGACTCTGGCTTTAGGGAAGACGTTAAGAAGTTGTAGTAAAGCCGGTTTGAGATCCTCTATTGTTCTAGAGGGAATTGGTTGGACCATTGCAAACTTTGAAAATTTGTCAATGCATGTGAGGAAGTATTTCTTATCAGTGGAGAAAATGTCTATGGGTAGCATTTCTCCCACATGCGACGGTACTGGCGTTTCGCCGAGTTCGTGTTTTTTAGGATGCCTGTCATATTTTGCTTTAGCGCAGGTCTTGCAGTTAGTGACGATTTCATTCGCTAACTTGGTCATTTTCGGGAAATAGTATTCCGAAAGTACCTGCTTGACATTCTTCTGTGCAGATCTGTGAGCCCTATTATGCTCAGTGGTGAGGATTTCTCGTCTCTCAGCGACTGCGAAAATATCTGTAATACGGTTTTTACAGTGCCAGAATTTGGTGGCTGGGAATTGCCGGACCAATTCATCCTGTATCATTGCCAGCGTATGCAGATCGCAATGAATGGCGTTTACGCCTTTGGGGACTATAACGTCCGCGAGCTCCTCAAGCAGTGACTCCTTGCATATGAAATCAATGCTGTGCCGTCTCTTGTTTCCGAAGAGCACGAAGCTGCGTTTACACGGAAAGCGTGCTTCCTCCAGAGTTATCTGGTTCTGAAAGCAATTCAATGGCTTATCCGTGGTTTCGATGGTGTGTGTGAGCGACACTTCACTGTGAATAGTGGCCGCACACGAATAAGCTTCTTCCGCCTCCACAACGTTAAGTTGCTGTCGGGAGAGGGCATCCGCAACGAGATTCTCTTTGCCGGGCTTATAAAACATTTTGGCGCCGGACTCGTCGATGCGAGCTTTCCATCGTTTGATTTTCGCATTCGGATTGGATTCCGATACTGCGAATGTCAATGGCTGGTGGTCAGTATAGATATTTATATCTTTTACTGCATATAAGTAATGGCGTAATTTTGCCAGTGCCCAGACTATGGCTAACAGTTCACGCTCGTTAGTAGCGTAGTTAACTTCTCGGTCTTTTAGGGTCCTAGATATCATGGTGATGGGTCTTCCCTCTTGGGATAGTACCGCGCCAATGCCAAATGCCGAGGCATCCGTCGTTAGATCGAATGCCTTCTTGTAATCAGGGTAGCTGAGGATGACATCCTCTGAAGCCAGAATGTTACGCAACTTTTGGAAAGCAAGCCGTTGCTGCTCGCTAAATTGCACCTGGATATTTTTGGATCTGTGCCTACTGACACTTCCATGCTCCCCTTTCAGGATATCGGAGATGGGCCTAGCTACTGATGCAAAATCTTTAATGAAGCATCGGTAATAACTGGCCAGGCCAAGGAACGATCTCACCTCGAATATATTTTTGGGTTCGGGGAATTCCTGAATGGCCTTAATTTTTTCTGGGTCAGTTGTGGCACCGTTGCTGGTGACAATAAAGCCCAAAAAGTTAACGCTTTTCTTAAAAAAACGCGATTTCTGCGTTGATACCCTCATGTTGGCGTCGTGCAGGCTCTTAAGAACCCAATCCACGTGCCGTATGTGGGCGTTTTCGTCTTCTGAGAAGACGATGACATCATCAACATAGACATAGCAAAATTTGCCAATCTGCTCTCGCAGTATGTCGTCGATGGTTCTTTGGAAGATGCTGGCAGCATTCTTCAAACCAAATGGTAGCCGGCGAAACTCGTACTTTCCTCCGTTAACGGAAAAGGAAGTTTTTTCACGGTCACGCTCTGCCAGAGTGATCTGGTGGTAGCCAGACTTCAAATCGAGTGTTGTGAAGTATTTGGCTTTGCCTAAATTCCCTAGTATCATAGAGATATTTGGCATAGGATAGCGATCAGGTATCGTCCTCTCGTTCAATTTGCGAAAGTCCAATACGAGCCGCATTTTGCGGTTGCCCGCTTCGTCAGTGCCCTTTTTGTCTACTACCCATATTGGGTTGTTGTAGGGGGACTTTGACTTTTGTATTATGCCGTTTTTTAGCAACTCTTGGATTTCGTTATTGACAAAATCAGCTGCCCCCATTGGGTATGGGTAAAGCTTGGCATAAATGGGCTCCTCACTAACCGTCCTGATGGTAGCTACCACCGACGTGTTGTAAGGTAGAGCCTCGTTGGCGTTTGCAAAGGCTTTTTTTCGTTCGCCGAGCATTTTTATAAAGGCCTCTCTAGCTAGAGGCGGGGCGTCCGAGCAATCAATGTTGGTAAAATTGACGTCGGGGCACGATTGGAATTCTAACTGTTCTACTTCGGAGCCCCATTTGAGGTGGCCGGAAGCTAGACAAAGCGATGCCCCTGCCTGTTTTAACAGGTCAAGGCCAATTATGGCATCGAAGGAAGACAAATCTGGTAATATGAAGAACGTGGCCTTCAAGTTGAATAGGGAGACAAAGCACTTCCTAGTGATGGTGGTGACGCCATGGATAGAATGTATCGTAAATGGCGATTCTACTGGGCGGATGCCTTTCAATCCTTCGTATGGACGGATGAAATTTTTTGATGCGCCCGTATCTACCAAAAGCTTCATTTCTACTCCTGCTACTCTTCGTCTGATGACGGGTAGCAGGGATTTTCCCCTAAAAATTAATAACGTCCGAATCATATTCATGAATGGCGTCGTCATTGATTTCCTGGACCGCGCCTGAGGCTGCGGCGGTGTATTTGCCCTCGGTTTCGCCCTCGCTCTGCGCAATGTTGTTAACTCTCTGCCTCTTGTGCGGGCCAGATCGATCGGACACGGCCGGTTTCCTGTTTTGGTAAGCCGGCGCTTGAGATGGCTTGAACATCCTGGACAGCGAAGGGTCGATGTCCATGGGCTCGGGAGTATTCTCATGAGGCCTATCACCGCGTGGAGCAGAGTGGACCTGAACTTTGTGCTGCTTTGTGAAATACGGATTCTTGCTAGCACCTGTTTGCGAATTGTTTTGAGGAGTGGCCTGTTGGCGCTCCTGCGTCCTAGGATATTGTTTTTTTTCTTTATCCTCCTGGCTTCTTGCAAACGAAGCCGCGAAGGAATATCTCTCGTGGTTTGCTTCCACTTCTTGGGCCAAAGCAAGCGCTGTTGGCATGTCCTTCGGCTTTGCCGAGAAGAGGACATCTGTGAGGCTGCGTTTTAATCCCGAGATGAATACTCGAAGGGCATCATCCCGGAATTTTTCGCATAGGACCCTTGCCGCCGAGGCATCGTGCGACATGGTGGCTTTGTTTGTGAGGAGAGTTAATTTTTTCTCGACCTCGTCATAATATTGTAGCAGAGAGAGTTTCCCTGCCTGAGGGTGCCCATCTCTTGTTCTATGACATGCATCGGTCGCTTGTCACTGTATGTGAAATCGAGGCGATTTATAATCGCATCAAAATTCAATACAGTGCCAAACGAAGATAGCACGGCATCAGCAGGGCCCCTAATTTTGCTCCTAATAATAATTACCGCCTGGTAATGACGTGAGCTATTTACATAATTTCTAAATATATAATACGCAGCTACTGCCGCTTGCCGCCAAGAGACATATGTCTCTTGTGCCCCCGTAAATTCGGGAAGGCATTTAACGGCGTATAAGGGCTCGTTGCATTGAACATTGCCTGAGATATCAATCGGTTCATAAACTTTAATCTGGGGGGTTTCCATCTGGGCGGGTGATATCCGCGCCTCTGCCACCTGCCTAGCTAAGTTCTCTATAGTTCGGCGCATTTCATTCTCCCTGCGCTGGTCCTCGCCGGCCTTTTCTATTAGGGCGTTGGCGATAGCCGCCTGGATGACAGCCTGGAGCTGATCCGCGTTTATGGACATGTTTGTATTGGGAGCGGCACTGGTAGCCGCCTGCCTCGGTGTAGAAGTAATTAGAAGTCTCTCAGAGTCTGACTCTGAGTCGCTATTTTGTTTGGTATCCCTATAATCTAGGAATGACATGGGCAGCAATGTTAAATTCCATCTACCAAGAGTTGCATGCCTAAGCAGCTTTACATAAAAAAATTGTACAGCAAAGGGGCCGTGGCAGCTGGGCTGCCGCTATGGTAAACAAAGAAGCGAAGCTAACAGAGCCGAAATGTGAATGCGCGGTGTCGGGTTCGCGTACCGGCGCGGAGCGGGGAAGCAGTAAAAAAACAAAAAAACCCCAAGATTGTTGCAAAGCTAATACAGAGAATTTTAAGTATAAGCAAAAAACACAACGACACAAAAGGGCTAAATTAAATGCCCACAATTGGATGTGACAGCTCTGTCGCCAATAAAATTATTTAAATAAATTAACAATTTATTTATTTCCCAGCGGCGCTCTTGCGCCGAGGCTGAGATATTTAATACTATATTTATATTTTATGTGTCTGATATATTTATATTTTTTTTATCAATTAAAAATGCAAACAACACACAGAAGCAAATATAATAATAACGCATATAATTTCACAATTTAAAATTCCACAATGTCATCAAATAATGAGTATGTTAATTAATATTGTATTTATTTTTTTAAATTAACACCAAACAAATTATGGAAGCGGAGCTGCAGAAAGTATTCTGGCAGTGATTTATTTGTTTTATTTATTCGAGCTGCAGAAGAATATTCTGGCCGCGATTTATTTATTTTATTTATTATAAGTTACACACAAATGCAGATGCCGGGAAGTATAAGGACTGAGGTGCTCACTTACATGATCCCTATTATACCGCTGTGGGTACTTTTGCGTTGAGCGCCAATTAATTAATTATTTATCCCACGGGTCGTCCCTCGCAGTTGCAGCTTATCCAGGGGGGTGCGGGTGGCAAGGTTCGTCGCTGTGGTGGTTGGCCGGCTGGCCGTAGAATTCTCCAAGATGAATTACGAAGATTATGTTGGAAGGGTGACTGCCCTTCTTTACCTGCTGGCCTAGGGACTCAGACAAATTTTCAATAATAAGAATTTAACGACGGTAGTCGGAGTATAAATTGTATGAGCGACAGCTCTTTATTCATATAAAGTCAAATCTAAACTGAAACTTAAAGCTAACAAAAAAGAGACTCATAGCGGCCACTCCAATGGGTAGTCTTTGCCGGCTATGCACGAGCTTCCGGCCAGACGCTGTGTCAGCAATTTGGCCGGAGCGAGCCTTCGGACGATCGGTCATTGCCGTCGCCCGGTTAACTTAGTTAACTTGCATATTCCTTATTCAAGTCAAAAATATTAACCAAACTCTGGAATGATATTATTAAGTATATTTATTTTTATATATTTGTTATGTAAGAAAGGTAAGAAAAATTATATAAAAACATGACAATTTTGAACTATTTCGGTCAGAGTTTGGTTCATATTCTTAAAAAATATGTTACTAACAAGGGAAAAAAAATTCAGATCAAAACTGCGACCTCCAGGTGTCCAGCAAGGGTCAACTCTGATGGCGATCGTCAATGGACACCACCCTCTAAGTCCCCCAATTCCGGCGGAAATGACTTACAAAAAGTGTAGTTCAAAATAGAAACAAAATACCCTCCAAGTTTAAACAAATTTGAATTATTTTTTTCTCATTAAAAAAAATCACACTCGAATTTCGGCCTCCTAAACTGGTTTCTCCCCTTAAGATTGCAGCACTACGGAGGTCTGCAAGTATTTCAATAATGCATTTGAAAAAACGACTCCCAACACTTTGAAGAATTTCTCAACTCAAAGAGCGCTACATCAGCTTTAAAGACGTTTCTTCAAGGACTTAAACTCAACATTGTATACAAATCGTATCCACATTTTTTTAGAAAATCGCTTAACAGTGGTCAAACGCCTGAATCAGCCCATACAAAAAAAGGCTAAAAAACTGAATTAGAAAAAAAGTCCTTCACAGAGCGTGTGCCGAAATGCCGTGTATATACAGCTGTGTTCGCCGAAATGGCAGTGCTTACAACCTGCACGTTTAAGATTAAAAAATACTATTACCAACACTTCTTTGATAACAAGTTTTTTCATCGAAGTCTCGACTTATGTGTCAGGCTAACCGGTTGTGTTTATTTCAAAGCTCCCGTATTCAAAAAAAAAAAAAAAAAAAAAAAAGTTTTATACAAAATTCTGTTTTCCTGTGTCTACGATTTTTCTTTTGACTTTCTTAACAAAACATTTGCCGGCCTTGCCTTCGGTTGGCAGGCCGGCTTCTGCGGTAAACTTTCTTTTTCTTTATTTTCTTAGTTCATTACGCTAGTACAATGTCAGATGCTGGTACAGTTCCCAAAAAAGATGTCTTCCAATTTCAAGCCATCTCGACGAAAGGTTGTCGTGAAATCAATCATGACTCTCATGTGGCTAAGCACTCGGTCTTTGCTAAGGACCAAGTTACGCGACCACCAGTCAATACAGATGAAGCTGCTAAAGTAGCTGTTATGAATGCCTCTAGGAATGCCAAGGCGACTGTCTTTGATGCCAATAGGTGTCTCTCTATACTTCTGATGAATTTGATGATTTCAATTATTCAGACACCTCATCTGTCCCGACTATGACCATTTTTACCCCCAAGTGGATTAGTAAGAATTCTGCCGATGATGAACGCTTTACTCAGGTAAATAACCTAAGGAAAAGACGAAATCTTGACATACTCGGAGGTAGTAATATCAACAAATCATCGCTGCCAAACCCTGTTGGCGACCATAAACGTCCTCAAGCTCCATCCTCTGGCATGACCATACAATCACATTCTTTAAGTCAAGAAGACTCTACCTACTTAGGAAAGAACAATAGCTTTGCTATTTTGTCTGATGATGATGATGATGATACAATGACTTCCACTCATAATAATGAATCAATCAGCACCTCTAAACTTGGTCATGGATTGTCTGAGCCTGTTGAAGCTAACTTGCATTCGGTGTCCCCACGCAATGCCTCTTCTCAAGCTAAAACTAAGAAACGTGATCCCCGTCCGTCACCCTTCCTTTTGAGGGGAATCACTGATTTTAGGCAACTAATTTCCTTACTATCTTCTGTGACCAATGGTTTTCGCCTCAAAGCAACTGGTAAATCTTCCTGTAGGGTTACTGTAGATGACGGCACTGTTTACCGTGTAGTCCAGAAGCTTTTCAAGGATAATGGAATTCCTGTTAGCACTTTTCAGTTTAAAAATGAACGAGCCTTTCGAGTCGTCATCAAGGGACTTCACGCTTCCACTGAAATAGCCGAAATTACTTCAAAACTTAAAGCTTTGGGACACAACCCTCGGAATGTATTCAACCCCCCTGGTGAAAATGGGAAGGCGAACCGGGATATATTCTTTGTGGAGCTGGAACCAGCTAAAAATAACAAAAATGTATATGATATCCAGATAATTGACTACCAGGTGGCTAAAGTGGAACCGCAGCTTCAGAGAAAGGGTCCTTTAAGGTGTTTCAGATGTCAAGAATTTGGACATTCTAAAAATTTTTGATCACTCTTGCCAAAGTGTGCCAGATGTGCTGGTGACGACAAAACAAAAGACAAGGAGAGGTGCTTGGCCATAAATGAGGAACAACTCAAGTGCATTAACTATGGTTTTAATCATAGTGCGTCTTCCCGTCGATGTCCTGCCTATTTAGAGGCTATTGAAAGACGTAAGCCCACTGGTTCTGTAGAGCGTAGACCCACTCAAAAACGTACTTTTAAGCCTGCCATGCCCCCGGCTCAAAATGCTTGGTTTTCTACGCGTCTCTCTGCATCTTCAAGTCAGACTTTGCCAAAGGCTAATTCACATCCAACTGAAAAGACCTCCTTGGTTGAACAACCTACTCAGGACAGGCTTCTGGAATTTATTAATGGATTAAGGAAGCAACAACAGGCTGCTGCGATAGCCCAAGTGGCTGTAATCGATAAGTTGTTGTTACGCTTTGATCAAATGATGTCAGTAATGACGATCACACTACAAATGTTACAGAGCGTGATTTCTAAGCACGCCAATCTATCAGGGTCAACGCAATGCGTTGACTAATTACGGTATAAATATCGTTATTTGGAACGCCAACAACTTAGTTGGCAAATCACTCGAGATTGAGCACCTCCTCCAGGAACGCAACATTGACATTTTATTGATCTCAGAGACACATTTACCAGCCGTACATTCTTCCACATTAATGGATATGCTGTTCACTCTGCCAACCACCCTGATGATCGACATCGTGGTGGTGCTGCTGTCATCATCAAATCCTGTTTAGATTATCACATAAGTGCCACAATATCGGAGCATCACCTGCAAGCAGTTGCCATAAGTTTGGTCACTGGGTTTGGCAGAATTTCATTTGGTGCTGTCTACTGTCCACCTGGTCACCGCCTTTCTTGGACGACTGAGGAATATCTGCGTCTTTTTGGCTCTGTAGGTAGCCGCTTTCTCATTGGAGGGGATTGGAATGCGCACCACAGTTTCTGGGGGTGCAGGCGATCATGCCCTCGGGGAAACACCCTGATGTCAGTTATTGCTGACTCAAATATGCAGATTTTGGCTACTGGCGGACCCACTCATTTTCCTTGGATCAATGACCACCTCCCGACGGCCATTGATTTTGCTGTGCACAAAGGCATCCCGTGCAACCACCTTACAATCTCAGAGTGCCCGGGACTTTCCTCTGATCATATTCCGCTCCTGATATATTTTTGCGTGGCTGCCTATACGATCGTTACCAAATCCTGGCTTCCCCAGGGCTCGGACCTTAAAAGATTCAGTGCGCAACTTACTGCTCTGACTCAGGAGCAACATTCTCTTCTTTCTGTGGACGACGTAGATTCCTTTGCTGAGGTCTTAGTTGAACAGATCCATCAAGCTGCCCCTCCTCCTAGAAGTATACCTATTCATCCTCCATCTTGGGCTTATTCAAAGCCAGAAATTGCTGCCTTGGCCAGAAAGGGTCATGCACTTCGCCGTGTCTGGATGAGGACGAGGCATACCATCGATATAGCAAGGTGGAAGGCTACTGTATCAGAGCTAAGGAAAGTCCTCCGTTCGGCCAAGTCAGAATTTTTTATAGACAAGCTCAGTGCAATTGATCCTAACCAGAATCACGGATTTGCGCTCTGGAAATGCACCCGCAACCTTAGAAGACAGCCGCTTCAGAGGTTTTCCCTTAAACGTGGTGATGGGACTTGGGCCCACAGTGATTCCGAGATTGCTGAAGTATTTGCTGATGATCTTGAAAATCGCTTTACTCCATTTGAATTTGCAACAAGCGAAGAAGTGCAGACAACAATCTCTAGGTTAGTACTGTCCGTCCAGTAGACGAAGATGAGGTACGTGGTCATATAAAGCGACTGGTTACTACTAAAGCTCCTGGCATGGACGCGATTGATGGCAAAGTAGCAAAGGCTCTGCCTAGCTCTGTCATTGCACAGCTCTGTCATTGCACAGCTCTGTCTCCTCTTTAATGCTTGCCTGGACCTTGGTTATTTTCCATCACCTTAAAAACGAGCATTAGTCACAATGGTGGCAAAAAAAGGAAAAGACCCATGTTGCCCGGAATCTTATAGGCCGATTAGTTTGCTGTCCACTTTCTCCAAAATTTTGGATGGCAAAGTAGCAAAGGCTCTGCCTAGCTCTGTCATTGCACAGCTCTGTCTCCTCTTTAATGCTTGCCTGGACCTTGGTTATTTTCCATCACCTTAAAAACGAGCATTAGTCACAATGGTGGCAAAAAAAGGAAAAGACCCATGTTGCCCGGAATCTTATAGGCCGATTAGTTTGCTGTCCACTTTCTCCAAAATTTTTGAGCGGAGCATGCTTGGTAGACTTCTAGCTATTAACGCCTTTAAAGACGCACTTCCGAACCATCAGTTTGGTTTCCGTAGTCGCCATAGTGTTATCGAGCAAGTGCACAGAGTAATTAACCATGTCCTGGGGGCTTTCTAAGACCACAAATACTGCTCAGCCGTTTTTCTCGATGTTCGACAGGCCTTTGACAGGGTTTGGCACGAAGGACTGTTCTACAAGCTAATGCCGCTTTTGCCTGAAAGGCTCTGGAATCTCGTTGTATCGTTCTTAGATAATAGGGAGTTTGCTGTAGACATTCGTGGACACCGTTCTGGACTTCGCCTAATTCGTGCTGGTGTCCCGCAGGGAAGCGTCCTTGGTCCGGTCCTCTATACAATTTACACTTAGGATCTTCCAAACCCAGTTGCTCGTGGTACACTCCTGGCCACATATGCAGATGACACTTCATTTCTTGCAGCTGATAGCACCACTACGTCTGCGTCCCGACGCGTCCAGACATTCTTAGACGAATTTGAGTGCTGGGCCTCTCGATGGAACATTGCGCTTAATGTTGACAAAACGCAACATGCCACTTTTGCCCTCCGCCCTGGCCGTTCGCGTAGCCTTTACATTGATGGGAATAGGCTCAAGCACGAATATAAGGTGGCGTACCTCGGAGTTACCTTAGACCGTCGCCTTTGTTGGAAGGGACAAATTGATCGAGTTTGTGGATCAGCAAGAACAAAACATGACAAAATGGACTGGCTCCTTCGTCCAGGCAGCGGCCTATCCCTTGAAGCTAAGGTGCGGCTTTTTAAGGCCATTGTCCTTCCAACTTTAAACTGGGGAATCACTTGCTGGGGCACGGCCTGTGACTCGTCACTAAAAAGGGTGCAAACATGCATTACAAAGGCTCTCAGGAGGATGCTAGGGGTGAAGTGGCACCATTATGTAGGAAACCGAGTTATGTTCCAGGACACGGGAGTGCCGACGGTAACGGAGACGATTTGCAAATCCTCAAGTCGATATCGGGAACGTTTGCTCACACATGCAAACTGTCTGGCAAGACACCTTGCAATACCACTGGGTCGACGGCGTCTCCGCAGACGACACCCGGCAGACTTATGGATTCTCGGCCGTGACAGACACGGTCGTCTTCTGTAATAACACATCTTTTTTTTATTTCGACTATATCATAAGTCGAAAAAAAATATTATAACAGTTGCTTTTAATTTTTTTTTGTTCTTTGGGATTTGGTAATATTTAAATATAATGGAATTACGGTTTTAATGAATTGAAAATCGGGCAACAATTTCATATAGCTGCCATGGAAACGATGGAAAAATGCAGCGCAAGATCGACATAGGTTCATTGTTATACCCGTTACTCGTAGAGTAACGCTGAGATCTCGGAAACTATAAAAGCTAGAAGATTGGCATTTTGCATGCAGATTCTAGGTTTCAAAAAGTTTGTTTCAAAAAGGTGCCACGCCCCCTTTAACGCCCACAATCGCTTATATACGATTTTAAAAATTTAAATATTTCGGAAAAGTAAAAATGCAGTTTTATTGTGTTTATCAATACCTATCGAAATGTAGAATAAATTTTTCAAATCGGACCATTCGTTAAAAAGTTATGCGTGATCAAAGTTTCTATCTCCATCTCCCTCGCACTCCCTTTACCTGAGTAACGGGTATCTGATAGTCGGGGCACCCGACTATAGCGTTCTCTCTTGTTTGAAGTCGGTAGTCACGATTTCTCAAAAACTATTGCACCGATCAACTTCTGCTTTTGCACACTTCTTTTAAACATAATTCTCTTGTCCTTAACGGAGGGATTTTTTAAATTTTTAATTACAACTCATTTTATAAGCCAAAATATGGCCAAAATGTACGTAAAAAATGACACTTTTTATGAAAAGCGCTACAAAAATTCAATTTTTAACTTAAAAAAAAAATGGCTCGTAGAGGACAAGCGAGACACATTCACTATCAGAATAATTTTGGTTTTTTGATTTCAGATAAAAATTGGCGGAGATATTTTGCCTACCGCAAAGACACAATTTTTTATGAGGTCAAGTTCAAGCCTGCCTCAACGGCTCAATTTTAAAAATTTTTGGTTCAAATTTTTACACAATGTTGGTCAAACCATAAACATTAATGTACAATAAATTAAATTTGTGAAATTGTCGTAAGATCTTTAAAAAAAATTCACGAAAATAGGCTTTTTTTCGTGTTCCAAGACCCGGATAACCCCTTAAGGGGGTATATACCTTTTTCATTTTCAAAAAATCGAATTTTTTTTTTTTGCTTTATCTTAAAGAATAACTTCTTAAGAATATTTCCCAAAACTTACATAGAGATTTGAGCAGTAGAAAAAAAGTTACAGCGCTCCTAGCCGCCCTCCTCGTCCCCGCCCAGACCCAAACTTGAAACTTTAAACGCGAATATCTCGAAATGGTTTTTTTTTAAAATGACTTTGCGGTGATATGGATTGGCGAAAAAGTACTGAACCGATTTTCTTCAAATTTTTTTTTAAATGTTCGTAATGAATTTTATTAGTACTTGAACGATCGTTTTTTCATGTAAAAATTTTTACTTCGCCGAAATAGATAGTTTTGTAAGAATTTTTGCGTCTAAAAACGTCATTTTTTGCATTAAACGTTCCCGTATGCACAAAAAAAAAAAATTTTAAAAACGTTCGTTCAAGTACAGGATACTACTTTAACCTAATGAAATATTTTTATTTTTTCGGTATCAGTTGACCCATTTGTCCTGGGGAATTATCACCGCAAGGCTCTTTAAAAAAAAGGCGTTTAAGGGAGACAGCCACACCTTAAAAACTATTAAATATTTTTTCAAAAAATTTTGCATAAACATTGTCAACAATCTAAACTTTCAGAAAATATAATCATTCATTTAATAAAAACAATAGTTACATACATAAAAAAATCCAAACTTTCCTATTTTTTTCGACAAAAAAAGGTATATACCCCCTTAAGGCAACATGGAGGTTAAAAATTTGATTGCCATACAAAGCCAAATTGGTGAAGAAATCCAAATTTTGCTACGGAACATCAAAAAGAATTCCAGCATAAGAAAGGAAAAGGCGTCGTATTTTGAAGACAGAAAATGACAAATTGAAGAGCATTGGAAAAAATTCGACCAGGGAAATAATAGTATCCTAGAATTATTAAAGGGTACTCCGCATCCGCATGTTTATTTTGAAAAACAGTACTACAGTCAAATGCAGACGATTGTTCATCAAGCAAAAATTCTTCAACTACCGACAACAGAAACATCTTCAGAAGAGGTGGATCATAATCAAAAGATGATCAGACACCAAGCAGCGGTTCTGGAATCTATGTCAAGAACCATGAAACATATATCTCCAGAAAACCAATTTACCTATAAATCGGTAATTGATAATTTATGGAAACAAATTGAAAGTCTTAATTTTGAAATCCTCAAGTTATGTATAACACCTGAAGAAGTGGGCTATAGTATGGAGCGATTTTTCTCCGCGGAAGAAGCAATGTTGCAATTCTGTCATCCATATACTGAACCTGTTTCAGTAGCCACTAATCAAGCGGTTTCGACAATCTCTTCTATACAGTTGCAAAAAGTTTCCATTCCAAAATTTGATGGAAACTATCTAAAATGGCAACAATATCATGACATTTTTAATAAAATGGTTTATGAATCAGCGATACCAAAAATACAAAAAATTTGGTATCTTAAAGCTAATCTTTTGGAGAAGCAGAAATGTTAGTCAGGCATTTTGAATTAACAGAAGTTAATTATGACACTGCCTGGACTATGCTTAAAGAACGTTTCAATTATAAGCGGGTCCTTTCGACTGCAATATTTGAAAAATTATTGGATCACCCTAATGTGACAAATGATTCTCAGTCAATAAAAAATCTGCATGACAATGTCAGTGAATGCCTGCAAGCCTTGAAAAATATTAGAATAAAAACAGATACATGGGATCCAGTCCTCCTGTTCCATATGACAAGAAAACTAAATCGGCTTACACACACACTGTATAAGCAAACTATTTTAGATACCAGGAAAATTCAAACAATAAAGGGATTCCTTGGGTTTCTAGAACAACGTTTTCTCGCACTCGAAGCCATCGGCGGAAAAATGCAGAAAGAGAAACATAAAAAAAGTGCTTCAGCAACAACAAGTTCATTGGCATGCCTGTTTTGTCAAAAAGGGCATAGCATATACAACTCCTGCTAAAAGGCTGACCTGGGTTCAGCGAAAAAGATTGTGCGTCAATTGTCTTAAGGCAGACCACATGACCAAGCAATGCGTGTCTAAATATACATGCATAAAATTTAACAAAAAACACAACATATTGCTACATTTAGGTAACGGAAAACCAAATACCGAACCTAAAACGTCCGCTTCTGCTGCTACGAAAAACAGTTGTGAGAACAAATACACACTGTTAGCAAAGGCTAGAGTGACTCTAGTAGAGTCATAGTGCAAGGACTAAATAATCAAGAAGGAGATTTTCGCGCACTGCTCGATTCCGGATCACAAATTAGTCTGATATCAGAAAGACTTATTAAGCGGTTATCGTTGCAACTACAACCAACAAACCTTCGCATTTAGGGAGTTGGAGGTCAGCCGCGAATAAGTAAAGGACGCGTTATTGTATTAATTTAATCAAAACATAGCGATTTTGAAACAAGAGTTGAAGCCTTTGTTCTTCCTCTACGGAACAAATAAAAGCAGCTGATTTAAAAATCTCAAAAAATATCAGGCTCGCTGATCCCACCAGGAAAGATTGATATATTGCTTGGCGCAGAACATCACTTTTCCGTTATAAAACCTGAACAAATTAGGTCTTATTCAGACCAACCTATTCTCCAGAACACCGAATTTGGTTTAATAATTGCTGGGCAAGTAAACATGACTGCAAAAATGCCACAAGATTGCATGGTAGTTTCCTCAGCCGAGGAAGCCAAATCATCGTTGGAAAAATTCTGGAAACTGGACAACATGAAATCGATAAGGAAATACCGGACGCCAGAGGAAAGACATTGCGAGAAGCATTTTTTGGAAAATCTTCAGCACGCACAAGATGGAAGGTTAATTGTCAGATTCCTTTTTTTCTGAAGATCCCTCATTCCTGGGGAAGTCTTGCGATATAGCGACAAGGCGTTTTCTTTCGTTGGAACGAAGAACCAGCCCAGACATTAAAATATTATATAACGATTTTATGGCCGAATACGGAAAACTAGGTGATATGAAGCAAGTATTACCTAGTCAAATACCAAAGAAACATTTCTTTATTCCTCACCACTGTGCTCTGAAACCAGCACTACAACAAAATTAAGAGTAGTCTTTGATGCTTCCTGTAAAACATCTACAGGAAAATCATTAAATGATTTATTTTATTCAGGACCAGTTGTTAAAAGTGATCTGTTTTAGATTCTATTGAGATTCAGAGTTCACAAATATGTTTTTACGGCGGATATAGAAAAAATGTATCGGCAAGTTTGGATGAATCCAAAGGATCAATTTAACCAAATGATTGTTTGGCGCTACAATACGTCCAATTTTCTCCAGAAGATATTGCTAGCAACATAAATCTTGGCACTGCATTGGAACATACCAGTGTAAAGACTTTGGGAATTATTTGGAGTCCTAAGGATAACAATTTGTGAGGAAAGGGTCAAGAACATAACACGCAAGCAATTACAAAAAGATTGGTAGCCTCTGAGTTGGGTCAAATTTTTGACCCACTTGGTCTTTTTGCTCCAGTCATAATCAGAGCAAAAATATTTCTTTAAAATCTGTCAGTCCTTAAATTAGATTGGGACACAGAGATATCAGATTCCCTAAAGGAAAGGTGGAAGGCCTTCAGACAAGACTTGCTATGTTTAAATAAAATGACTATTTTTAATTTATAAGAGCCATATATAGGAACACAGCTTAATTTTGAAATCCACAAGTTATGTATAACACCTGAAGAAGTGGGCTATATCATTACATTTTTAATAAAATGGTTTATGAATCAGCGATACCAAAAATACAAAAAATTTGGTATCTTAAAGCTAATCTTTTTGGAGAAGCAGAAATGTTAGTCAGGCATTTTGAATTAACAGAAGTTAATTATGACACTGCCTGGACTATGCTTAAAGAACGTTTCAATTATAAGCGGGTCCTTTCGACTGCAATATTTGAAAAATTATTGGATCACCCTAATGTGACAAATGATTCTCAGTCAATAAAAAATCGCATGACAATGTCAGTGAATGCCTGCAAGCCTTGAAAAATATTAGAATAAAAACAGATACATTGGATCCAGTCCTCCTGTTCCATATGACAAGAAAACTAAATCGGCTTACACACACACTGTATAAGCAAACTATTTTAGATACCAGGAAAATTCAAACAATAAAGGGATTCCTTGGGTTTCTAGAACAACGTTTTCTCGCACTCGAAGCCATCGGCGGAAAAATGCAGAAAGAGAAACATAAAAAAAGTGCTTCAGCAACAACAAGTTCATTGGCATGCCTGTTTTGTCAAAAAGGGCATAGCATATACAACTCCTGCTAAAAGGCTGACCTGGGTTCAGCGAAAAAGATTGTGCGTCAATTGTCTTAAGGCAGACCACATGACCAAGCAATGCGTGTCTAAATATACATGCATAAAATTTAACAAAAAACACAACATATTGCTACATTTAGGTAACGGAAAACCAAATACCGAACCTAAAACGTCCGCTTCTGCTGCTACGAAAAACAGTTGTGAGAACAAATACACACTGTTAGCAAAGGCTAGAGTCATAGTGCAAGGACTAAATAATCAAGAAGGAGATTTTCGCGCACTGCTCGATTCCGGATCACAAATTAGTCTGATATCAGAAAGACTTATTAAGCGGTTATCGTTGCAACTACAACCAACAAACCTTCGCATTTAGGGAGTTGGAGGTCAGCCGCGAATAAGTAAAGGACGCGTTATTGTATTAATTTAATCAAAACATAGTGATTTTGAAACAAGAGTTGAAGCCTTTGTTCTTCCTCTACGGAACAAATAAAAGCAGCTGATTTAAAAATCTCAAAAAATATCAGGCTCGCTGATCCCACCAGGAAAGATTGATATATTGCTTGGCGCAGAACATCACTTTTCCGTTATAAAACCTGAACAAATTAGGTCTTATTCAGACCAACCTATTCTCCAGAACACCGAATTTGGTTTAATAATTGCTGGGCAAGTAAACATGACTGCAAAAATGCCACAAGATTGCATGGTAGTTTCCTCAGCCGAGGAAGCCAAATCATCGTTGGAAAAATTCTGGAAACTGGACAACATGAAATCGATAAGGAAATATTGGACGCCAGAGGAAAGACATTGCGAGAAGCATTTTTTGGAAAATCTTCAGCACGCACAAGATGGAATGGTAATTGTCAGATTCCTTTTTTTCTGAAGATCCCTCATTCCTGGGGAAGTCTTGCGATATAGCGACAAGGCGTTTTCTTTCGTTGGAACGAAGAACCAGCCCAGACATTAAAATATTATATAACGATTTTATGGCCGAATACGGAAAACTAGGTGATATGAAGCAAGTATTACCTAGTCAAATACCAAAGAAACATTTCTTTATTCCTCACCACTGTGCTCTGAAACCAGCACTACAACAAAATTAAGAGTAGTCTTTGATGCTTCCTGTAAAACATCTACAGGAAAATCATTTAATGATTTATTTTATTCAGGACCAGTTGTTAAAAGTGATCTGTTTTAGATTCTATTGAGATTCAGAGTTCACAAATATGTTTTTACGGCGGATATAGAAAAAATGTATCGGCAAGTTTGGATGAATCCAAAGGATCAATTTAACCAAATGATTGTTTGGCGCTACAATACGTCCAATTTTCTCCAGAAGATATTGCTAGCAACATAAATCTTGGCACTGCATTGGAACATACCAGTGTAAAGACTTTGGGAATTATTTGGAGTCCTAAGGATGACAATTTGTGAGGAAAGGGTCAAGAACATAACACGCAAGCAATTACAAAAAGATTGGTAGCCTCTGAGTTGGGTCAAATTTTTGACCCACTTGGTCTTTTTGCTCCAGTCATAATCAGAGCAAAAATATTTCTTTAAAATCTGTCAGTCCTTAAATTAGATTGGGACACAGAGATATCAGATTCCCTAAAGGAAAGGTGGAAGGCCTTCAGACAAGACTTGCTATGTTTAAATAAAATGACTATTCCGAGACACATTTATGATGGAAAAATACCTCAAAAACAAGAACTACACATATTTGTGGATGCTTCTGAAAAAGCGTTTGGTGCTGTGGCTTATATAAGAGCCATATATAGGAACAAACAAACGACTGTGCGCCTATTATGCGCTAAATCATAAGTAGCACCTCTTGAAAAGCAAACCCCACCACGACTAGAGTTATGTGCAGCTGTGTTAGGTGGACTTGCTGAAAAGGTGAAAAAGGATCTTAATTTACAATCAAAATCCATTAAATGTCATTACTGGACAGATTCCACCATCGTCTTATATTGGATAAATGCAAACGCAACATTCGTTGCAAATAGGTTGTCGAAAATACAAGATACAACCTGTCCAAATCAATGGAGACATGTGTCATCAAGTATCAACGCTGCAGATCTACTATCTAGAGGGATACATTGTGGTTATACGGACCACTGTTTCTTCATGAACCAGAAGAGAAATGGCCAGCTCTATTTAAAGCTCCAAAGGACAACACTATTTCTTTGGAACGGAAAACAAAAATTGTTACTTTAACAACAGTTTCACTTGGAGAAGAAATATATGGAAGTAAACACGGAAATTGATTCAATCGCTTGCAACGTATAATTGCATACATGTTACGATTTTGTTATCGTAAAAATAGAAAACAAACCGTCTTTCTAGAGCTTGACGAATTAGAACAAGCTAGGCGGATTATACAACAGGCTGATTTTACAAATGAATTTAATCACCCTCGACGTCATTCCGAACACCCATTACCCAATAGCAGCAAGGTCGCATCTCTTCATCTTCATTTGGACGAAAACTCTATCATAAGAGTAGGAACAAGAGTGAAAAATGCCCCAATTTCTCGGGATGCAATGAATCCCTACTTACTCCCATATCGTAAAAATGCTGCTACATAAAATTCATTAGGAAAATATCCACTGTGGTCAAAATACCTTTAAAGGTATTGCAGTATCACATTATCAAAATCACACCTATGGTTAGAAACGTAATTTTGAAATGCGTGCCATGTAACAGGTTTCGTCCAAAATTACTTTCTCAAATAATGGGAAAATAGAGCATAGAGTCTCACAAAACAGACCATTTTTAAATACCAGAGTTGATTATTGCGGATCCATCTGGATACATCACAAAGTCCGAGGCAAGCGACCTGATAAAGCATACATAGCAGTATTTGTTTGTTTCTCCACAAAGGACAGCCTCTGGAACTTGTCGGAGATTTAACGACTGCAGCATTCCTTGGAGTATTATAAGTCGTCGCGGGAAGTGTCAGACCGTATACTGCGACAATGCAACAAATTTCGTTGGCGCCAGCAACCAATTGAAGGAGTTAAAGGAAACAATCCACTCACAGCAGGATAAGAATTCCATAAGGGAAGTTGCAGTAAAGTCAGCAAAGACGTTATTATTAAACAAGAAAGGAAAGCTAACTTCGGGCGGAGCCGAAGTTGATATACCCTTGCAGAATATTTTATAAATTATATTGTCCAAAATTATTCATATGATGTATTCTTAATACTCATAAAATGTCCCAACTTCCTAACTTTAAAAACACCAAAGTTATGTCATTTCCAATCGTTCAGTTATATGGCAGCTATAAGATATAGTCGGCCGATCCTTATGAAATTTGGTAGGTCGGATTGATTAGCCAAAAATAAAACCCATAGAAAATCCCAACTTCCTAACTTTAAAACGTTCATCACAAACGTTCATCACAATGAAATTAGCCCACTGCTCGTTTCTCCCAAGCAACTTCGACAACATTTAAATAAACTAAAAATGCACATGCCTTAAGGAAAAATGCTCTCATCAACGATGATATAATTCAATTATATAAGTTAACGAAGGCCAAAGCAAATTCAAGTAGTCAACAAGGCGACTCTTGAATAATTCTGGAAGCGGTAGCATCCAAAAAATTAAAATTGTTTTTTAACAATATAATCCCATTTACTGGAGTCTACTTGGCGACTCCCAGGATAATCGTCGATTATTTTTCCGAAATTGAAGTAGTCAACAAGACGGCTCTTCAACTGGAAAACAATAAATTCAAGTAGTCAACAAGGCGACTCTTGAATAATTCTGGAAGCGGTAGCCTCCAAAAAATTTTAATGGTTTTTTTTTTAACAATATAATCCGAATTACTGGAGTCAACTTGGCGACTCCCAGGATAATCGTCGATTAACGTTCGAGATTGAACAACAAGGCGGTTCTTCAAGTGGAACTCAACAAATTCAAGTAGTCAACAAGACGGCTCTTGAATACTTCTGGAATCGGTTGCATCCAAATCTAAAACATTTATTTAAAACACATATTAAATAAAATAAACATAAAAAAAATACTTTTTTAAATAAAAAGGTTTTAAACTATTTTTTGGCTCTCTTTTCTAATCCGAAAATCCTTACTTGTCTTTGACCATAAATCGGTTACGAGTAGAAGCGTATCCAGCTTATATAAGCAAATCAATTATCTTCCAACGGGGCAGGCAATTGTTAAGGCAAAATGGAAGTTGAAAATTTGATACATTGTGGTTATACGGACCACTGTTTCTTCATGAACCAGAAGAGAAATGGCCAGCTCTATTTAAAGCTCCAAAGGACAACACTATTTCTTTGGAACGGAAAACAAAAATTGTTACTTTAACAACAGTTTCACTTGGAGAAGAAATATATGGAAGTAAACACGGAAATTGATTCAATCGCTTGCAACGTATAATTGCATACATGTTACGATTTTGTTATCGTAAAAATAGAAAACAAACCGTCTTTCTAGAGCTTGACGAATTAGAACAAGCTAGGCGGATTATACAACAGGCTGATTTTACAAATGAATTTAATCACCCTCGACGTCATTCCGAACACCCATTACCCAATAGCAGCAAGGTCGCATCTCTTCATCTTCATTTGGACGAAAACTCTATCATAAGAGTAGGAACAAGAGTGAAAAATGCCCCAATTTCTCGGGATGCAATGAATCCCTACTTACTCCCATATCGTAAAAATGCTGCTACATAAAATTCATTAGGAAAATATCCACTGTGGTCAAAATACCTTTAAAGGTATTGCAGTATCACATTATCAAAATCACACCTATGGTTAGAAACGTAATTTTGAAATGCGTGCCATGTAACAGGTTTCGTCCAAAATTACTTTCTCAAATAATGGGAAAATAGAGCATAGAGTCTCACAAAACAGACCATTTTTAAATACCAGAGTTGATTATTGCGGATCCATCTGGATACATCACAAAGTCCGAGGCAAGCGACCTGATAAAGCATACATAGCAGTATTTGTTTGTTTCTCCACAAAGGACAGCCTCTGGAACTTGTCGGAGATTTAACGACTGCAGCATTCCTTGGAGTATTATAAGTCGTCGCGGGAAGTGACAGACCGTATACTGCGACAATGCAACAAATTTCGTTGGCGCCAGCAACCAATTGAAGGAGTTAAAGGAAACAATCCACTCACAGCAGGATAAGAATTCCATAAGGGAAGTTGCAGTAAAGTCAGCAAAGACGTTATTATTAAACAAGAAAGGAAAGCTAACTTCGGGCGGAGCCGAAGTTGATATACCCTTGCAGAATATTTTATAAATTATATTGTCCAAAATTATTCATATGATGTATTCTTAATACTCATAAAATGTCCCAACTTCCTAACTTTAAAAACACCAAAGTTATGTCATTTCCAATCGTTCAGTTATATGGCAGCTATAAGATATAGTCGGCCGATCCTTATGAAATTTGGTAGGTCGGATTGATTAGCCAAAAATAAAACCCATAGAAAATCCCAACTTCCTAACTTTAAAAACACCAAAGTTATGGCTTTTCCGATCAATCAGTTATATGGCGGCTATAGGATATAGTCGTCCGATCCTTATGAAATTTGGTAGGTCGGATTGATTAGCCAAAAATAAAACCCATAGAAATTCCCAACTTCCTAACTTTAAAAACACCAAAGTTATGGCTTTTCCGATCGTTCAGTTATATGGCAGCTATATGATATAGTGGCCCGATCCGGCTCGTTCCGACTTATATACTACCTGCAATAGAAATACAACTTTTGGGAAAGTTTCAAGCAGATAGCTTTAAAACTGAGGGACTAGTTTGCGTAGAAACGGACGGACAGACGGACAGACGGACGGACAGACGGACGGACAGACGGACAGACGGACATGGCTAGATCGACTCTCCTGGTGATGCTGATCAAGAATATATATACTTTATAGGGTCGGAAATGTCTCCTTCACTGCGTTGCAAACTTTTGACTGAAATTATAATACCCTCTGCAAGGGTATAAAAATGTGTCCACTGCAAACCTCACCTTTGAGCAGTTGAGCACTGTCATAACAAATGTCGGGGCAGTATTAAGTTCTCGGCCACTTACTCCAATGTCGAATGACATTGTCCTAATGACTTTACAGTCCTTACACCAGGTAATTTATTGATTGGAGAAGCACTAGTCGCTCAGCCAGACCCAGAACCACTTAGAATAAAATCACTACCTGAACAATGGGAACTGGTGCAGCGACTCAAGCACACATTCTAGACGCAATGGTCCAGAGAATATTTAACAAGCCTGCAACAACACTCAAAATGGAAACAGGTTCATAAAAATGTAAGAGAAGGCATGATGGTTATTGTCAAGGAAGACAATGTGCCTATGCTTCACTGGCCTATAGGACGATTAAAAAAAATTTATCCAGGTCAAGATGGATATGTGCGAGTTGCAAACGTAAAAACTGCAACAGGAGTCTTTAAAAGAGCAATTCATAAGCTTGCTCCACTATTCCGTCAAGAAGATCAAGGAGAAAAACGCAAGGAAATTAATGAAGAAGATGCTGAAGAAGAAACAAAGGAAGATCAAGAGACAAAAAGACGGAAAAGCCCATCCTTACCAATGCTATCGATGCAATTATTAATCTTGCTGCTGCTATTACCATTAGCTACCGCCGGTCCGATTAACATAACCAGGTTTGGTTTGAGGCCAGGAATTTATTACGAGAAAATTGGATCTACTCGACTAGCAACTGCAGACTGGACAATCACAGCTTATTATGATTTAAAGCCGTATCTCGAAGATGTAAAGACATTTTACACGGGGACACTTAAGGTTGGTCAAATGTGTTCACATATACAACCAGTCCAAGCATGTGCTGCTGTATATAATTATTTTCAACACGTTTACGAAGAAATAAAAACTGAAAATGATTTGCTCCACAAGTCAAGAATACTTCGTTCTCCCTTGGACATAGTGGGAAAAATTGCCAACAGCTTATTTGGCGTATTAGACACAGAGTATGATGTCTTCAACTATTCAAAAAGTGAAATCAAATGAAGATTACATTTTAGAATTAGTTAAGAATCAATCTTCAATAATTGATTTTACGATAAACATCATGAAACGAGATGAAGCTACCATCGATAAAAGTATTAAAATAATGACTCAGCAAATGGAGGATATGCTCGTCTAGATTCTCTCAAGGCCTTTCAATGGTATATTGCATTGAAAAATCAATTATCTATATTGGCTGCAAAGAGTTCAGACAGAGATTTCACATGTTCTGACAAACGTTCATCACAATGAAATTAGCCCACTGCTCGTTTCTCCCAAGCAACTTCGACAACATTTAAATAAACTAAAAATGCACATGCCTTAAGGAAAAATGCTCTCATCAACGATGATATAATTCAATTATATAAGTTAACGAAGGCCAAAGCAAATTCAAGTAGTCAACAAGGCGACTCTTGAATAATTCTGGAAGCGGTAGCATCCAAAAAATTAAAATTGTTTTTTAACAATATAATCGTCGATTATTTTTCCGAAATTGAAGTAGTCAACAAGACGGCTCTTCAACTGGAAAACAATAAATTCAAGTAGTCAACAAGGCGACTCTTGAATAATTCTGGAAGCGGTAGCCTCCAAAAAATTTTAATGGTTTTTTTTTAACAATATAATCCGAATTACTGGAGTCAACTTGGCGACTCCCAGGATAATCGTCGATTAACGTTCGAGATTGAACAACAAGGCGGTTCTTCAAGTGGAACTCAACAAATTCAAGTAGTCAACAAGACGGCTCTTGAATACTTCTGGAATCGGTTGCATCCAAATCTAAAACATTTATTTAAAACACATATTAAATAAAATAAACATAAAAAAAATACTTTTTTAAATAAAAAGGTTTTAAACTATTTTTTGGCTCTCTTTTCTAATCCGAAAATCCTTACTTGTCTTTGACCATAAATCGGTTACGAGTAGAAGCGTATCCAGCTTATATAAGCAAATCAATTATCTTCCAACGGGGCAGGCAATTGTTAAGGCAAAATGGAAGTTGAAAATTTGATTGCCATACAAAGCCAAATTGGTGAAGAAATCCAAATTTTGCTACGGAACATCAAAAAGAATTCCACCATAAGAAAGGAAAAGGCGTCGTATTTTGAAGACAGAAAATGACAAATTGAAGAGCATTGGAAAAAATTCGACCAGGGAAATAATAGTATCCTAGAATTATTAAAGGGTACTCCGCATCCGCATGTTTATTTTGAAAAACAGTACTACAGTCAAATGCAGACGATTGTTCATCAAGCAAAAATTCTTCAACTACCGACAACAGAAACATCTTCAGAAGAGGTGGATCATATACAAAAGATGATCAGACACCAAGCAGCGGTTCTGGAATCTATGTCAAGAACCATGAAACATATATCTCCAGAAAACCAATTGACCTATAAATCGGTAATTGATAATTTATGGAAACAAATTGAAAGTCTTAATTTTGAAATCCACAAGTTATGTATAACACCTGAAGAAGTGGGCTATATCATCACATTTTTAATAAAATGGTTTATGATCAGCGATACCAAAAATACAACAAATTTGGTATCTTAAAGCTAATCTTTCTGGAGAAGCAGAAATGTTAGTCAGGCATTTTGAATTAACAGAAGTTAATTATGACACTGCCTGGACTATGCTTAAAGAACGTTTCAATTATAAGCGGGTCCTTTCGACTGCCATATTTGAAAAATTATTGGATCACCCTAATGTGACAAATGATTCTCAGTCAATAAAAAATCTGCATGACAATGTCAATGAATGCCTGCAAGCCTTGAAAAATATTAGAATAAAAACAGATACATGGGATCCAGTCCTCCTGTTCCATATGACAAGAAAACTAAATCGGCTTACACACACACTGTATAAGCAAACTATTTTAGATAATTTAACGCAAAAATTCTTCAACTACCGACAACAGAAACATCTTCAGAAGAGGTGGATCATATACAAAAGATGATCAGACACCAAGCAGCGGTTCTGGAATCTATGTCAAGAACCATGAAACATATATCTCCAGAAAACCAATTTACCTATAAATCGGTAATTGATAATTTATGGAAACAAATTGAAAGTCTTAATTTTGAAATCCACAAGTTATGTATAACACCTGAAGAAGTGGGCTATAGTATGGAGCGATTTTTCTCCGCGGAAGAAGCAATGTTGCAATTCTGTCATCCATATACTGAACCTGTTTCAGTAGCCACTAATCAAGCGGTTTCGACAATCTCTTCTATACAGTTGCAAAAAGTTTCCATTCCAAAATTTGATGGAAACTATCTAAAATGGCAACAATATCATGACATTTTTAATAAAATGGTTTATGAATCAGCGATACCAAAAATACAAAAAATTTGGTATCTTAAAGCTAATCTTTTTGGAGAAGCAGAAATGTTAGTCAGGCATTTTGAATTAACAGAAGTTAATTATGACACTGCCTGGACTATGCTTAAAGAACGTTTCAATTATAAGCGGGTCCTTTCGACTGCAATATTTGAAAAATTATTGGATCACCCTAATGTGACAAATGATTCTCAGTCAATAAAAAATATGCATGACAATGTCAGTGAATGCCTGCAAGCCTTGAAAAATATTAGAATAAAAACAGATACATGGGATCCAGTCCTCCTGTTCCACATGACAAGAAAACTAATCGGCTTACACACACACTGTATAAGCAAACTATTTTAGATACCAGGAAAATTCAAACAATAAAGGGATTCCTTGGGTTTCTAGAACAACGTTTTCTCGCACTCGAAGCCATCGGCGGAAAAATGCAGAAAGAGAAACATAAAAAAAGTGCTTCAGCAACAACAAGTTCATTGGCATGCCTGTTTTGTCAAAAAGGGCATAGCATATACAACTCCTGCTAAAAGGCTGACCTGGGTTCAGCGAACAAGATTGTGCGTCAATTGTCTTAAGGCAGACCACATGACCAAGCAATGCGTGTCTAAATATACATGCATAAAATTTAACAAAAAACACAACATATTGCTACATTTAGGTAACGGAAAACCAAATACCGAACCTAAAACGTCCGCTTCTGCTGCTACGAAAAACAGTTGTGAGAACAAATACACACTGTTAGCAAAGGCTAGAGTCATAGTGCAAGGACTAAATAATCAAGAAGGAGATTTTCGCTCGATTCCGGATCACAAATTAGTCTGATATCAGAAAGACTTATTAAGCGGTTATCGTTGCAACTACAACCAACAAACCTTCGCATTTAGGGAGTTGGAGGTCAGCCGCGAATAAGTAAAGGACGCGTTATTGTATTAATTTAATCAAAACATAGCGATTTTGAAACAAGAGTTGAAGCCTTTGTTCTTCCTCTACGGAACAAATAAAAGCAGCTGATTTAAAAATCTCAAAAAATATCAGGCTCGCTGATCCCACCAGGAAAGATTGATATATTGCTTGGCGCAGAACATCACTTTTCCGTTATAAAACCTGAACAAATTAGGTCTTATTCAGACCAACCTATTCTCCAGAACACCGAATTTGGTTTAATAATTGCTGGGCAAGTAAACATGACTGCAAAAATGCCACAAGATTGCATGGTAGTTTCCTCAGCCGAGGAAGCCAAATCATCGTTGGAAAAATTCTGGAAACTGGACAACATGAAATCGATAAGGAAATACCGGACGCCAGAGGAAAGACATTGCGAGAAGCATTTTTTGGAAAATCTTCAGCACGCACAAGATGGAAGGTTAATTGTCAGATTCCTTTTTTTCTGAAGATCCCTCATTCCTGGGGAAGTCTTGCGATATAGCGACAAGGCGTTTTCTTTCGTTGGAACGAAGAACCAGCCCAGACATTAAAATATTATATAACGATTTTATGGCCGAATACGGAAAACTAGGTGATATGAAGCAAGTATTACCTAGTCAAATACCAAAGAAACATTTCTTTATTCCTCACCACTGTGCTCTGAAACCAGCACTACAACAAAATTAAGAGTAGTCTTTGATGCTTCCTGTAAAACATCTACAGGAAAATCATTAAATGATTTATTTTATTCAGGACCAGTTGTTAAAAGTGATCTGTTTTAGATTCTATTGAGATTCAGAGTTCACAAATATGTTTTTACGGCGGATATAGAAAAAATGTATCGGCAAGTTTGGATGAATCCAAAGGATCAATTTTAACCAAATGATTGTTTGGCGCTACAATACGTCCAATTTTCTCCAGAAGATATTGCTAGCAACATAAATCTTGGCACTGCATTGGAACATACCAGTGTAAAGACTTTGGGAATTATTTGGAGTCCTAAGGATGACAATTTGTGAGGAAAGGGTCAAGAACATAACACGCAAGCAATTACAAAAAGATTGGTAGCCTCTGAGTTGGGTCAAATTTTTGACCCACTTGGTCTTTTTTGCTCCAGTCATAATCAGAGCAAAAATATTTCTTTAAAATCTGTCAGTCCTTAAATTAGATTGGGACACAGAGATATCAGATTCCCTAAAGGAAAGGTGGAAGGCCTTCAGACAAGACTTGCTATGTTTAAATAAAATGACTATTCCGAGATACATTTATGATGGAAAAATACCTCAAAAACAAGAACTACACATATTTGTGGATGCTTCTGAAAAAGCGTTTGGTGCTGTGGCTTATATAAGAGCCATATATAGGAACAAACAAACGACTGTGCGCCTATTATACGCTAAATCATAAGTAGCACCTCTTGAAAAGCAAACCCCACCACGACTAGAGTTATGTGCAGCTGTGTTAGGTGGACTTGCTGAAAAGGTGAAAAAGGATCTTAATTTACAATCAAAATCCATTAAATGTCATTACTGGACAGATTCCACCATCGTCTTATATTGGATAAATGCAAACGCAACATTCGTTGCAAATAGGTTGTCGAAAATACAAGATACAACCTGTCCAAATCAATGGAGACATGTGTCATCAAGTATCAACGCTGCAGATCTACTATCTAGAGGGATACATTGTGGTTATACGGACCACTGTTTCTTCATGAACCAGAAGAGAAATGGCCAGCTCTATTTAAAGCTCCAAAGGACAACACTATTTCTTTGGAACGGAAAACAAAAATTGTTACTTTAACAACAGTTTCACTTGGAGAAGAAATATATGGAAGTAAACACGGAAATTGATTCAATCGCTTGCAACGTATAATTGCATACATGTTACGATTTTGTTATCGTAAAAATAGAAAACAAACCGTCTTTCTAGAGCTTGACGAATTAGAACAAGCTAGGCGGATTTTACAACAGGCTGATTTTACAAATGAATTTAATCACCCTCGACGGCATTCCGAACACCCATTACCCAATAGCAGCAAGGTCGCATCTCTTCATCTTCATTTGGACGAAAACTCTATCATAAGAGTAGGAACAAGAGTGAAAAATGCCCCAATTTCTCGGGATGCAATGAATCCCTACTTACTCCCATATCGTAAAAATGCTGCTACATAAAATTCATTAGGAAAATATCCACTGTGGTCAAAATACTATTAAAGGTATTGCAGTATCACATTATCAAAATCACACCTATGGTTAGAAACGTAATTTTGAAATGCGTGCCATGTAACAGGTTTCGTCCAAAATTACTTTCTCAAATAATGGGAAAATAGAGCATAGAGTCCATTTTTAAATACCAGAGTTGATTATTGCGGATCCATCTGGATACATCACAAAGTCCGAGGCAAGCGACCTGATAAAGCATACATAGCAGTATTTGTTTGTTTCTCCACAAAGGACAGCCTCTGGAACTTGTCGGAGATTTAACGACTGCAGCATTCCTTGGAGCATTATAAGTCGTCGCGGGAAGTGTCAGACCGTATACTGCGACAATGCAACAAATTTCGTTGGCGCCAGCAACCAATTGAAGGAGTTAAAGGAAACAATCCACTCACAGCAGGATAAGAATTCCATAAGGGAAGTTGCAGTAAAGTCAGCAAAGACGTTATTATTAAAAAATGTGTCCACTGCAAACCTCACCTTTGAGCAGTTGAGCACTGTCATAACAAATGTCGGGGCAGTATTAAGTTCTCGGCCACTTACTCAAATGTCGAATGACATTGTCCTAATGACTTTACAGTCCTTACACCAGGTAATTTATTGATTGGAGAAGCACTAGTCGCTCAGCCAGACCCAGAACCACTTAGAATAAAATCACTACCTGAACAATGGGAACTGGTGCAGCGACTCAAGCACACATTCTAGACGCAATGGTCCAGAGAATATTTAACAAGCCTGCAACAACACTCAAAATGGAAACAGGTTCATAAAAATGTAAGAGAAGGCATGATGGTTATTGTCAAGGAAGACAATGTGCCTATGCTTCACTGGCCTATAGGACGATTAAAAAAAATTTATCCAGGTCAAGATGGATATGTGCGAGTTGCAAACGTAAAAACTGCAACAGGAGTCTTTAAAAGAGCAATTCATAAGCTTGCTCCACTATTCCGTCAAGAAGATCAAGGAGAAAAACGCAAGGAAATTAATGAAGAAGATGCTGAAGAAGAAACAAAGGAAGATCAAGAGACAAAAAGACGGAAAAGCCCATCCTTACCAATGCTATCGATGCAATTATTAATCTTGCTGCTGCTATTACCATTAGCTACCGCCGATCCGATAAACATAACCAGGTTTGGTTTGAGGCCAGGAATTTATTACGAGAAAATAGGATCTACTCGACTAGCAACTGCAGACTGGACAATCACAGCTTATTATGATTTAAAGCCGTATCTCGAAGATGTAAAGACATTTTACACGGGGACACTTAAGGTTGGTCAAATGTGTTCACATATACAACCAGTCCAAGCATGTGCTGCTGTATATAATTATTTTCAACACGTTTACGAAGAAATAAAAACTAAAAATGATTTGCTCCACAAGTCAAGAATACTTCGTTCTCCCTTGGACATAGTGGGAAATATTGCCAACAGCTTATTTGGCGTATTAGACACAGAGTATGATGTCTTCAACTATTCAAAAAGTGAAATCAAACGAAGATTACATTTTAGAATTAGTTAAGAATCAATCTTCAATAATTGATTTTACGATAAACATCATGAAACGAGATGAAGCTACCATCGATAAAAGTATTAAAATAATGACTCAGCAAATGGAGGATATGCTCGTCTAGATTCTCTCAAGGCCTTTCAATGGTATATTGCATTGAAAAATCAATTATCTATATTGGCTGCAAAGAGTTCAGACAGAGATTTCACATGTTCTGACAAACGTTCATCACAATGAAATTAGCCCACTGCTCGTTTCTCCCAAGCAACTTCGACAACATTTAAATAAACTAAAAATGCACATGCCTTAAGGAAAAATGCTCTCATCAACGATGATATAATTCAATTATATAAGTTAACGAAGGCCAAAGCAAATTCAAGTAGTCAACAAGGCGACTCTTGAATAATTCTGGAAGCGGTAGCATCCAAAAAATTAAAATTGTTTTTTAACAATATAATCCCATTTACTGGAGTCTACTTGGCGACTCCCAGGATAATCGTCGATTATTTTTCCGAAATTGAAGTAGTCAACAAGACGGCTCTTCAACTGGAAAACAATAAATTCAAGTAGTCAACAAGGCGACTCTTGAATAATTCTGGAAGCGGTAGCCTCCAAAAAATTTTAATGGTTTTTTTTTAACAATATAATCCGAATTACTGGAGTCAACTTGGCGACTCCCAGGATAATCGTCGATTAACGTTCGAGATTGAACAACAAGGCGGTTCTTCAAGTGGAACTCAACAAATTCAAGTAGTCAACAAGACGGCTCTTGAATACTTCTGGAATCGGTTGCATCCAAATCTAAAACATTTATTTAAAACACATATTAAATAAAATAAACATAAAAAAAATACTTTTTTAAATAAAAAGGTTTTAAACTATTTTTTGGCTCTCTTTTCTAATCCGAAAATCCTTACTTGTCTTTGACCATAAATCGGTTGCGAGTAGAAGCGTATCCAGCTTATATAAGCAAATCAATTATCTTCCAACGGGGCAGGCAATTGTTAAGGCAAAATGGAGGTTGAAAATTTGATTGCCATACAAAGCCAAATTGGTGAAGAAATCCAAATTTTGCTACGGAACATCAAAAAGAATTCCAGCATAAGAAAGGAAAAGGCGTCGTATTTTGAAGACAGAAAATGACAAATTGAAGAGCATTGGAAAAAAATTCGACCAGGGAAATAATAGTATCCTAGAATTATTAAAGGGTACTCCGCATCCGCATGTTTATTTTGAAAAACAGTACTACAGTCAAATGCAGACGATTGTTCATCAAGCAAAAATTCTTCAACTACCGACAACAGAAACATCTTCAGAAGAGGTGGATCATATACAAAAGATGATCAGACACCAAGCAGCGGTTCTGGAATCTATGTCAAGAACCATGAAACATATATCTCCAGAAAACCAATTGACCTATAAATCGGTAATTGATAATTTATGGAAACAAATTGAAAGTCTTAATTTTGAAATCCACAAGTTATGTATAACACCTGAAGAAGTGGGCTATATCATCACATTTTTAATAAAATGGTTTATGATCAGCGATACCAAAAATACAAAAAATTTGGTATCTTAAAGCTAATCTTTCTGGAGAAGCAGAAATGTTAGTCAGGCATTTTGAATTAACAGAAGTTAATTATGACACTGCCTGGACTATGCTTAAAGAACGTTTCAATTATAAGCGGGTCCTTTCGACTGCAATATTTGAAAAATTATTGGATCACCCTAATGTGACAAATGATTCTCAGTCAATAAAAAATCTGCATGACAATGTCAATGAATGCCTGCAAGCCTTGAAAAATATTAGAATAAAAACAGATACATGGGATCCAGTCCTCCTGTTCCATATGACAAGAAAACTAAATCGGCTTACACACACACTGTATAAGCAAACTATTTTAGATAATTTAACGCAAAAATTCTTCAACTACCGACAACAGAAACATCTTCAGAAGAGGTGGATCATATACAAAAGATGATCAGACACCAAGCAGCGGTTCTGGAATCTATGTCAAGAACCATGAAACATATATCTCCAGAAAACCAATTTACCTATAAATCGGTAATTGATAATTTATGGAAACAAATTGAAAGTCTTAATTTTGAAATCCACAAGTTATGTATAACACCTGAAGAAGTGGGCTATAGTATGGAGCGATTTTTCTCCGCGGAAGAAGCAATGTTGCAATTCTGTCATCCATATACTGAACCTGTTTCAGTAGCCACTAATCAAGCGGTTTCGACAATCTCTTCTATACAGTTGCAAAAAGTTTCCATTCCAAAATTTGATGGAAACTATCTAAAATGGCAACAATATCATGACATTTTTTATAAAATGGTTTATGAATCAGCGATACCAAAAATACAAAAAATTTGGTATCTTAAAGCTAATCTTTTTGGAGAAGCAGAAATGTTAGTCAGGCATTTTGAATTAACAGAAGTTAATTATGACACTGCCTGGACTATGCTTAAAGAACGTTTCAATTATAAGCGGGTCCTTTCGACTGCAATATTTGAAAAATTATTGGATCACCCTAATGTGACAAATGATTCTCAGTCAATAAAAAATCTGCATGACAATGTCAGTGAATGCCTGCAAGCCTTGAAAAATATTAGAATAAAAACAGATACATGGGATCCAGTCCTCCTGTTCCATATGACAAGAAAACTAAATCGGCTTACACACACACTGTATAAGCAAACTATTTTAGATACCAGGAAAATTCAAACAATAAAGGGATTCCTTGGGTTTCTAGAACAACGTTTTCTCGCACTCGAAGCCATCGGCGGAAAAATGCAGAAAGAGAAACATAAAAAAAGTGCTTCAGCAACAACAAGTTCATTGGCATGCCTGTTTTGTCAAAAAGGGCATAGCATATACAACTCCTGCTAAAAGGCTGACCTGGGTTCAGCGAAAAAGATTGTGCGTCAATTGTCTTAAGGCAGACCACATGACCAAGCAATGCGTGTCTAAATATACATGCATAAAATTTAACAAAAAACAAGAGAGAACGCTATAGTCGGGTGCCCCGACTATCAGATACCCGTTACTCAGGTAAAGGGAGTGCGAGGGAGGTGGAGATAGAAACTTTGATCACGCATAACTTTTTAACGAATGGTCCGATTTGAAAACAGTTGCAAAAAGTTTCCATTCCAAAATTTGATGGAAACTATCTAAAATGGCAACAATATCATGACATTTTTAATAAAATGGTTTATGAATCAGCGATACCAAAAATACAAAAAATTTGGTATCTTAAAGCTAATCTTTTTGGAGAAGCAGAAATGTTAGTCAGGCATTTTGAATTAACAGAAGTTAATTATGACACTGCCTGGACTATGCTTAAAGAACGTTTCAATTATAAGCGGGTCCTTTCGACTGCAATATTTGAAAAATTATTGGATCACCCTAATGTGACAAATGATTCTCAGTCAATAAAAAATCTGCATGACAATGTCAGTGAATGCCTGCAAGCCTTGAAAAATATTAGAATAAAAACAGATACATGGGATCCAGTCCTCCTGTTCCATATGACAAGAAAACTAAATCGGCTTACACACACACTGTATAAGCAAACTATTTTAGATACCAGGAAAATTCAAACAATAAAGGGATTCCTTGGGTTTCTAGAACAACGTTTTCTCGCACTCGAAGCCATCGGCGGAAAAATGCAGAAAGAGAAACATAAAAAAAGTGCTTCAGCAACAACAAGTTCATTGGCATGCCTGTTTTGTCAAAAAGGGCATAGCATATACAACTCCTGCTAAAAGGCTGACCTGGGTTCAGCGAACAAGATTGTGCGTCAATTGTCTTAAGGCAGACCACATGACCAAGCAATGCGTGTCTAAATATACATGCATAAAATTTAACAAAAAACACAACATATTGCTACATTTAGGTAACGGAAAACCAAATACCGAACCTAAAACGTCCGCTTCTGCTGCTACGAAAAACAGTTGTGAGAACAAATACACGCTGTTAGCAAAGGCTAGAGTGACTCTAGTAGAGTCATAGTGCAAGGACTAAATAATCAAGAAGGAGATTTTCGCGCACTGCTCGATTCCGGATCACAAATTAGTCTGATATCAGAAAGACTTATTAAGCGGTTATCGTTGCAACTACAACCAACAAACCTTCGCATTTAGGGAGTTGGAGGTCAGCCGCGAATAAGTAAAGGACGCGTTATTGTATTAATTTAATCAAAACATAGCGATTTTGAAACAAGAGTTGAAGCCTTTGTTCTTCCTCTACGGAACAAATAAAAGCAGCTGATTTAAAAATCTCAAAAAATATCAGGCTCGCTGATCCCACCAGGAATGATTGATATATTGCTTGGCGCAGAACATCACTTTTCCGTTATAAAACCTGAACAAATTAGGTCTTATTCAGACCAACCTATTCTCCAGAACACCGAATTTGGTTTAATAATTGCTGGGCATGTAAACATGACTGCAAAAATGCCACAAGATTGCATGGTAGTTTCCTCAGCCGAGGAAGCCAAATCATCGTTGGAAAAATTCTGGAAACTGGACAACATGAAATCGATAAGGAAATACCGGACGCCAGAGGAAAGACATTGCGAGAAGCATTTTTTGGAAAATCTTCAGCACGCACAAGATGGAAGGTTAATTGTCAGATTCCTTTTTTCTGAAGATCCCTCATTCCTGGGGAAGTCTTGCGATATAGCGACAAGGCGTTTTCTTTCGTTGGAACGAAGAACCAGCCCAGACATTAAAATATTATATAACGATTTTATGGCCGAATACGGAAAACTAGGTGATATGAAGCAAGTATTACCTAGTCAAATACCAAAGAAACATTTCTTTATTCCTCACCACTGTGCTCTGAAACCAGCACTACAACAAAATTAAGAGTAGTCTTTGATGCTTCCTGTAAAACATCTACAGGAAAATCATTAAATGATTTATTTTATTCAGGACCAGTTGTTAAAAGTGATCTGTTTTCGATTCTATTGAGATTCAGAGTTCACAAATATGTTTTTACGGCGGATATAGAAAAAATGTATCGGCAAGTTTGGATGAATCCAAAGGATCAATTTAACCAAATGATTGTTTGGCGCTACAATACGTCCAATTTTCTCCAGAAGATATTGCTAGCAACATAAATCTTGGCACTGCATTGGAACATACCAGTGTAAAGACTTTGGGAATTATTTGGAGTCCTAAGGATGAAAATTTGTGCGGAAAGGGTCAAGAACATAACACGCAAACAATTACAAAAGGATTGGTAGCCTCTGAGTTGGGTCAAATTTTTGACCCACTTGGTCTTTTTGCTCCAGTCATAATCAGAGTAAAAATATTTCTTTAAAATCTGTCAGTCCTTAAAATAGATTGGGACACAGAGATATCAGATTCCCTAAAGGAAAGGTGGAAGGCCTTCAGACAAGACTTGCTATGTTTAAATAAAATGACTATTCCGAGACACATTTATGATGGAAAAATACCTCAAAAACAAGAACTACACATATTTGTGGATGCTTCTGAAAAAGCGTTTGGTGCTGTGGCTTATATAAGAGCCATATATAGGAACAAACAAACGACTGTGCGCCTATTATGCGCTAAATCATAAGTAGCACCTCTTGAAAAGCAAACCCCACCACGACTAGAGTTATGTGCAGCTGTGTTAGGTGGACTTGCTGAAAAGGTGAAAAAGGATCTTAATTTACAATCAAAATCCATTAAATGTCATTACTGGACAGATTCCACCATCGTCTTATATTGGATAAATGCAAACGCAACATTCGTTGCAAATAGGTTGTCGAAAATACAAGATACAACCTGTCCAAATCAATGGAGACATGTGTCATCAAGTATCAACGCTGCAGATCTACTATCTAGAGGGATACATTGTGGTTATACGGACCACTGTTTCTTCATGAACCAGAAGAGAAATGGCCAGCTCTATTTAGAGCTCCAAAGGACAACACTATTTCTTTGGAACGGAAAACAAAAATTGTTACTTTAACAACAGTTTCACTTGGAGAAGAAATATATGGAAGTAAACACGGAAATTGATTCAATCGCTTGCAACGTATAATTGCATACATGTTACAATTTTGTTATCGTAAAAATAGAAAACAAACCGTCTTTCTAGAGCTTGACGAATTAGAACAAGCTAGGCGGATTATACAACAGGCTGATTTTACAAATGAATTTAATCACCCTCGACGTCATTCCGAACACCCATTACCCAATAGCAGCAAGGTCGCATCTCTTCATCTTCATTTGGACGAAAACTCTATCATAAGAGTAGGAACAAGAGTGAAAAATGCCCCAATTTCTCGGGATGCAATGAATCCATCCTTACTCCCATATCGTAAAAATGCTGCTACATAAAATTCATTAGGAAAATATCCACTGTGGTCAAAATACCTTTAAAGGTATTGCAGTATCACATTATCAAAATCACACCTATGGTTAGAAACGTAATTTTGAAATGCGTGCCATGTAACAGGTTTCGTCCAAAATTACTTTCTCAAATAATGGGAAAATAGAGCATAGAGTCTCACAAAACAGACCATTTTTAAATACCAGAGTTGATTATTGCGGATCCATCTGGATACATCACAAAGTCCGAGGCAAGCGACCTGATAAAGCATACATAGCAGTATTTGTTTGTTTCTCCACAAAGGACAGCCTCTGGAACTTGTCGGAGATTTAACGACTGCAGCATTCCTTGGAGCATTATAAGTCGTCGCGGGAAGTGTCAGACCGTATACTGCGACAATGCAACAAATTTCGTTGGCGCCAGCAACCAATTGAAGGAGTTAAAGGAAACAATCCACTCACAGCAGGATAAGAATTCCATAAGGGAAGTTGCAGTAAAGTCAGCAAAGACGTTATTATTAAAAAATGTGTCCACTGCAAACCTCACCTTTGAGCAGTTGAGCACTGTCATAACAAATGTCGGGGCAGTATTAAGTTCTCGGCCACTTACTCCAATGTCGAATGACATTGTCCTAATGACTTTACAGTCCTTACACCAGGTCATTTATTGATTGGAGAAGCACTAGTCGCTCAACCAGACCCAGAACCACTTAGAATAAAATCACTACCTGAACAATGGGAACTGGTGCAGCGACTCAAGCACACATTCTGGACGCAATGGTCCAGAGAATATTTAACAAGCCTGCAACAACATTCAAAATGGAAACAGGCTCATAAAAATGTAAGAGAAGGCAAGATGGTTATTGTCAAGGAAGACAATGTGCCTATGCTTCACTGGCCTATAGGACGAATATCCAGGTCAAGATGGATATGTGCGAGTTGCAGACGTAAAAACTGCAACAGGAGTTTTTAAAAGAGCAATTCATAAGCTTGCTCCACTATTCCGTCAAAAAGATCCAGGAGAAAAACGCAAGGAAATTAATGAAGAAGATGCTGAAGAGGAAACAAAGGAAGATCTAGAGCCAAAAAGACGAAAAAGCCCATCCTTATCAATGATATCGATGTCATTATTAATCTTGCTGCTGCTATTACCATTAGCTATCGCCGGTCCGATTAACATAACCAGGTTTGGTTCGAGGCCAGGAATTTATTACGAGAAAATTGGATCTACTCGATTAGCAACTGCAGACTGGACAATCACAGCTTATTATGATTTAAAGCCGTATCTCGAAGATGTAAAGACATTTTACACGGGGACACTTAAGGTTGGTCAAATGTGTTCACATATACAACCAGTCCAAGCATGTGCTGCTGTATATAATTATTTTCAACACGTTTACGAAGAAATAAAAACTGAAAATGATTTGCTCCACAAGTCAAGAATACTTCGTTCTCCCTTGGACATAGTGGGAAAAATTGCCAACAGCTTATTTGGCGTATTAGACACAGAGTATGATGTCTTCAACTATTCAAAAAGTGAAATCAAATGAAGATTACATTTTAGAATTAGTTAAGAATCAATCTTCAATAATTGATTTTACGATAAACATCATGAAACGAGATGAAGCTACCATCGATAAAAGTATTAAAATAATGACTCAGCAAATGGAGGATATGCTCGTCTAGATTCTCTCAAGGCCTTTCAATGGTATATTGCATTGAAAAATCAATTATCTATATTGGCTGCAAAGAGTTCAGACAGAGATTTCACATGTTCTGACAAACGTTCATCACAATGAAATTAGCCCACTGCTCGTTTCTCCCAAGCAACTTCGACAACATTTAAATAAACTAAAAATGCACATGCCTTAAGGAAAAATGCTCTCATCAACGATGATATAATTCAATTATATAAGTTAACGAAGGCCAAAGCAAATTCAAGTAGTCAACAAGGCGACTCTTGAATAATTCTGGAAGCGGTAGCATCCAAAAAATTAAAATTGTTTTTTAACAATATAATTCCATTTACTGGAGTCTACTTGGCGACTCCCAGGATAATCGTCGATTATTTTTCCGAAATTGAAATAGGCTCTTCAACTGGAAAACAATAAATTCAAGTAGTCAACAAGGCGACTCTTGAATAATTCTGGAAGCGGTAGCCTCCAAAAAATTTTAATGGTTTTTTTTTTAACAATATAATCCGAATTACTGGAGTCAACTTGGCGACTCCCAGGATAATCGTCGATTAACGTTCGAGATTGAACAACAAGGCGGTTCTTCAAGTGGAACTCAACAAATTCAAGTAGTCAACAAGACGGCTCTTGAATACTTCTGGAATCGGTTGCATCCAAATCTAAAACATTTATTTAAAACACATATTAAATAAAATAAACATAAAAAAAATACTTTTTAAATAAAAAGGTTTTAAAATATTTTTTGGCTCTCTTTTCGAATCCGAAAATCCCTACTTGTCTTTGACCATAAATCGGTTGCGAGTAGAAGCGTAGCCAGCTTATAGAAGCAAATCAATTATATTCCAACGGGTCAGGCAATTGTTAAGGCAAAAATATGTTGCCATACAAAGCCAAATTGGCGAGGAAATCCAAATTATTCAACGGAACATCAAAAAAGGATACCAGCAAAAGAAAGGAAAAGGCGTCGTATTTTGAAGACAGAAAATGACAAATTGAAGAGCATTGGAAAAAATTCGACCAGGGAAATAATAGTATCCTAGAATTATTAAAGGGTACTCCGCATCCGCATGTTTATTTTGAAAAACAGTACTACAGTCAAATGCAGACGATTGTTCATCAAGCAAAAATTCTTCAACTACCGACAACAGAAACATCTTCAGAAGAGGTGGATCATATACAAAAGATGATCAGACACCAAGCAGCGGTTCTGGAATCTATGTCAAGAACCATGAAACATATATCTCCAGAAAACCAATTGACCTATAAATCGGTAATTGATAATTTATGGAAACAAATTGAAAGTCTTAATTTTGAAATCCACAAGTTATGTATAACACCTGAAGAAGTGGGCTATATCATCACATTTTTAATAAAATGGTTTATGATCAGCGATACCAAAAATACAACAAATTTGGTATCTTAAAGCTAATCTTTCTGGAGAAGCAGAAATGTTAGTCAGGCATTTTGAATTAACAGAAGTTAATTATGACACTGCCTGGACTATGCTTAAAGAACGTTTCAATTATAAGCGGGTCCTTTCGACTGCCATATTTGAAAAATTATTGGATCACCCTAATGTGACAAATGATTCTCAGTCAATAAAAAATCTGCATGACAATGTCAATGAATGCCTGCAAGCCTTGAAAAATATTAGAATAAAAACAGATACATGGGATCCAGTCCTCCTGTTCCATATGACAAGAAAACTAAATCGGCTTACACACACACTGTATAAGCAAACTATTTTAGATAATTTAACGCAAAAATTCTTCAACTACCGACAACAGAAACATCTTCAGAAGAGGTGGATCATATACAAAAGATGATCAGACACCAAGCAGCGGTTCTGGAATCTATGTCAAGAACCATGAAACATATATCTCCAGAAAACCAATTTACCTATAAATCGGTAATTGATAATTTATGGAAACAAATTGAAAGTCTTAATTTTGAAATCCACAAGTTATGTATAACACCTGAAGAAGTGGGCTATAGTATGGAGCGATTTTTCTCCGCGGAAGAAGCAATGTTGCAATTCTGTCATCCATATACTGAACCTGTTTCAGTAGCCACTAATCAAGCGGTTTCGACAATCTCTTCTATACAGTTGCAAAAAGTTTCCATTCCAAAATTTGATGGAAACTATCTAAAATGGCAACAATATCATGACATTTTTAATAAAATGGTTTATGAATCAGCGATACCAAAAATACAAAAAATTTGGTATCTTAAAGCTAATCTTTTTGGAGAAGCAGAAATGTTAGTCAGGCATTTTGAATTAACAGAAGTTAATTATGACACTGCCTGGACTATGCTTAAAGAACGTTTCAATTATAAGCGGGTCCTTTCGACTGCAATATTTGAAAAATTATTGGATCACCCTAATGTGACAAATGATTCTCAGTCAATAAAAAATATGCATGACAATGTCAGTGAATGCCTGCAAGCCTTGAAAAATATTAGAATAAAAACAGATACATGGGATCCAGTCCTCCTGTTCCACATGACAAGAAAACTAATCGGCTTACACACACACTGTATAAGCAAACTATTTTAGATACCAGGAAAATTCAAACAATAAAGGGATTCCTTGGGTTTCTAGAACAACGTTTTCTCGCACTCGAAGCCATCGGCGGAAAAATGCAGAAAGAGAAACATAAAAAAAGTGCTTCAGCAACAACAAGTTCATTGGCATGCCTGTTTTGTCAAAAAGGGCATAGCATATACAACTCCTGCTAAAAGGCTGACCTGGGTTCAGCGAACAAGATTGTGCGTCAATTGTCTTAAGGCAGACCACATGACCAAGCAATGCGTGTCTAAATATACATGCATAAAATTTAACAAAAAACACAACATATTGCTACATTTAGGTAACGGAAAACCAAATACCGAACCTAAAACGTCCGCTTCTGCTGCTACGAAAAACAGTTGTGAGAACAAATACACGCTGTTAGCAAAGGCTAGAGTGACTCTAGTAGAGTCATAGTGCAAGGACTAAATAATCAAGAAGGAGATTTTCGCGCACTGCTCGATTCCGGATCACAAATTAGTCTGATATCAGAAAGACTTATTAAGCGGTTATCGTTGCAACTACAACCAACAAACCTTCGCATTTAGGGAGTTGGAGGTCAGCCGCGAATAAGTAAAGGACGCGTTATTGTATTAATTTAATCAAAACATAGCGATTTTGAAACAAGAGTTGAAGCCTTTGTTCTTCCTCTACGGAACAAATAAAAGCAGCTGATTTAAAAATCTCAAAAAATATCAGGCTCGCTGATCCCACCAGGAATGATTGATATATTGCTTGGCGCAGAACATCACTTTTCCGTTATAAAACCTGAACAAATTAGGTCTTATTCAGACCAACCTATTCTCCAGAACACCGAATTTGGTTTAATAATTGCTGGGCATGTAAACATGACTGCAAAAATGCCACAAGATTGCATGGTAGTTTCCTCAGCCGATGAAGCCAAATCATCGTTGGAAAAATTCTGGAAACTGGACAACATGAAATCGATAAGGAAATACCGGACGCCAGAGGAAAGACATTGCGAGAAGCATTTTTGGAAAATCTTCAGCACGCACAAAATGGAAGGTTAATTGTCAGATTCCTTTTTTTCTGAAGATCCCTCATTCCTGGGGAAGTCTTGCGATATAGCGACAAGGCGTTTTCTTTCGTTGGAACGAAGAACCAGCCCAGACATTAAAATATTATATAACGATTTTATGGCCGAATACGGAAAACTAGGTGATATGAAGCAAGTATTACCTAGTCAAATACCAAAGAAACATTTCTTTATTCCTCACCACTGTGCTCTGAAACCAGCACTACAACAAAATTAAGAGTAGTCTTTGATGCTTCCTGTAAAACATCTACAGGAAAATCATTAAATGATTTATTTTATTCAGGACCAGTTGTTAAAAGTGATCTGTTTTAGATTCTATTGAGATTCAGAGTTCACAAATATGTTTTTACGGCGGATATAGAAAAAATGTATCGGCAAGTTTGGATGAATCCAAAGGATCAATTTAACCAAATGATTGTTTGGCGCTACAATACGTCCAATTTTCTCCAGAAGATATTGTTAGCAACATAAATCTTGGCACTGCATTGGAACATACCAGTGTAAAGACTTTGGGAATTATTTGGAGTCCTAAGGATGACAATTTGTGAGGAAAGGGTCAAGAACATAACACGCAAGCAATTACAAAAAGATTGGTAGCCTCTGAGTTGGGTCAAATTTTTGACCCACTTGGTCTTTTTGCTCCAGTCATAATCAGAGCAAAAATATTTCTTTAAAATCTGTCAGTCCTTAAATTAGATTGGGACACAGAGATATCAGATTCCCTAAAGGAAAGGTGGAAGGCCTTCAGACAAGACTTGCTATGTTTAAATAAAATGACTATTCCGAGACACATTTATGATGGAAAAATACCTCAAAAACAAGAACTACACATATTTGTGGATGCTTCTGAAAAAGCGTTTGGTGCTGTGGCTTATATAAGAGCCATATATAGGAACAAACAAACGACTGTGCGCCTATTATGCGCTAAATCATAAGTAGCACCTCTTGAAAAGCAAACCCCACCACGACTAGAGTTATGTGCAGCTGTGTTAGGTGGACTTGCTGAAAAGGTGAAAAAGGATCTTAATTTACAATCAAAATCCATTAAATGTCATTACTGGACAGATTCCACCATCGTCTTATATTGGATAAATGCAAACGCAACATTCGTTGCAAATAGGTTGTCGAAAATACAAGATACAACCTGTCCAAATCAATGGAGACATGTGTCATCAAGTATCAACGCTGCAGATCTACTATCTAGAGGGATACATTGTGGTTATACGGACCACTGTTTCTTCATGAACCAGAAGAGAAATGGCCAGCTCTATTTAAAGCTCCAAAGGACAACACTATTTCTTTGGAACGGAAAACAAAAATTGTTACTTTAACAACAGTTTCACTTGGAGAAGAAATATATGGAAGTAAACACGGAAATTGATTCAATCGCTTGCAACGTATAATTGCATACATGTTACGATTTTGTTATCGTAAAAATAGAAAACAAACCGTCTTTCTAGAGCTTGACGAATTAGAACAAGCTAGGCGGATTATACAACAGGCTGATTTTACAAATGAATTTAATCACCCTCGACGTCATTCCGAACACCCATTACCCAATAGCAGCAAGGTCGCATCTCTTCATCTTCATTTGGACGAAAACTCTATCATAAGAGTAGGAACAAGAGTGAAAAATGCCCCAATTTCTCGGGATGCAATGAATCCCTACTTACTCCCATATCGTAAAAATGCTGCTACATAAAATTCATTAGGAAAATATCCACTGTGGTCAAAATACCTTTTAAGGTATTGCAGTATCACATTATCAAAATCACACCTATGGTTAGAAACGTAATTTTGAAATGCGTGCCATGTAACAGGTTTCGTCCAAAATTACTTTCTCAAATAATGGGAAAATAGAGCATAGAGTCTCACAAAACAGACCATTTTTAAATACCAGAGTTGATTATTGCGGATCCATCTGGATACATCACAAAGTCCGAGGCAAGCGACCTGATAAAGCATACATAGCAGTATTTGTTTGTTTCTCCACAAAGGACAGCCTCTGGAACTTGTCGGAGATTTAACGACTGCAGCATTCCTTGGAGCATTATAAGTCGTCGCGGGAAGTGTCAGACCGTATACTGCGACAATGCAACAAATTTCGTTGGCGCCAGCAACCAATTGAAGGAGTTAAAGGAAACAATCCACTCACAGCAGGATAAGAATTCCATAAGGGAAGTTGCAGTAAAGTCAGCAAAGACGTTATTATTAAAAAATGTGTCCACTGCAAACCTCACCTTTGAGCAGTTGAGCACTGTCATAACAAATGTCGGGGCAGTATTAAGTTCTCGGCCACTTACTCCAATGTCGAATGACATTGTCCTAATGACTTTACAGTCCTTACACCAGGTAATTTATTGATTGGAGAAGCACTAGTCGCTCAGCCAGACCCAGAACCACTTAGAATAAAATCACTACCTGAACAATGGGAACTGGTGCAGCGACTCAAGCACACATTCTAGACGCAATGGTCCAGAGAATATTTAACAAGCCTGCAACAACACTCAAAATGGAAACAGGTTCATAAAAATGTAAGAGAAGGCATGATGGTTATTGTCAAGAAAGACAATGTGCCTATGCTCCACTGGCCTATAGGACGATTAAAAAAAATTTATCCAGGTCAAGATGGATATGTGCGAGTTGCTGACGGAAAAACTGCAACAGGAGTCTTTAAAAGAGTAATTCATAAGCTTGCTCCACTATTCCGTCAAGAAGATCCAGGAGAAAAACGCAAGGAAATTAATGAAGAAGATGCTGAAGAAGAAACAAAGGAAGATCAAGAGACAAAAAGACGGAAAAGCCCATCCTTACCAATGCTATCGATGCCATTATTAATCTTGCTGCTGTTATTACCATTAGCTACCGCCGGTCCGATTAACATAACCAGGTTTGGTTTGAGGCCAGGAATTTATTACGAGAAAATTGGATCTACTCGACTAGCAACTGCAGACTGGACAATCACAGCTTATTATGATTTAAAGCCGTATCTCGAAGATGTAAAGACATTTTACACGGGGACACTTAAGGTTGGTCAAATGTGTTCACATATACAACCAGTCCAAGCATGTGCTGCTGTATATAATTATTTTCAACACGTTTACGAAGAAATAAAAACTGAAAATGATTTGCTCCACAAGTCAAGAATACTTCGTTCTCCCTTGGACATAGTGGGAAAAATTGCCAACAGCTTATTTGGCGTATTAGACACAGAGTATGATGTCTTCAACTATTCAAAAAGTGAAATCAAATGAAGATTACATTTTAGAATTAGTTAAGAATCAATCTTCAATAATTGATTTTACGATAAACATCATGAAACGAGATGAAGCTACCATCGATAAAAGTATTAAAATAATGACTCAGCAAATGGAGGATATGCTCGTCTAGATTCTCTCAAGGCCTTTCAATGGTATATTGCATTGAAAAATCAATTATCTATATTGGCTGCAAAGAGTTCAGACAGAGATTTCACATGTTCTGACAAACGTTCATCACAATGAAATTAGCCCACTGCTCGTTTCTCCCAAGCAACTTCGACAACATTTAAATAAACTAAAAATGCACATGCCTTAAGGAAAAATGCTCTCATCAACGATGATATAATTCAATTATATAAGTTAACGAAGGCCAAAGCAAATTCAAGTAGTCAACAAGGCGACTCTTGAATAATTCTGGAAGCGGTAGCATCCAAAAAATTAAAATTGTTTTTTAACAATATAATCCGATTTACTGGAGTCTACTTGGCGACTCCCAGGATAATCGTCGATTATTTTTCCGAAATTGAAGTAGTCAACAAGACGGCTCTTCAACTGGAAAACAATAAATTCAAGTAGTCAACAAGGCGACTCTTGAATAATTCTGGAAGCGGTAGCCTCCAAAAAATTTTAATGGTTTTTATACCCGTTACTCGTAGAGTAAAAGGGTATATTGTATTCGTGCAAAAGTATGTAACAGCTAGAAGGAAGCGTTTCCGACCCTATAAAGTATATATATTCTTGATCAGGGTCACTAGCCGAGTCGATATAGCCATGTCCGTCTGTCCGTCTGTCCGTCTGTCCGTCTGTCCGTCTGTCTGTCTGTCTGTCCGTATGAACGCTGAGATCTCGGAAACTATAAAAGCTAGAAGATTGGCATTTTGCATGCAGATTCTAGGAGTTCCTACGCAGCGCAAGTTTGTTTCAAAAAGGAGCCACGCCCCCTTTAACGCCCACAATCGCTTATATACGATTTTAAAAATTTAAATATTTCGGAAAAGTAAAAATGAAGTTTTATTGTGTTTATCAATACCTATCGAAATGTAGAAGAAATTTTTCAAATCGGACCATTCGTTAAGAAGTTATGCGTGATCAAAGTTTCTATCTCCATCTCCCTCGCACTCCCTTTACCTGAGTAACGGGTATCTGATAGTCGGGGCACCCGACTATAGCGTTCTCTCTTGTTTTTTTAACAATATAATCCGAATTACTGGAGTCAACTTGGCGACTCCCAGGATAATCGTCGATTAACGTTCGAGATTGAACAACAAGGCGGTTCTTCAAGTGGAACTCAACAAATTCAAGTAGTCAACAAGACGGCTCTTGAATACTTCTGGAATCGGTTGCATCCAAATCTAAAACATTTATTTAAAACACATATTAAATAAAATAAACATAAAAAAAATACTTTTTTTAAATAAAAAGGTTTTAAACTATTTTTTGGCTCTCTTTTCTAATCCGAAAATCCTTACTTGTCTTTGACCATAAATCGGTTGCGAGTAGAAGCGTATCCAGCTTATATAAGCAAATCAATTATCTTCCAACGGGGCAGGCAATTGTTAAGGCAAAATGGAGGTTGAAAATTTGATTGCCATACAAAGCCAAATTGGTGAAGAAATCCAAATTTTGCTACGGAACATCAAAAAGAATTCCAGCATAAGAAAGGAAAAGGCGTCGTATTTTGAAGACAGAAAATGACAAATTGAAGAGCATTGGAAAAAAATTCGACCAGGGAAATAATAGTATCCTAGAATTATTAAAGGGTACTCCGCATCCGCATGTTTATTTTGAAAAACAGTACTACAGTCAAATGCAGACGATTGTTCATCAAGCAAAAATTCTTCAACTACCGACAACAGAAACATCTTCAGAAGAGGTGGATCATATACAAAAGATGATCAGACACCAAGCAGCGGTTCTGGAATCTATGTCAAGAACCATGAAACATATATCTCCAGAAAACCAATTGACCTATAAATCGGTAATTGATAATTTATGGAAACAAATTGAAAGTCTTAATTTTGAAATCCACAAGTTATGTATAACACCTGAAGAAGTGGGCTATATCATCACATTTTTAATAAAATGGTTTATGATCAGCGATACCAAAAATACAACAAATTTGGTATCTTAAAGCTAATCTTTCTGGAGAAGCAGAAATGTTAGTCAGGCATTTTGAATTAACAGAAGTTAATTATGACACTGCCTGGACTATGCTTAAAGAACGTTTCAATTATAAGCGGGTCCTTTCGACTGCCATATTTGAAAAATTATTGGATCACCCTAATGTGACAAATGATTCTCAGTCAATAAAAAATCTGCATGACAATGTCAATGAATGCCTGCAAGCCTTGAAAAATATTAGAATAAAAACAGATACATGGGATCCAGTCCTCCTGTTCCATATGACAAGAAAACTAAATCGGCTTACACACACACTGTATAAGCAAACTATTTTAGATAATTTAACGCAAAAATTCTTCAACTACCGACAACAGAAACATCTTCAGAAGAGGTGGATCATATACAAAAGATGATCAGACACCAAGCAGCGGTTCTGGAATCTATGTCAAGAACCATGAAACATATATCTCCAGAAAACCAATTTACCTATAAATCGGTAATTGATAATTTATGGAAACAAATTGAAAGTCTTAATTTTGAAATCCACAAGTTATGTATAACACCTGAAGAAGTGGGCTATAGTATGGAGCGATTTTTCTCCGCGGAAGAAGCAATGTTGCAATTCTGTCATCCATATACTGAACCTGTTTCAGTAGCCACTAATCAAGCGGTTTCGACAATCTCTTCTATACAGTTGCAAAAAGTTTCCATTCCAAAATTTGATGGAAACTATCTAAAATGGCAACAATATCATGACATTTTTAATAAAATGGTTTATGAATCAGCGATACCAAAAATACAAAAAATTTGGTATCTTAAAGCTAATCTTTTTGGAGAAGCAGAAATGTTAGTCAGGCATTTTGAATTAACAGAAGTTAATTATGACACTGCCTGGACTATGCTTAAAGAACGTTTCAATTATAAGCGGGTCCTTTCGACTGCAATATTTGAAAAATTATTGGATCACCCTAATGTGACAAATGATTCTCAGTCAATAAAAAATATGCATGACAATGTCAGTGAATGCCTGCAAGCCTTGAAAAATATTAGAATAAAAACAGATACATGGGATCCAGTCCTCCTGTTCCATATGACAAGAAAACTAAATCGGCTTACACACACACTGTATAAGCAAACTATTTTAGATACCAGGAAAATTCAAACAATAAAGGGATTCCTTGGGTTTCTAGAACAACGTTTTCTCGCACTCGAAGCCATCGGCGGAAAAATGCAGAAAGAGAAACATAAAAAAAGTGCTTCAGCAACAACAAGTTCATTGGCATGCCTGTTTTGTCAAAAAGGGCATAGCATATACAACTCCTGCTAAAAGGCTGACCTGGGTTCAGCGAAAAGATTGTGCGTCAATTGTCTTAAGGCAGACCACATGACCAAGCAATGCGTGTCTAAATATACATGCATAAAATTTAACAAAAAACACAACATATTGCTACATTTAGGTAACGGAAAACCAAATACCGAACCTAAAACGTCCGCTTCTGCTGCTACGAAAAACAGTTGTGAGAACAAATACACACTGTTAGCAAAGGCTAGAGTCATAGTGCAAGGACTAAATAATCAAGAAGGAGATTTTCGCGCACTGCTCGATTCCGGATCACAAATTAGTCTGATATCAGAAAGACTTATTAAGCGGTTATCGTTGCAACTACAACCAACAAACCTTCGCATTTAGGGAGTTGGAGGTCAGCCGCGAATAAGTAAAGGACGCGTTATTGTATTAATTTAATCAAAACATAGCGATTTTGAAACAAGAGTTGAAGCCTTTGTTCTTCCTCTACGGAACAAATAAAAGCAGCTGATTTAAAAATCTCAAAAAATATCAGGCTCGCTGATCCCACCAGGAAAGATTGATATATTGCTTGGCGCAGAACATCACTTTTCCGTTATAAAACCTGAACAAATTAGGTCTTATTCAGACCAACCTATTCTCCAGAACACCGAATTTGGTTTAATAATTGCTGGGCAAGTAAACATGACTGCAAAAATGCCACAAGATTGCATGGTAGTTTCCTCAGCCGAGGAAGCCAAATCATCGTTGGAAAAATTCTGGAAACTGGACAACATGAAATCGATAAGGAAATACCGGACGCCAGAGGAAAGACATTGCGAGAAGCATTTTTTGGAAAATCTTCAGCACGCACAAGATGGAATGTTAATTGTCAGATTCCTTTTTTTCTGAAGATCCCTCATTCCTGGGGAAGTCTTGCGATATAGCGACAAGGCGTTTTCTTTCGTTGGAACGAAGAACCAGCCCAGACATTAAAATATTATATAACGATTTTATGGCCGAATACGGAAAACTAGGTGATATGAAGCAAGTATTACCTAGTCAAATACCAAAGAAACATTTCTTTATTCCTCACCACTGTGCTCTGAAACCAGCACTACAACAAAATTAAGAGTAGTCTTTGATGCTTCCTGTAAAACATCTACAGGAAAATCATTAAATGATTTATTTTATTCAGGACCAGTTGTTAAAAGTGATCTGTTTTAGATTCTATTGAGATTCAGAGTTCACAAATATGTTTTTACGGCGGATATAGAAAAAATGTATCGGCAAGTTTGGATGAATCCAAAGGATCAATTTAACCAAATGATTGTTTGGCGCTACAATACGTCCAATTTTCTCCAGAAGATATTGTTAGCAACATAAATCTTGGCACTGCATTGGAACATACCAGTGTAAAGACTTTGGGAATTATTTGGAGTCCTAAGGATGACAATTTGTGAGGAAAGGGTCAAGAACATAACACGCAAGCAATTACAAAAAGATTGGTAGCCTCTGAGTTGGGTCAAATTTTTGACCCACTTGGTCTTTTTGCTCCAGTCATAATCAGAGCAAAAATATTTCTTTAAAATCTGTCAGTCCTTAAATTAGATTGGGACACAGAGATATCAGATTCCCTAAAGGAAAGGTGGAAGGCCTTCAGACAAGACTTGCTATGTTTAAATAAAATGACTATTCCGAGACACATTTATGATGGAAAAATACCTCAAAAACAAGAACTACACATATTTGTGGATGCTTCTGAAAAAGCGTTTGGTGCTGTGGCTTATATAAGAGCCATATATAGGAACAAACAAACGACTGTGCGCATATTATGCGCTAAATCATAAGTAGCACCTCTTGAAAAGCAAACCCCACCACGACTAGAGTTATGTGCAGCTGTGTTAGGTGGACTTGCTGAAAAGGTGAAAAAGGATCTTAATTTACAATCAAAATCCATTAAATGTCATTACTGGACAGATTCCACCATCGTCTTATATTGGATAAATGCAAACGCAACATTCGTTGCAAATAGGTTGTCGAAAATACAAGATACAACCTGTCCAAATCAATGGAGACATGTGTCATCAAGTATCAACGCTGCAGATCTACTATCTAGAGGGATACATTGTGGTTATACGGACCACTGTTTCTTCATGAACCAGAAGAGAAATGGCCAGCTCTATTTAAAGCTCCAAAGGACAACACTATTTCTTTGGAACGGAAAACAAAAATTGTTACTTTAACAACAGTTTCACTTGGAGAAGAAATATATGGAAGTAAACACGGAAATTGATTCAATCGCTTGCAACGTATAATTGCATACATGTTACGATTTTGTTATCGTAAAAATAGAAAACAAACCGTCTTTCTAGAGCTTGACGAATTAGAACAAGCTAGGCGGATTATACAACAGGCTGATTTTACAAATGAATTTAATCACCCTCGACGTCATTCCGAACACCCATTACCCAATAGCAGCAAGGTCGCATCTCTTCATCTTCATTTGGACGAAAACTCTATCATAAGAGTAGGAACAAGAGTGAAAAATGCCCCAATTTCTCGGGATGCAATGAATCCCTACTTACTCCCATATCGTAAAAATGCTGCTACATAAAATTCATTAGGAAAATATCCACTGTGGTCAAAATACCTTTAAAGGTATTGCAGTATCACATTATCAAAATCACACCTATGGTTAGAAACGTAATTTTGAAATGCGTGCCATGTAACAGGTTTCGTCCAAAATTACTTTCTCAAATAATGGGAAAATAGAGCATAGAGTCTCACAAAACAGACCATTTTTAAATACCAGAGTTGATTATTGCGGATCCATCTGGATACATCACAAAGTCCGAGGCAAGCGACCTGATAAAGCATACATAGCAGTATTTGTTTGTTTCTCCACAAAGGACAGCCTCTGGAACTTGTCGGAGATTTAACGACTGCAGCATTCCTTGGAGCATTATAAGTCGTCGCGGGAAGTGTCAGACCGTATACTGCGACAATGCAACAAATTTCGTTGGCGCCAGCAACCAATTGAAGGAGTTAAAGGAAACAATCCACTCACAGCAGGATAAGAATTCCATAAGGGAAGTTGCAGTAAAGTCAGCAAAGACGTTATTATTAAAAAATGTGTCCACTGCAAACCTCACCTTTGAGCAGTTGAGCACTGTCATAACAAATGTCGGGGCAGTATTAAGTTCTCGGCCACTTACTCCAATGTCGAATGACATTGTCCTAATGACTTTACAGTCCTTACACCAGGTAATTTATTGATTGGAGAAGCACTAGTCGCTCAGCCAGACCCAGAACCACTTAGAATAAAATCACTACCTGAACAATGGGAACTGGTGCAGCGACTCAAGCACACATTCTAGACGCAATGGTCCAGAGAATATTTAACAAGCCTGCAACAACACTCAAAATGGAAACAGGTTCATAAAAATGTAAGAGAAGGCATGATGGTTATTGTCAAGAAAGACAATGTGCCTATGCTCCACTGGCCTATAGGACGATTAAAAAAATTTATCCAGGTCAAGATGGATATGTGCGAGTTGCTGACGGAAAAACTGCAACAGGAGTCTTTAAAAGAGTAATTCATAAGCTTGCTCCACTATTCCGTCAAGAAGATCCAGGAGAAAAACGCAAGGAAATTAATGAAGAAGATGCTGAAAAAGAAACAAAGGAAGATCAAGAGACAAAAAGACGGAAAAGCCCATCCTTACCAATGCTATCGATGCCATTATTAATCTTGCTGCTGCTATTACCATTAGCTACCGCCGGTCCGATTAACATAACCAGGTTTGGTTTGAGGCCAGGAATTTATTACGAGAAAATTGGATCTACTCGACTAGCAACTGCAGACTGGACAATCACAGCTTATTATGATTTAAAGCCGTATCTCGAAGATGTAAAGACATTTTACACGGGGACACTTAAGGTTGGTCAAATGTGTTCACATATACAACCAGTCCAAGCATGTGCTGCTGTATATAATTATTTTCAACACGTTTACGAAGAAATAAAAACTGAAAATGATTTGCTCCACAAGTCAAGAATACTTCGTTCTCCCTTGGACATAGTGGGAAAAATTGCCAACAGCTTATTTGGCGTATTAGACACAGAGTATGCCAAGAGGATGTCTTCAACTATTCAAAAAGTGAAATCAAATGAAGATTACATTTTAGAATTAGTTAAGAATCAAACTTCAATAATTGATTTTACGATAAACATCATGAAACGAGATGAAGCTACCATCGATAAAAGTATTAAAATAATGACTCAGCAAATGGAGGATATGCTCGTCTAGATTCTCTCAAGGCCTTTCAATGGTATATTGCATTGAAAAATCAATTATCTATATTGGCTGCAAAGAGTTCAGACAGAGATTTCACATGTTCTGACAAACGTTCATCACAATGAAATTAGCCCACTGCTCGTTTCTCCCAAGCAACTTAGACAACATTTAAACAAACTAAAAATGCACATGCCTCAAGGAAAAATGCTCCCTCTCATCAACGATGATATACTTCAATTATATAAGTTAATGAAGGCAGAAGCAAAGGTGGTTAAGGATTATGTAATCTTTAAATTAACACGCCATTATTATCAACACAGTTATTTGAAATATATAACTTGATTCCAATATCGGTAATCATCAACAATAAAATGATTTCCCTTGATATCGGATTGATTGGCCAAAAGTAAAACCCATAGAAAAACCCAACTTCCTAACTTTAAAAACAAAAAAAAAGTTATGGCATTTCCGATCAATCAGTTATATGGCGGCTATAGGATATTGTCGGCTGATCCCGTCATCAAAGTTTCAATTCGATATATTTAAAACTGAGAGACTAGTTCGCGTGCGGACGTGCTTATATCAACTCAGGACGCGATCCTGATCAAGAATATATATACTTTATAGGGTCGGAGATGTCTCTTTCACTGCGTTGCACACTTTTGACCAATATTATAATACCCTCTGCAAGGGTATAATAATCAGTAAAAAAAACTCGACGTCAGTAGCTTAGGATTTAAGTACAGAAATAGTTCGCAAAATTTCAAAACAATTCGTCCAGTAGATCTTGCAGGATCGTGTTCACCGACTTTGAAATGTCAACTTTTCAGGAGAGCGTTTTAAAGTTTTTAGACACCCAAAAATCGAATGCAAAACGAGCTAACTCACCTACGTTCAACTACCTATAACTTCGGAAGTTTTACTCGGATCAATCTAAAATTTTAACGCAATATTCTTTAAATGTTGTGCATTCGGAAAAAAAAAAAATAAAAAAATTGGCAGTATATGAACTAAACAAAATGAGAAAACGAAATTTGGATGAGAAGTTAATCAAAACTATACTTGACGGGTATGAATTGTGGAATCGAGGAAATTTATAATAGCTAAAGATGTTGTGGTGGATGAAATAAACATGTTAAAATCCAAAGTTTTACATGAAGAAGATTCTGTGGTTCAAATTAATACTGTTGAACCACATATTGACTGTTTAAGAAGAGGTTGATTTTCCTTTGGAGGAAAATAAAAAAATAAAAGATATTGACATGAATCTTTTCAAATCGTATTTTTTTATGCATACCTTGATCTATATTCGATAGCTCCCATAGGAACAATGGGGTGAAATCGGTTAAAATTTTATGATTTTCAGGATATTTCGCACAGTATATAAGCTATTGACATGAATCATTCCAAATCGTATTTTTTTATGCATTCCTTGATCAAGGTAAAAGTGCGTGCCGATCGAACGTCTATATCCTATATCTCCCATAGGAAGAATCGGATATACCTTGTAAGAATTGATGATAATTCGCGCAGTGTAAAAGCTATTGACATGAGTCTTTCCAAATCGTATTTTTGTATGCATACCTTGATCAGGGTGACAGCGCGTGCCGATCGGACGTCTATATCCTATAGCTCCCATAGGAACAATAGGGTAAAATCGGTTAAAATTGTATGGTCTTTATCTTAGTTACATTAATCGGTGAATACAATGCTGTTAAATCAAATTCTGGACTTAACGAATTTTCGCTTAAAATAACATTTCCAATTTTAACTCGACATTGTTTTATTCTAATAATTTTGCCTTCATTTATTTTTATATCGCCATTTAATTCATGACAATTTGTTCGATTGTAATTTCAGTTAAATTCCATGTAAGTATAACATTTGGTTCAACGTATTACATAATTTCTTTTGATAGAGTTGGTATAAAATTACAAATGTGATTCATACGTGAAAGTTGCATGCCCATTTCTATGTCTTCAATGTATTCAGTAAATTGCATGAGTTCATAAACAAGTGTGTCAATTCTATTGCGGTTATTTTCGTAGTTAATAAGTTTCTGCAGTCCTTCGTTAGCCAAAGGATTGAGTAATAATGTTTATTTCCGTTAAATTAATTCTTAGAGTGATGTTCATACACTACCGGTATTTGAATTGGAATGCTTGAGAGGAGTAAATTGCCAAAGTCGGAATCTGAGTTGGTTATTTTAACTTGTTGAGTGTGGCCCGTGGTGAACGGCTTAACGGCATTAGTTATCCTTTGTTTCTTAAATTGTGTTTTGTAGTATTGGTTATTCGTAATGGTATTCGTCTATTTTTTCTACATTTTCATTATCTTTTAATGGATTTTCTCATTTGCCCTTTTGAAGTGGACCTTTTCTGTATCTAGTGTCAATGTTAAATTCCTGTCGATCTTCATTTATTTTATCTATTTTCTTTTCTTTAATATTTTGAGTGTCTAATATTGGATGCCCAGCGTATAACAATATTTGAGCTGGTGTTTGCCCAGTGGTGCCATGTTTAATTTTGTGGTTGTAATTTTTGCTCTGTCTGCTTTTTTTTAATTTGGGTTTCCCTAACTGATTAAAAAGGCGCATTAGTGCATTACTGCATTCTAGCCAGTCCCTAGTTTTCATTGCAAATGTTCATGGCTAGGTGTGATTCTAAAAGGCACTTTGGTGTTTCTGTGTTCTGTTTTAGCTGAATTGCATATGTTGCATTCATTTATTTTATTCTGAATTAATACAGGGTGGCCCATCTAGCGTTTGCTTTTTGAACTATCGACATGGTCAAAAATGACCATTTTTTACCGAAAAATCGTGTTTTCTGATGAGGCCCATTTCCACCTCGGTGGTTAATAAGCAAAACTGTCGCATTTGGGGTTCAGAAAATGCACACGTCGTCTTGGAGAAGCCTATGCATCCACAACGAGCGAGGATTTGGTGCGATATGTGGTCGGGTGGCATCATTTTTCCGTTTTTCTTTGAAAAAGGGGAAGGAGCCGCCGTAACCGTTAATGGTGTCCACTATCGCGGCATGGTGGAAGACTTTTTCTTTTCCCGAATGGAAGAGGAAGACATAGACGACATATGGCTCCAGCAGGACGGCGCTACGTGCCACACGGCCAACGTCACAATCGATCTTTTGCGCGGTACGTTCGAAAATCGCATAATCATCCGAAACGGCGATGTCAACTGGCCGCCTCGCAGCTGCGATTTGACCACGTTGGACTATTTGTTGTGGAATGCCGTCAAGGATAAGTGTTACGCCAACCACCCAGAGACGATTGTCGACCTAAAGCACGAGATTGAAGTCGCCATCAGGGCCATTGAGGGCCATACCATTAAAAATGTGCTTAAAAATTGGGTCGACCGAAAGGGCTACTATGAAGCCAGCCGAGGCAGCCATATGATCAAAGTGGTGTTTCATACATAAACCGCAAAAAAATTTTGAAAAATATATACTCGTTGTTTTTTTATAGCGATTTTAAAACGCAAATCCTTCGTGGGCCACGCTTTAGTTGGCTATTTGGAAAGAAGTGATTTTCTTTGAATAATTTAGTAATTTTCTGTATACCTGGATGTACAAGTTTTTCATGTGATTGAAGTATTATTTCTTTGAATTCGATGTATGAAGAAACATTCTTTAATAGGTAGAGGCTGCGAATTACTTTAGTGTAGGTGGTATTCATAATTTCTTTGTATGCTCTATGAATAATTTCAAAATTTACATCGCTCTCAATATAAATGGTAATTTTGTTTTGTTTGGACTTTTCAAGTGTTATTTCATTATATTGAATTATGGTAATGGAGTTACCAAATATTGTTGAATGCTCTACTTTATTTTAATCGGATTTAATGAAAATTATTTGTTTTTATACCCTTGCAGAGGGTATTATAATTTTGGTCAAAGGTGTGCAACGCAGTGAAGGAGACATCTCCGACCCTATCTATATATATAAAAATGGTGCAAAAAATGTACGACATCGCAAAACAAGAGAACGGCTGGGCCGATTTGGCTCAAATTTTTTTTCAGTTGTTTGTAATTGCCAGAAGAAGGTTAATGTATAAGAAAATTTTGGGAAAACCTGCCGGAAAAGTCGCTATCAGCTCAAGAGATGTATTCATTTTTGTACATAAAACTGTTTAAACAGCAGGCTTTGGAAATATTGCCTTCATTGTTGTACATAAAACTGTAAAAAATCGAGTTAACGAAACATTGCCAAAGTTTTAATTGGAAATAATTCCTGCTTTGAGATCAAGACTTGGACAGCGTTCACGAAATGCGATACATTCTCAGAATGTCCGTAATAATCAAACGCAAGAGGTACGTGCAGAAATAAATGCATCGGCACGCGCCCGAATTGCACAGCTTCGCGCTGCACAAAGACCACCTTAAGGCCGACAAAATGTGAGTAGAAGAAGACCAGCCGCAATTGATAACTTGAATCGCGCTGCATTTGCATACAATTCCGAAACACCCTACAAAGATCATAGCCGCGTTGTTATTGATTCATTGTCTGTCGTATGTCTGCATTGCAATGCACTGAAGTTTCGATTGGAAACCCCCGGCTTATGCTGTGCAGGTGGCAAAATTAAATTGCCCGTTTTGGCTCATCCGCCAGAGCCATTGTATTCGCTACTATATGCAAATTCAGCCCAATCATACAGCTTCCTAAAGCTTGCACAAAAATATAACGGATGCTTTCAAGTGACGTCACTTGGAGCCGAGGTTGTTCATCAACCAAGCTACAATCCGAGTTATAAGGTAATGGCGTCGCTTTATTATCTAATTTTTTCAAAATTACATCCCAACATCAGATTCAAGGGTAAATTCACCATCGAGCGGGGGCTTTGTTACCACCACCAAACAAAGATCATAAATTCCTTCAGATCTACTTCATTGGTGATTCGGAATATGAACTGAATCAGCGTTGTGCAATTTTCACTGCAATTAAACGTGAAATTATACAACAATTGCAAAATCTTCTGCATGAGCGTAATGAATTGGTCAGATTGTTCAAACCCGCATTGGATACAATGCATTCTGACGACCACAAAATCATTATCAGCGCTGACAAAAGGCCCACTGGAAGCCATGCAAGACAATTTAATGCTCCCACTATTAATGAAGTCGCAGTGGTGATTGTTGGCGAGAATGTGGACTAATATCGTTCCCAGCTAATTTTTGCGAGTTCACATCGGCGAAAGAGGAACTGTTCACAAAAGTGTTTTCCGACATTGCACAAAATTATAAAAATCTCGATTGGATTAGTAAACGGGCAATACTAGCAGCGAAGAATAAGGACGTAGATAGTTTGAATTTCATTATTCAAAGTCAAATCGCTGGAGAACTGCATTCATACAGATCCGTTGACAGCGTGACCGACGAGAATGAAGCGACCAACTATCCGACAGAATTTTTGAACTCACTGGATGTGCCAGAAACCCCCCGCATAATTTGCAACTGAAAATCATCCGAGATTATGCAACGGTACGCGGTTGTCCGTTAAAAAACTGATGAACAACGTGATTCATGCGACGATTATTAAGGGCAAATTTAAAGGAGAGGAAGTTCTTATCCCACGAATTCTGATTATTCCAACAGATCTTCCATTCCAATTCAAGAAGATTCAGTTCCCAGTTCTATTGGCATTTGCGATGACTATCAATAAATCGCAAGGCCAATCGTTGGATGTCTGCGGGATTAATATGGAATATCAATTTTTTTCACATGGGCAGTTATAAGTAGCCTGTTCGCGTGTGGGAAAGACGTCATCATTATTTATTTTTGCACCGGATAACAAAACAAAAAATATTGTTTATCACATCGCTCTCCACTGATTTCGAGTCAAATACATTTTTATGAAATTTGAATTACCAGTGTTTTATTATTACTCTGGGCTTATATGAAGTCGTGAAATTGGGGCGAGACAAAGTTCGCCGGGTGCTCTAGTAAAGTATATATATTCTTGATCAGGATCGCGTCCTGAGTTGATATAATCATGACCGTCTGGTTGTTTGTCCGTCTGTCTGTCCGTATGTCTGTTTCTACGCGAACTAGTCTCTCAGTTTTAAACATATCGGGAAGTTGGTATTTTTAAATGTGGAGGGTTGTTGCAATTGAGGGTATGTATTTCCTTTAAAATATGCTGTTTGAGGATTTTGAATTTTATTGGAATATTGTGGGAAAGGATATTTGTGAGTAATTGGTCGTGTATTCATGTATTGGTTGGGTGCGAAATGGTTTGGTCCATGCCACATAGCTTGGTTGTTAGGTATCTGCTGTGTATAGTTGGGTCTAAAGATTGCGAGTATGGATTAAAATTAGGTTGGAATGGTTGAGAATCTTGTGGATAACTGGTCAATATTGGGTTTGGGTATTTGTATTGAATTTGTATGATTTAAAATTCTGATTAGGGTTTGCGTTTTTATTACGGTTTTTTGGATTTTTATTCAATTCAAAATTAATATGTTCTTATACAAGTATATTCCCTCATTTTGTGCAATAGTAACTAACGATCTTAAGTCTGAAATATCATGATGAACCAAAATAGTAAAGAATTGTATAGGTAATTTTCTGATCAGTATTTTAATGGAATCTTTAATCGCCTGAACATAAATAAGAAAATCTGAATGGTTACCTTCCAGATGCACTTTCGAAATCAGCAGTTGACGTTGTTTTTCAGCTTCTTCGCAGAATGTGCTTTCCTTTGTAAGGTGTCTCCCTGAGACACCTGTTTGGGGCTTAAATTCTGAAAATAGTCTCGATCTAAGGGTAGGCCAGTCTTCGATGTTCGGAAGGCCCAATGATCGTGTTACGTGTCTGCCTAAGTTTCTTTCGATGGCTCCAAGTAGAATCCTCTGTTGTCGCACATCATTAGTTTGGTAAAGTGAAATTACATAATCCACTCTGCTGACGAAGGTGTAAAGATTTGTTGGATCATCTTGAAATGGTATGATACTAGATGGAGTGAAAAGTAACCTCCTTGGGAATGAAAAAAAATTTTTTTTTCAAATTGTTTTTTTATAGCCCTAAGTCACTTATTTTAGCCGTGGTTGCTACGCTCTTGTGCGCCGGTGCATTCTCTTGCAAAAACAAAATTTTTTTTTCGCTTCATGTGAAGCCGTTTTGCGGCGATTTCGGCCTTCAATCGCTCCAACAATGCACAGTAATACTCGCTGTTGATGGTTTTTCCTTTTTCGAGGTAGCCCACAAAGAGTATGCCATGAGAATCCAAAAAAAACTGACGCCGTAACCTTTCCGACCCATCGAGCCTCCGTCGGCCGCTTCGGAGCACTCGTGACGGCTTTGGTCCATTGTCCGGCACTCATTCTGTTCTCTGGTGTGTAATATTGGATCCAGTTTTCATCAACAGTTACCAATCGACGCCAAAAGTCCGCCGGATTCCGCATCAGTAAGTCCAAACACTCTTTCGAACTGCTCTCGCGTTCGAGTTTTTGGTTCGGAGTGAGCATGCGCGGCACCCAGCGGCAGGATAACTTTTTCAGTACTGATCTTTGTGGCAACTGCTTGCTCGCGCACTTTCACTTTTTTGACATTGTCCTCTGTAACCGCATCGGAAAGCCTGCCGCTGCGGACTTCATCAGTAGTGGAGTTGCGGCCACCACGAAACTCTCGGAATCAATATTTCACGGTGTAATCTGACGGAGCATTTGCCCCATAATATTTGTCCAATTTTTCTTTTGTTTCCTTCGCCGTTTTGCACCTCAAAAAATAATGTTTTATGAGAGAACGAAAATCGTTTTTGTCCATATTCAACATGATGCCAAACTCGTCAACAACAATCAGCTGCTAAAACAAAACTAAGGGCAGTATCGCACTCCATATTCAACATGATGCCAAACACGTCAACAACAATCAGCTGGTAAAACAAAACTAAGGGCAGTATGACACTGAAATTTTGTATGCTTGCCTAAATATGAACGCACCGTATGGAAGCATAATCTTCTTTGCAGTGGTAGCGCATTCTGGCGGTCAAGGAGGTTACTTTTCACCCCACCTAGTATATTTTAGCTTCCGACGAGCTTCAGCAAGGTTGTTGCCGCTTAGCGCTTAGCGGTGCGGCAATAATTAGATGTGCCATTGTTATTGTAAAATTGTAATTTTTAAAAAGTTTCAGTAGAAAAACAAATTTTGTTTTATTTTTATTTCACTTATTTAAATTGTAGGTTTGCTTAATTTAATTTTCTTAAAATTTTATATTTTGTTTAACTGCAGAGGGTATTATAATTTTGGTCAGAAGTTTGTAACGCAGTGAAGGAGACGTTTCCGCCCCTATAAAGTATAAATATTCTTAATCAGGATCAATAGGGGAGTCGATATAGCCATGTCCGCCTGTCTGTCTGTTTCAATACCGTTTGCGAGCGTCTATATGCTATAGCTCCCATAGGAAATCGGATATACCTTGCAAGATTTGATTATATTGACATGAATCATTCCAAATCGTATGCCGATCGGTGAAATTTAGGTAGTCTAGATTTTGTGTATCTATCTTTGCTCCTTTTTTTTAAACATTTGGTCATTGGTTTTGCTATGCCTGCGTAATTTGGGTTAAATTTGCGATAATCACCGGTTAATCCAAGGAAAGATCTGATCTCTTTTACGTTTGTTGGAATTGGATTTGAAACTATGGCTCCAACTTTGGTTTTATGCCATTAGGGGTTACATTGTGATCAAGAAAGCTAGCTTCTTTTTTTTTAAAATTCACATAAAAATTCACTGCAATTTTAAATTGGCTTCTGCAAGATTGGAAAAAACTAGTTGTAATGAATTTAAATGTTCGGTAAGCGATGTGGAAAAAATTATAAGATGAATTATAAATTATACACTAGACAGTGTTTGTTAAGCAACGGTCGATGGATATTATTTATGCACCTTTGAAAAGTAGCGGCTGTATTTTGAAGGCAAAATGGGGTTCGAAGGTATTCGTAATGACCGCTTTTGTTGGAAAATGCTGTTTTAGATATTGATTCTGGGTCCATTTCTTTTTGATGGAGTCCCTTTGCCAAATCGATTGTTGTAAAATATTGACATTTTCCTAGCTTACCAAGGATTTCGTTCATGTTTGGTATTGGATATCTGTCGGGGATAGTTATTTCATTAAGCTTCCTATAATCAATTACTACTCTATACTTAATTTTACCAGAGCATCCGTTTTTTTGGGTACTACCGAGGTAGGACTATTGTATGGTGAATTAGTTTCCCTAATTAACCCCTGATTAAGCATTTCCTGCACTTGGTTTTCAACTTCAATTTCGTGCGCTTGAGTAAGTAGGTATTGTTTTGAATAAATTGGGGAGTTATGTGTTGTATTTAGTACGTGTTTAATAGTATTTGTAAATGATAGATTGTCTCCTTCTTCATATTAAAGATTGTTGAATTTATTTAATAAAACTTTTAACCCTAATGTTTCCATCTGATCCAGGTGATAGATTCCTAAGCTGAATTTTTAATTGATTCTGTTGGCTTTTGGATATAAAAATTTTGGTTTTTTACTGATTTTGAAGTAATTAATTTGTATGTTTTATCAAAAAGGGTAACTGTGCTATTTTTGTAATTTGATTGTGCATTTATTTATTAGTATATCGTAATTATTAGAAAAACTGTGTACATAAACAGGTTCATTTGTTTTAAAAATACTATTGTTCAATGTAAAAGGACCATTTAATGTCAAAACTTCGCATTGGATACTTTGAATGGGAAGACAAAATATATTTTTATACCCTTGCAGAGGATTTTATAATTTTGGTCAGAAGTTTGTAACGCAGTGAAGGAGACGTTTCCGACCCTATATAGTATATATATTCCTGATCAGGATCAATAGCGGAGTCGATATAGCCATGCCCGTCTGTTTCAATACCGTTTGCCAGTTTAAAAGCTAGCGATCTGAAACTTTCACAGTCGTCCTAAAACATGTGTACGCAGATCAAGTTTGAAAATCGCACGTCTATATCCTATAGTTCCCATAGGAACAATCGGATATATCTTGCAAGAATTGATGATATTTCGCGCAGTGTAGAAGCTATTAACATGAATTTTTCCAAGTCTTATTTATCTACGCATACCTTGATCAGGGTAAAGGCGCGTGCCGATCGGGCGTCTATATCCCATAGGAACAATAGGTTGAAATCGGTGCAAGTTTTATGTTTTTCAGAATATTTCGAGCAGAGTAAAACCTATTGACATACATTTTTTCAAATCGTATTTTTTATGCATTCCTATATCAAGGTGAAAGCGCATGCTGATCGGACGTCAATATCTTATAGCTCTCATAGGAACAATAGGGTAAAATCGGTCCAAATTTGATGTTTGACCTTGATCAGGGTAAAAGCGCTTGCTGATCGGACGTCTATATCTTATAGCTTCCGTAGGAAAAATTGGGAAAAAGGGAAACTATGCAATCTATCTAATGTATTTATGTATACCTTGCTCAGGGTTAAAGTTGTTTGCCAATCAGACAACTACATACTCAGACGCTATTTAAAAATGAAATTGATTACGTATAGCTAATCTTTTTATAGCCTTGCATAGGGTATTATAATTTTGGTCAGAATTTTTTTACGCAGTGAAGGAGACGTTTCCGACCCTATAAAGTATATATATTCTTGATCAGGATCAATAGGGGAGTCGATATAGTCATGTCCGTCTGTCCGTCTGTTTCAATACCGTTTACGAGCTCAATTTAAAAGCTAGCGATCTGAAACTTTCACAGTCGTCCTAAAACATGTGTATAAAGATCAAGTTTGAAAATCGCACCGATCGGACGTCTATATCCTATAGGTCCAAATTTTATGTTTTTCATAAAATTTCGCGCAGTGTAAAAGCTACTGACATAATTTTTTTCAAATCGTATTTTTTATGCATTCCTTGATCAAGGTAAAAGCGCGAACTACGTCTGTGGTCCGGAGGTGGCTGGTCACAGTGATATAGATATAGGTGCTTATTTGATATTCCAATGAAATAAAGACAAAGATAAACTTCTCTGGTCGAGTGTCACTCTTAGACTGATTTTATTCTGTTCTCAGTATACAAATGAGAGCTGACCTTAGGTCAGCAGTTCCCTGCCGGTTGCCTGTGGCCCAGTTGTTTCCTCGGTTCGGTATCCCGTCTGCTGGGTCGACGGTTTGGTGTCCGGGTTGAATGGCATCTTCGCTAGTGGGACAATGCTCGAGGGGGTTTAGGTGGAGGTGATGTCATGAGGAAGACATCAGCGGTAACTCCTCCCCCTTTAGCTTAGAACGATGGCCATAACGAAGGTATGGTGGAAGTGACAATGGGGACCGCCGGAGTGGGTGAAAAAATTATCTCCTTCCTGTTAAAGGTCCAGGCAACAGCAGTAATCAGGATCGGCAGTGCAACGAGGATGTATATAATCGACAGGTGAGTAGTGGTTCGTTCCTCTATGTTGGTGACCGCCAATCCATTTTCCAGATTACTGAGGTGTAGTACCTGAAGGTTTATGGGTTCGTTCGTTGGGATTGTTGTTAAATTCTGGACATGGGGAAGGTTTATCTCAATGTCGTCGATTATTGTAGTGGCGGCCTCGACGTATTTTGTCCCATTAGCGGAGATAGAACAATTATCGTATTTTATAAGCATGGAACAGTTGAAGATCCTGCTCGAAATGCAGTTTGAAGTATGTAATGTTCAGATTCTCCACGTTGAGGATCACCAACAACCCTTTGAAAGGAACGAAGATTTGTGGTTGGTGACCTCTGTTCGTTGTGCTGCAGGTCGATTCATTATCGTCCAGCAGGTCGTAAAGGCATTCTGTATTATTGGGTGTCAGTGGAGTCTCGCAAATGTGTGTACCTCCCACTTTTATACAAGGTGTCTCAATTATCTTAATTTCTAGGTCGTTCTTAATTATAACATTAGGTAAGTTTACATACATAGTTTTGTTTAGTGGTAGTGAAATAAGACGGTACAAATTATAAGATTCTTTTGACAAAACTGTAACTTTGATATGGAATATGAGTGTTTTATTAAGGGTGGTTGATTCTAAAGAAAGCACATTGAATAGTTCGTATTCTAGCTGTACTTCTATTTTTTGTTGCGATAGTACGTTTTTATTCTTTCAAATTCGACCGAATTTAATAGGTATTTTGGGACTAACTTTAATTTAGTAAATAGTAAGCTTTCCGCAATATTGTTTAAGTGATTGAAGATTAAGTCTATATTGAAGTTAATCCTATCTATATATTGGATGAGTTGGATGTTCTTATATTCTTCATATATTTCTTTAAAAATTTTATTTTGATACAAGTTTATAAAGTTGCTTATAAGTACCTGATCCCAGTTAATATGTTCATTTATCTCCTCGATTCTTACAAGCGTTTCGTTATGTGTGTCCGTTTTTTATTTTTGAATGGTGTGCTTACCGCGACCGAGGAGGTCTGTCCGATTTCAAATATAACCTGCATGTTAAATGTGTTAAGTGCCTTCTTAGCTAACGGAATTCCGTCTAAAATATGTGGGTCAACGTCATTGATCCGCAATGACGTTTTGTGAGCCTACGATATCGTAGTCATAGTGTTAGTTTCCATCGCAGGAGTATCGGGTTTTGGTCCTTGAAATTTTGCAACCAATTCTGCCTCGTTCAAGGTTCTACTCGCGAAACAAATTGGTCTGTCGGACCCGTCGGGGCCCTGAGAAAGAACGGCTCCAATGGCGAAGTTACTGGCGTCTGTGGTAAGGGTAAATTGTTTGTGTAAGTCTGGGTGTTGTAAAATCGGGTTGTTCGTTAGGAGGGTTTTGCAAATTTCAAATGCCTCTATAAATTCTGCATCTATAACGACGGATTTGCCACCCTTAAGCTGTCGGGAAATAGGTTTCGTAATTCTAACAAATGCTTTTATAAATATCCAACAGGCCTAAAAAGGATTTTATTTGCTTAGTCGTTTTTGGGCGTGGAAAATTTTTTACTGCAGTTTTTTTGTCGGGATTTGGTTTGATACCGTCCTGGGTTATTACGTGTCCCAAAAAATCCATTTCCTTCCTCAGGAAATTCGACTTGGTGATTTGGATTTTTAGATTCGGTTGACGTAATTTCTGAAATACGGAGTTTATGTCCATCAAGTGTTTCTGAAGGGAAGCCGAGAATATAATTATGTCGTCAAGATAGACCAAGCAAATGTCCCCTATTAGTTCTCCTAGTACGTTGTCCATTACCCTTTGGAATGTAGCTGGGGCGTTTTTTAGCCCGAACGGCATTCTCATGAATTCGTAGTGTCCGTTCTCTACCGAAAAAGCTGTCTTGGCCATGTCCCGAGGGTCCATCTGAATTTGGTGCAACCCACTCGCTAAATGTAAGGTGGAAAAATATTTTGTCCTGCCAATGTTGTTAAGAAGGTCGTTAATATTGGGGATTGGTTACCTGTCCGTGATGGTTTTGTCATTCAGTTTCCTGAAGTCTATTACTAATCTCCATTTCTTTTGGCTAGATGAGTCCGATTTCTTAGGGACTACCCAAACAGGGGCGCCCCAAGGGGAATGGCTGTTTCTTATTATATTCTGGTCGAGCATTTTTGCTATTTGCTTGCGGACTTCTTCCTTATATAATAGTTTAAGTCAAAAGTTTGCAACGCAGTGATGGAGACATTTCCGACCTTGTAAAGTATATATATTCTTGATCAGCATCACCAGGAGAGTCGATCTAGCCATGTCCGTCTGTCCGTTCTTACGCAGTTTTAAAGCTTGAAACTTTCCCAAAAGTTGTCCTTGGCTTTTGTCGGCTTCCCGAGGTGGAAGCCTGGTTTTGGTAAAGAAGCTGATTGTTTGATCATACCAGAGGCTGCAGCTTGAGATTTATGGTATTACCACCGGAAACGCCGAGATTTCTTTTTTTCCTGATATGATTTACCTGATTGAGATTTCGAGATTTCTTTTTTTCCTGATATGATTTACCTGATTGAATCGTTCTTTGCTGATAAAGAACGATTCAATCAGGTAAATCATATCAGGAAATCCCCTTGGTGGTAAAAATGTTCATAGTCGGAACAGATTCTTTGGATGTCACATTTAAGGCTTAATAAACCATTTGCCGACATAGCGTGAAATTGGAAGACATATTTTCTGTGCACTATACAAACATTCGTCATTGCACAGGCATAAGGAACTAGAAGATTTTATACCCTTGCAGTATTACAAAACGACTACATTTCAATTTCTATGCCTGTATTACTAAAAACAATGAAGCGATGTCGATTTTGCGCTTCAACATGAACGGGGATATTGTCGGTAGTCGGGATGGGGTGCTTAACTGTGTTGGAGAATGTGAGAGGTGTCGCGTCGTCGTAAAATAGGTCCTGAAATTTTTTGCAAATTTTAAGCAATCCTTGCTTTTCTTCGTCATTTAAATGGACCGTAGGGATGTGCTCATTAAGACTGCTCCGGATCTGTTGGTAACTTGGATTAATTGTTACCCCGTTTATCTGATCGTAACATTCCTTGTTATATGGCTCCACGTTTATTGGTTGATCGAGACAACGGATCTGCCCAGTCTCGGAATTGTTAGTTATTTCCAGCAAGCTATGTCCGTCCGAGGCGGTGTAGAGTCTATCTCCAGAGAATTACAGAGAAAATCGCCTTCACTAAGGTTGACTAATAGTTTTATAATGGCTTTACTTTGGGGCTTGATAAAAAGTTCGTCGGTACTTCTATTAATTTCCGTTATAATGTTAATCGATCTAAATGGGGTTTCGAGTTTAAGTTCTTCAATATTTATTTTCACTTTTCGGTCTGTCAAGAAATCCATCCCTAGGAGGCCATCGAAGTATGGGTGGAATTTGAAAAGTAATAACTGAATTTCGCCTTGTTCTTTAAATTGTATATGGTATAGGTAAATAGCAGTTCGGGTCAGTGAATAGCTTTCCAGGACTGTTGTGATACGGACATTATTTTCTAATTTTTGTATGGCGCCTTGCGAAATAAGGGTTGGGTCCACGAAGGAATAGGTGGAACCGGTGTCCACGAGGAATTTTAGTGCTTCTGGAGAGTTAGATAAAGTGATAATTATATATGGAAGAGACAGACCGTGCGTTTTTTTGTTTATGTAACCGACTTGCTCTTACTCCGTGGTCGGAGTCTGCAGGGAGAGTCTGGTGATCTCAAAGAATAATTTACCCAGGGACAAACCACTGGGGAGGTTCTGAATTTCGGCGATGAGTATCGGTTCTGTCTTTTTGCATGCATAAATGAGTTTAAGGTTTTCCCTAATGCTGTCCCATTCAAGTTTAGTGTCTAACATGTTCAAGGTCTCGTCCGCCTTGCCTATAATTTTGTTCCTCAAAGTTCTTAATAGCAACTGTCCGTACGGGGTTTGGTCCGTACCCCTTATCAACATAATAATTTCCCCAACCCTCACAATAAATTTCTGAAGGGTACCTGGGATCCCCTCGAAAGTAGGTAATTGCTTGACAAAGGCTAGTATATCGGTAGGGTTTAGGGTGGTATTGTCGTGTTCAAAATGGTACTGACATTTCCTATATTGCTAATGCCACTATTGGTAGAGCTAGTGGTCCTAGAACCCCCGGAGGCGTTACCCGACTCCATGATCAAAATTTGCTCCTCTCTGATTTCAGGCAAGCTGGTACTACTCCTGAGACCTAGTCTAGATTTAATTTTTTGTACTAGGGTTTTTTCTTGACATTAGGTGAAAGTTTACGTATTTGCGTAATTAAAGGTTTCGAAAAGATTTTGAATTGTAAATACTGGTCAATATATGTGCTTTAATCAGAATTTTCCCGTTTAAGTGTTTCCACGTGTGAGAATTTTGTTTAGTGTAGCTGTCTTAGGAATGGGTTTTTTTTTTTTTGGGTAAGTGTATTTAGAAAATAGGTTTTTTTCTTATTATATATGTAATAATGTTGTGTAAATCTAAATAGGTATATAGAGATAAGGCTTATTATATATATTTAGTTTCTATTGTTCGTGTTGTTGTATTATGTTGATAATCTATAATGCAGACAATATTAGTGTGTGTATGTGTCTTATTGTGGTGTCGTGGCAACCATGAGTCAAAGTGATTGGGCTCGTTGGGGAATAGGGAGTATTAAAAAAAGTTGCTATTCGATTTTAATTCTCATTTCTTTCTTTTTCTTCCTTGCAGTGCAATGGCAACAATGTTGGTAATTTAGGAGTTCTTTTCAATGAGTTTGCTGCCTTGTTTTTTTTCCTAGTCAGTGAGTTTTTGAGTTTGTGTTCTTTTCCTGCAACATTGTAGCTGCCCTTCGTCGAGTCTAAGACCCAAAAGTATCGGGTTTCGTGGAAATGGGGGGAAAGGGAGGCAATACCCGGCCATGAATATACACATTTTTGTATGAATGAAGATGTGAATTGTGTGGGGTCTCCAATGTTAAATAAATGCATCCATTTTTAATGTGAATCAACTGTAGATGATCGCAATTGATATGGCTGCGTAAAAATAAAATTTTTATATATTTTTTCCGTATATGACTTTTTTGGAAATCTGTAATTATACCCGTTACTCGTAGAGTAAAAGGGTATATTGTATTCGTGCAAAAGTATGTAACAGCTAGAAGGAAGCGTTTCCGACCCTATAAAGTAGATATATTCTTGATCAGGGTCACTAGCCGAGTCGATATAGCCATGTCCGTCTGTCCGTGTGTCCGTCTGTCCGTGTGTCCGTCTGTCTGTCCGTCCGTATGAACGCTGAGATCTCGGAAACTATAAAAGCTAGAAGATTGGCATTTTGCATGCAGATTCTAGGAGTTCCTACGCAGCGCAAGTTTGTTTCAAAAAGGTGCCACGCCCCCTTTAACGCCCACAATCGCTTATATACGATTTTAAAAATTTAAATATTTCGGAAAAGTAAAAATGCAGTTTTATTGTGTTTAATGTAGAAATGCAGAAGAAATTTTTCAAATCGGACCATTCGTTAAAAAGTTATGCGTGATCAAAGTTTCTATCTCCATCTCCCTCGCACTCCCTTTACCTGAGTAACGGGTATCTGATAGTCGGGGCCCCCGACTATAGCGTTCTCTCTTGTTTTTCTTATGCATTTATATACGGTGTACGTTTTTTCCTTAATTTTTTTTTTGTTTTGGAACTGTGATTTTTATGTATCCATATAATGCGCGATGCATTTTGTGCCGATCAGCGATTGATGGTCACAATTTGATATGGATGCAAAAATATAATTTTCAGTGTAAGATTTTTTTTTTATATATATATATCCATATATTGCGCGATGCATTTTGTGCCGATCAGCGATTTATGCTCACAATTGATATAGATACACACACGAAAAATGTTCCGATTTAATTAGCCATATCCCCAGCGATTCACAGTAAGTAGGAAAATAGAATTTCGTTTAGTATATTATTTTGGATTAATCATGACGGTTACAAAATAGGTATTTATTTTCTGTTGGAAGATTTTTGTCCACAACACATTGCTATAATAATTAATTTTTCTTTTAGGCCTCACTCTCTGACTGAGATCGTTGTTTTATTTATTCTTTTTTCATTATCCACTTTTCTTTTGTCGAAAACGTTTGCCTCTTTTGTTTCTTTTTTCACTGTGCCCCTTGGCTTACCGAATTTATTACATGGTGGTTATAATGATGATCCTCGTAAATTTCATCCTTTGTTCTTTTAAGTGCCGGCTGCGCCAATTACGTCTGTGGTCCGGAGATGACTGGTCACAGTGATATAGATATAGGTGCTTATTTGATATGCCAATGAAATAAAGACAAAGATAAACTTCTCTGGTCGAGTGTCACTCTTAGACTGATTTTATTCTGTTCTGAGTACACGAATGAGAGCTAACTGGGGAGTTGGGTTGCGAAACTCCTTAGGTCAGCAGTTCCCGGCCGGATGCCTGTGGCCCAGTTGTTTACTCGGTTCGGTATCCCGTCTGCTGTGTCGGCAGTTTGGTGTCCGGGTTGAATGGCATCTTCGCTAGTGGGACAATGCCCGAGGGGGCTTAGGTGGGGGTGATGTCATAAGGAAGACATCAGGGGTAAATCGCGTGCTGATCGGACGTCAATATCTTATAGCTCCCATAGGAACAATAGGGTGAAATCGGCCAACGATTGATGTTTCTTAGAATATTTCACGCCGTGTATAAGCTATTGACATGAATCTTTCCAAATAGTATTTTTTTATGCATACCTTGATCAGGGTAAAAGCGCGTGCCGATCGGACGTCTATATCCAGTTGCTCCCATAGGAACAATAGGGTGAAATCTGTCCAAATTTTATGCTTTTCAGAATATTTCGCGAAGTGTTAAAGCTATTGACATACATTTTTTCAAATCATATTTTTTATGCATTCCTTGATCAAGGTAAAAGCGCGTGCTGATCAGACGTCAATATATTATAGCTCCCATAGGAACAATATGGTGAAATCGGTCAACATTTGATGCTTCTTAAAATATTTCACGCAGTGTATAAGCTATTGACATAAATCTTTCCAAATAGTATTTTTTTATGCATACCTTGATCAGGGTAAAAGCGCGTGCCGATCATACGTCTATACCCTATTGCTCCCATAGAAACAATAGGGTGAAATCGGTCCAAATTTTATGTTTTTCAGAATATTTCGCGCAGTGTAAAAGCTATTGACATAAATATTTTCAAATCGTATTTTTTATGCATTCCTTGATCAAGGTAAAAGCGTGTGCTGATCGGACGTCAATATCTTATAGCTCCCATAGGAACAATAGGGTGAAATCGGTCAACATTTGATGTTTCTTAGAATTTTTCACGCAGTGTATAAGCTATTGACATGAATATTTCCAAATACAGTTTGCGAGCTCAGTTTAAAAGCTAGCGATCTGAAACTTTCACCGTCGTCCTAAAACATGTCTTTATACACATGTATAAAATCGCAGCGATCGGACGTCTATATCCTATACTATAGCTCCCATTGAAACAATTGGGTGAAATCGGTCCAAATTTTATGTTTTTTTTTTACAATATTTCGCGCAGTGTATAAGCTTTTGACATACATATATAAAAGTCTTATTTATTTACGCATACCTTGATAAAAGTATAAGCGCTTGCCGATCGTTCGTCTATATCTTATAGCTTCCGTAGGAAAAATTGTTAAAGGCAGCGAAAATATCCCTTTTTTTCCTATTTGTATATGACATTTTTGCAGTATAAAAGCTTTTGACATGAAACTATGCAATTTATCTAATGTATTTATGTATACCTTGTTCAGGGTAAAAGTGGTTGCCAATCAGACAACTACATACTACAACCGCTATTTAAAAATGAAATTGATTACGTATAGCTAATCTTTTTATAGCCTTGCAGAGGGTATTATAATTTTGGTCAGAAGTTTGTAACGCAGTGATGGAGAAGTTTCCGACCCTATAAAGTATATGTCAGGGGCTGAGACGTTTGCTGCTCTTCTTCTTGCATTTTGTTACTGATGCGCTGTGAGTCGCGGTCAACTACAAGCACTTCTCCGTTTAAGATCTGCAGGCAAACTAAACTTTGCTTCCCTTTTGCCCGCTTCCCTTGGCACGCGCCATGCCTTATTTCATCATCCAATTGTGCATTCCTATTTGATTTCTCTCTCTCTTAAAGACAACCAACACCCGACGGCGCCACACTCGGCTGAGACGACACTCTCAATCCTCGCTCTCAGCAATTATGCAAGTAAAAGGAACCACAAAATAACTCATTGCTTAGTTTATTTTGTTCTATATAGTTTCTCTTTCTTAAGGCTTTACAGTTTAGTTTACATTTGCTTATTCTCATACATCTCCGACACTGCCATTCTGACTTTCACACGTCCTCGTGTGCCTACTGTAACACTAGGTTGGTACCATTCTTGCTTCATTTTTCTTTTCATCTTTTTCATCTCTCAACATCACTCTTATCAAAACAAATTGTCTGCACACACAACTTTATAAATTACGTAGCTTGAACCCTTCTGCGCAAACTCTCCCATTTGGCTATCCTCGTTATCAAACCACAGTTACGGGCTCTTACGACGCTTTGCACCTTTAGCGCTACGATCTACTCAGATCCAAACTGCACCACACAATATCATCCATACCAGGCTTGACTATTGTTGATCAGATCTAGCCCCTGTGTTTGATGTCTCACGACGAGTGTCTTTTTCACCTCCGTCACTTTTCTTAATAGTCTCATCAGCGATCTGCTCATGAATACTTATACCTTGTGTTTTACAATCTTGGCCTTATTCTTATCAACTCGATTCTTTTCATATTTCGCATTAATTTCAATATTTTCTTTGGCCTGAGCCCTCTCTTGCTTACAATCTATTTTAGTTTCTTCATTTATTATCAATAATCCCATTGGCATGGCCTCTCTTCCAATCAAAAATTCCAATGGGCTATACTTTGTCACCCTGTTCGTCGTACAATTAATGGCTAACTGTACCTCACTAAGTGCATCCTGCCAGGAACGTTCATACTTTTCATCGTGCTCATGACCCTTTCTACTTGTCCATTGGCCCTACTTGCACCTGTAAATGTAATTCTATTTTGTGCATTGAACAGAACTCACGAAATTTTCCACAAGCAAAACTCCTACCTTGATCCACTATGATACGGTTAGGTACCCCAAAAACAGCCTTAATACAGTTTTCTGCATCTAAATATGATACAAGTAAACACATTTAGTAAATGCGTCTATTTGTACTATGACATATTCCTTGGTGTCATTTTTACCACTCAGCTTTCCACTGATGTCAATATGCAAAGTATGCCAAGGTATTTCAACTTTCGGAATTGGATGCAATTCCATTTAAATTTTCCCTGCTGAAGGCTTTGCTAATTTGCATGTTATGCAGTTCTCTACGAATTTTTGTTCATACTTGGACATACATACTGCTCGTAAACCTTGTCTAACGTTTTCTGCCATCCCAAAAGCATGATTGCTTCATGGACATAATTTACTACAGACTACCTAAAGGCTCTTGGGATTACAGGTAAGCAGCGTGTCTTTCCATTTCTCTGAATTTTCCGATATAGAATTCCTGCCCTTAACTCATACGTCTTCGCTAGGCTCTCCTGCATCTCTCCATCATTCAACTGGGCTATAATTTCCCTTACGCACGAATCACGCTGCTGCTTAGCCACAAGCCAGTTGTCTGCCACCTCTGTCAGGTCAATGCGAACTTCCTATTCATTGTCTGACATTCAGTAACAATCAGATTTCTGGATAAAGAGTCCACGTGCGCCATGCGACTTCCATTGCGGTACTCTACAGTGAAGTCAAATGATTGTAAATATGCCCACCAACGGTGTACTCTCGGCGTTAATTCTACTTTGGCTCGACTTGCTCTCAATGAATTACAATCTGTAAATACTACGAACTTTCGACCGTGAAGGTAATGGCGGAAACTTTTTACAGCGTTGTATACTGCGATGATCTCTAGTTCGTAAGAATGATACCTCGATTCTGGGGGCGATGAACATTTGCTAAAATATTCGATCACTTGCACTTGCATCTGTGTGAAGCTCTATGGGATACTGCGGATCAAAAATCATTAAAACCGGATCATGAGATAGTACTGAGATAATCTTCTGACGTATTTCTTCATGCTCCGATTTCCAAACGAAGCTACTATTCTTGGAAGTCAAGTGATACAACGGTTTCATTTGTTCAGAGAACTGCGGGACAAATTTACGGAAATACGCCGTCTCAATTGTGAGACTTTCTTTGGTTGAGATAGTCCAGCCAGAGCTTGTATTTTTGCGGATTTGGCTCAATACTACCGCCCTTGACCAAGTAGCCAAGATATTCTATTTCAGCTTTCAGAAAAGAGCACTTTTTATATTAAATGAAAATCCTGCTTCCGATAGAGCCTTTTGCACGACTGTCAATCTTTCAAATGCTTCCTCTTTTGACCTCGCTACTATCACTACATCATCAATGTAAACAATCGCATAGGAGTACGGCAAGTCACCTAGTACTCGCGCTATAGCGAGTCGTGACACGCCTGCTCGGTATTTCAATAATAAAATGTTCAGTGTATAGATCAATAATTTTCTTCAACTTAAACTTATCATTATCACTTAAATCATAATTTTTATCAAAAAGCTTATCATAATTTATAATAGTTTTATCAGATATTGAATTAACTTTTTTAGCTTTAAAAATATTAAATTTATCAGCATCCATCGTAATGCCAAAGCCAAGGGCCAAGATTTCACGACCAATCATTATGTCATGTTTCAAATACTCGTCTTCAACTACATTAAACATGATTTTTAAATTAAATTAACAAATTTGTATGGTGGAGAGTATTTGTAAATTACAGTGTACAGTATTTGCACCAATTCTTTTTAGAATGACTAAATTATTAAGGCAGGCTTGCACCTTGTTGGCGCCCAAAACCTGATTTTTTTCTGAAATTTATTTCTTGGAAAGTATGGTAGGTGTGGGAATAAAATTTTAGCCAGTTGTAGGGTACAGTTTATTGAAGCTACACAATTTTTTTGAGTGCGATCCAAGCGAAGGGGGGAGGGGGAGTACCCAACAATGGCGGCATGTCCGCGAAAAACTCGTCCTCATGGCGGATTTTTTGGAATTTTAAGAAATAATCTGAGATGCAAAAAACGAATATATTCTTAATCTGTACACTTGCTCGCATGGCTTGAACTAGGATAATTGAAAAAACATAATAAATGAAAAATTATGAGCTTTTGAAAAAAAAATCGGTTTTTTCCTCATTTTTTCGTTACTCATTATTTTTTTAAATAAACAATTTTTAATATTTTCAAAAGATCCTAGTCTATGCCATGCACATACTTCTGAGGAACATGTATACAAAATTTCATGACGATTGCTCAATTTTTGCGGCTTGTACGACTTCCGCCAACTCGGAAAACATGGTTTCGAGAAAAACGCGTTTGAAAATTTGCACTATAATGGCAACGCGCTTGACACCGGTCCACCAAACGGCCGATAACTTTCGTAATTCAAAAGATTTCGACTTGAAATTTTAGGAGAGTAAAATTGAAACATGTATGTATCCGAAACTGCAAAAAAAAAAAAATTGATTTTTTTGACCTCACAAGGTGCAAGCCTGCCTTAAGTTTTTTTCCGGTAAATTTGTCTGCTAGCTTTGCCTTTATTAAGGAGCACTCGGCACCCGAGTCGAAAAGGAATGGAAAGGCCTCACCAAATTGATATCAAATTCCTTTGGGCTCCGAAACTCTCTCGTTCATACTGCTACTCGATGCTGCTGCTCCCTTCATACATGCGGATGCAATATGACCGACGATTCCACATTTAAAGCAAGTCACTCCGGTCCTGTCTCGTCCCGCCAGTGGTTTTCCAAACGGTTGACTTGGTTTTGATTGTTCTGCTTTCTCTTCTGGCATTCTAGCATTTTGTGTCCGGAAATTCCACAGTAACGGCACTTCATTGATGTGTGTGCCTTGAATCTCTTCCGGTCGGGGTCGAATGATCTGAAGCCAGATGCTCACTTTGCTTGCTGTATGCATACGCCTTCAACTGCTGCTGTAGTTCATTTCTGTTCGTTAAATTGGTGGTGAACAGCAGACGCTACAATCTAGTGTCGATTTGCGGCGTGTGTTCCAGCACGAAAGAAACAGCTACCTCTTCGATGTCCATCGACTTCCATTTTGTCAAAAGAGACGTCACTAATCAGCTACCATACGCTGACAAGCACTCGCCAGTTTTCGGCCGTCCGTTGAGAATATTTAACAAGATGGCGGCCGGCGTCTCAGAGTCGTCGTAGTGGAGAACAAATAATTCTTGGAATTTTGGCCAGGTTATGCCAGCATAGCTGATCTGTGCCAGCCATTGGGAAGCCCTCCCTTCTAGTGCTCCGCTCAGCGACATAACTAGCGCACTGCCCTCCAGGGGATGCTCCGTGAAAATCATGTCGGCCGTTTTGCGCCATGCGCTGGCGTCAGCTTCAGCCGCGTCTGGATTGAACTTTGGCAGTCTGATCGATCTTTCACTTGTTTTTGTTGAAGCAGGCTGCTGCATTGTTTTTAATATTTCGATAAATCTTAGATTTTGTGCTTCTACCAAAGATCGCCATTCACTATCGCGTTGGGCCTGAGCCGATCCCACTTCTGATGTCAGGGGCTGAGACGTTTGCTGCTCTTCTTCTTGCATGTTGTTACTGATGCGCAGTGAGTCGCGGTCAACTACAAGCACTTTTCCGTTTAAGATCTGCAGGAAAACTAAACTTCGCTTCCCTTTTGCCCGCTTCCCTTGGCACGCGCCATGCCGTATTTCATCATCCAATTGTGCATTCTTTTTTGATTTATCTCTCTCTCAGAGACAACCAACACTCGACCGCGCCACACTCGGCTGAGACGACACTCTCAATCCTCGCTCTCAGCAATTATACAAGTAAAAGGTACCACAAAATAACTCATTGCTTAGTTTATTATACCCGTTACTCGTAGAGTGAAAGGGTATATTGTATTCGTGCAAAAGTATGTAACAGGTAGAAGGAAGCGTTTCCGACCCTATAAAGTATATATATTCTTGTTCAGGATCACTAGCCGAGTCGATCTAGCCATGTCCGTCTGTCCGTCCGTATGAACGCTGAGATCTCGGAAACTATAAAAGCTAGAAGATTGACATTTTGCATGTAGATTTTAGGAGTTCCTACGCAGCGCAAGTTTGTTTCAAAATGGTGCCACGCCCGCTCTGACGCCCACAAGCCACAAGCTGTGGCCACAGTTTTGATGCTATTATGAAAAGTTTAATTGATATGTATTTGTTTCGTCAATACCTATCGATTGGCCTAATAAAAGTTTGCCACGCCCACTCTAACGCCCAAAAACCCATTAAACGCTTAAGCCTGGCTAGCGCCTATATTTCCGCCTTTCGTGGCGCCATCTAACGGATGACTTTGGAACAGCTGGCCAAGGTGCTCAACAGAGTCATCGTTAATTCTCGATAAGGATTTCTATTAAAGGAAATTGCGATGGTTTTCATTTGTCAATACCGAACTACATATGTATATCCCAAGAACTATGCAAATTAAATCAAGTTAGCCAAATTAGAGGTCTGAGTCAAACAATGGCGTAAGTGTGTTTGCTGGTGCAGGACTTGAACTTTTTGTTCTTTTTTCCTGTGGTCACTTTAATTTACATTATGTTAATGCAAAATCTAAATCATTTGAAATGGGGGCGCATTTTGTCTCTTTTTGCTCCTATACGTTTCTCACAAACGCATTCACCTGCCCTAGAGAGAGACGGAAGATGTGCTAGGCAGAATGCAAAGTTCTAGAAGGCACGGTTCGCTGTTAGCAAAAAGGGCGGGAATCCGTGCAAGTAAATTGGCGGTTATGAACTTTGCAGAGCTGCAAACTATTCTGCTCTCGCTTTAGTCTACGACTAACCATCGTATGTGATCTCTCTTCTCGTCTGTGATTGCGATTTTTCTCAGTTTTGCCTAAATTAAAACAAATCTCCCTTAACGTAAACTATCCATTTTTACTTGAATTTTTTTAAACTCATTAAACTCATTTTTCTGTGCTTAAAACTAACGTAAATTTTGTAAACAAATTGTTAGGCGGTCGCGAGTTGTTGCTGCCTCTGCCGATTTGCTGCCGACGTCGCTGCCGTTGTGTGCTGCTTGGCTGGTTGCTGCGCTCGCTGTTAAGTACCCCTTTTAACGTAGATTTTGTTAATAATAATATAAGATTAAGTCTTTTTCAAGACTTACTCTTAAATTATAATTCATTTTTTGCCGCTCTGTCCCTTTTAACGTAGATTTGTTAATAATAATATAAGATTAAGTCTTTTTTAAGACTTACTCTTAAATTATTATTATTCATATTTTTCACATTTGCAAATTTTTAACGTAATTCATTTTTTGCCGCTCTGCCCCTTTTAACGATTAATAAGATTAAGTCTTTTTCAAGATTTGCTCTTAGATTATTATTATTTATAAATTTAACTTTTGCAAATTATTAACGTAATTCATTTTCAATCGCTCTGCCCCTTTACCCTTATATAAAGAAAAGAATTCAGCCTTTTTTAAGGCTTATTCTTATATTTCTATACATTTACGTATTTATCTTACTAATAGTACTATAAGTCTAAGTCTTTTTTAAGACTTACACTTATAATTCTATTACTTATATAATTTATATTAACTATATTATATTCTAACATTTTTATTATATAAATATAAGAATTTAAGATTTTCAAAAATGCCTCGTTTGAATAGACCCACTGCATCTCAGCGGGCTAGGAACCAATTGTTGAGAAATAGGGCCAATAGGGAAAATCCAGAGTATGCAGAGATGGAGAGGGTAGAAAATTCTGAATCTCAGCGTAGGAGAAGGGAAAATGCAGTAGCTAGGAATTCAGAGCAGGGTGTAAATACAGCGTCTCGTAGGTCAAGACGCTTGAATCCGCACACTCGTGCGGGTGAGCAGGGAACAAATACTGCAAGACGTAGGGAAATTCGCTTGGATCCCGTTCTTCGTGCCGGAGAGCAAGCAGCCGACACTCGGCGTCGCTTTATTGGGCGAAGAAACACTGATGAAAGAGCTGCAGAGCAGGTTGTTAATACCGCTGACCATCGGTTAAGGCGCTTGGATCCCGCTTTCCGTGCGAGTCAGCAGGCAGCCGATACTCGGCGTCGCGCTTTAAGGCGACAAATTAGGCAAGTCCGAACTACAGAGCAGGTCCGAAGTACTGCTGACCGTTCGGAAAGGCGCTTGGATCCTGATTTCCGTGCGGGTGAACAAGCAGCCGATAATTGGCGAACTACAGAGCAGGTCCGAAATACTGCTGACCGTTCGGAAAGGCGCTTGGATCCTGATTTCCGTGCGGGGGAACAAGCAGCCGATAATCGGCGTCGCGCTTTAAGGCGACAAATTAGGCAAGTCCGAACTACAGAGCAGGTCCGAAATACTTCTGATCGTTCGGAAAGGCGCTTGAATCCTGATTTCCGTGCGGGTGAACAAGCAGCCGATAATCGGCGGCGTTCTCTGAGGCGGTTGGATGCTACGTATCGTGCGGGTGAGCAAGAAGCAAATACCCTGCAACGAGCGCAGGCAAGATCAACTCAGGATCGCTTATTGCAAAGAGCGCAGGATAGGTTTAGGAGAGCTACGGCTAGGAGTTTTAGGGAACGTAGGGCCGTCGAGCAGGCGAGAAATACACTGGCTCGACGAAGTGCTCGTATAGCTGCTCGACAAGCAACTATCGATGCCATTCAAAATATTAGTCAGAGAGTTAGTCAGTATAGAAGCATCAGTGGCAATAGGGATGCAGAAAACCTTCGGAACGCAAACCGAAGTCAGGAGATTCGACTTGATTTATCCCAAAAAAATAGGACTCCTAGAAATATACCCATTGGATTGGATGCTCACATAGCCAAATTCAATAGGTTAGTAAAACTTGGCCCCGATCAGATTTGCTTCTGCTGCAAAGGATTGTGGTTCCCCAAGCAAATACGTAAGCTTTCTAGAGCCTATTTGGAAGAAAATTGCGAGTTTAAGGAAGAGATTTACCAGAATGCAAGCCAGCTTGCTTTCACTGGGGAATCCTTTAAGTTCTGTGGCACATGCCACGGCAATATAAAAGCCGGGAGAAAGCCCAAAGGTGCCATTTCCAACGGCCTAGACTTCCCAGAAATTCCTCATTCCTTGTGGGGGCTTACTCCCTTGGAGGAGCGACTGATTTCACCTCGCCTTCCATTTATGATAATTAAGTCGATAGGTCATGAGCGTCAGAGTGCAATAAAAGGAGCAGTTGTAAATGTCCCCATTCCGGTTAGCAACATCGTGACGTCCCTTCCACGAGCTTTCCACGAGGCAGAGGTTGTACAGCTCCACCTCAAGCGATGAATGGAGTACGGACATGATTTCATGGCAGAGACCATTAGGCCTTCCAAAATTGCTGACGCCATCAGGTACTTAGTTAGTACAGAGCTTTACAGAAAGCACAATGTGTCAGTGAACGAGCAGTGGATCTCTGATTTCACATCCGAAACTGTTCCATTTGTAGCTTCTCAAGCGGACTTAGCCTTTGTAGAGGAACAACTAGCCATCCAGCAGGAGGATGTAAACTTGGAGGCGGGAAATTCCGAAGAGAATGAAGAAGCCCAAGAGCTAAATCCTGGAGGACAGGAAACTCTGCTTGAGAATAACCAGGCACACAATGTAGGAATTCCGAGAATCACAATGGCTCCAGGTGAGGGCCAAAAGCCTCTCGACGTGATTCTCGATGTCGACTCCGAAGAATTGGCGTTCCCAAGCATTTATGCTGGCGTCAAGAGACCATCTTCGGAAAGTTATACAACCATAGTTAGATCAGAGCTTAGGAACGTAGATAGAAGAGGTTGTAGAACTGACAAGTTGTTCTTCAATTATAAGAAGTTGGAATTGTTGAAAATTCGAAACAATATTTCAACTTGCCTACGTAAGCGGAGCGCTTCTAGCGCGATAACTGCCGCCAACGTACTCGATGAAGCTTTCATGGGAAACTTAATTTCCTATGATGACGGATATCGAATTCTTAAGGACATTCGCACGTCTCCTGCTCACTGGGAAGATGAGAAGAAGAAAGTCATGGCTATGATTCGCCAATTTGGTTTGCCAACTTTCTTCATAACTCTGTCGGCCGCAGAAACTAGGTGGCCAGAGCTGCTAGTACTGCTCAAGCGCAATGTAGATAGGATTGACATTAGTAAGGAGGAAGCTTTGAACTTACAGTTTAGAGAAAAGGCGCTGCTGATCAGAACTGACCCAGTGACGTGTGCTAGGTATTTCGATTATAGGTATAGGGAAGTTCTAAAGCTCATGAAGAAGCCGGGGGAGTCTTTGGAAGTAACTTTGTTACTACCTATTATTGGCGAGTTGAGTTTCAACAGAGAGGTTCCCCTCACATTCACGGTATGTTTTGGCTGAAAGACGCCCCGGAAGTGGATTTCAACAGTGAAGAATCTATTGCTAGTGTAGTAGCCTTCATTGATCAGTTTGTAACTGTGGATGTTACAAACACAGATTTGGCTCCGTACATTGAATACCAAAGGCATAAGCACGGGCATTTGTGCCTTAAAAATGTGCGCGAATCCGTTTGTCGATTCGGTATTCCATACCCCCCAATGCCCCGCACGAAAATATTGAAGCCACTTCCCGAAAAAACTCCCAATTTGTCTCTTCATCACGAAAACTATCAGAAAATTCGCAGTCTTTTACTTCGCGATCAATCCGAGGATTTGATTAGCCATCTTAGCATATTCGAAAATTTTCTTTCTCACGATGAGGTGAGACTCAGTTACGAGGACTATATCTATGCTATTAGGTCTAGTTTGAAAAAAACACAGATTTTTCTGAAGAGAACATTTGCAGAAATTCAAGTTAACGCCTATAATAAACATATTCTTTCAATGCAAAGGGCAAATATGGATATCCAGTTAATTTTGGACCCTCTTGCGTGCTGTAGCTACATAATTAATTACATTAACAAGTCCCAAAGGGGTATTTCGAAGTTAATGCGCGAAGCAGCTAATGACATTCGAAGAGGCAACTCAAGCATTCATCAAAAGCTACAGTATACCGGTCACAAGTTTATTTCGGGCACTGAGATCTCTGCTCAGGGGGCCGTATATTGTTGTATGGGATTGGCGTTGTCAGAAACAAGCAATAAATGCCTGTTCATAAACACCTTCCCTCCAGAACAACGAGTTCGTATGCTTAGACCTACAAGCGTCCTGCAAAATATGCCTCAGGATTCCACTGACATCTTTCAGAAAGGTTTGCTGGACAGATACGAACAAAGACCAGATTCCCATGACGGCCTGTGTTTAGCCGATTTTGCTGCAAATTACGAGTATTCTAAAACCCGTGGTAGAGCTCGCCAAGGGGAAAATAGTAACAATGAGACTGAAGAAGAAAATGAGGTCTTAGGAACAATTTTTTTCGCTCTTCGCGATGGTAGTGGATTTATTAGGGAAAGAAACCAGCCGAGTATCATTAGGTATAGCCCCTTTAATATTAATTCTGATAGGCCCAACTATTTTAGAGCATTAGTTATGCTATATTCTCCATGGAGAGATGAACAGGTAGAATTGTTTCAGAGAAATTGTGAGGATTTTTATCATGAGCACGAGGAGGCTATTAAAGCCAACTTTGATAGGTATAATGCCATAGACAGCTTAGAAGACGCGCTCAGAAGGGCCATGGAGGCTGAGGAAAGTAGCGAGGAAAATGTAGATGAGGAGGCCGCAGTTAATGAGGAGTTTAGGGCCTTAGCTTTTCCAGAAATATCTTCTCAAATAAATGTTTTAAACTTAGACGACCGTGTTCAGGAAGTAGATCCGGATAGAAATATCCGCATAATAAAGCTCCCGCCAATTATTTCCCCTGAAAATTTAGCCACCTTAGTTAGGTCTCTTAATTTAAAGCAAAAAACTTTCCTTACGCATATCTTGCACAATGCACACTGGTCCCAATGCCCAATATTTTTGCAAAAACCTATTTTTATACCCTTGCAGAGGGTATTATAATTTTGGTCAAAAGTGTGCAACGGAGTGAAGGAGACATCTCCGACCCTATAAAGTATATATATTCTTGATCAGGATCACCTCCTGAGTTGATATAAGCATGTCCGTCTGTCCGTCTGTCCGTCTGTCCGTCTGTCTGTCCGTCTGTCTGTTTCTACGCAAACTAGTCTCTCAGTTTTAAAGATATGGAATTGAAACTTTGTACACACCCTTCTTTCCTTTGCACGCAGTATATAAGTCGGAACGGCCTGGATCGGCCAACTATATCCTATAGCTGCCATATAACTGATTGATCGGAAATGCCATAACTTTGGTGTTTGTTAAGTTAGGAAGTTGGGATTTTCTATGGGTTTTATTTTTGGCCAATCAATCTGACCTACCAAATTTCATAAGGATCGGCCGACTATATCCTATAGCTGCCATATAACTGAATGATCGCAAATTCCATTACTTTGGTGTTAGTAAAGTTAGGAAGTTGGGATTTTCTATGGGTTTTATTTTTGGCCAATCAATCTGACCTACCAAATTTCATAAGGATCGGCCGACTATATCCTATAGCTGCCATATAACTGAATGATCGCAAATTCCATAACTTTGGTGTTAGTAAAGTTAGGAAGCTGGGATTTTCTATGGGTTTTTTTTTGGCCAATTAATCCGACCTACCAAATTTCATAAGGATCGGCCGACTATATCCTATAGCTGCCATATAACTGAATGATCGCAAATTCCCTAACTTTGGTGTTAGTAAAGTTAGGAAATTGGGATTTTCTATGGGTTTTATTTTCGGCCAACCGATGCGACTATATCCGATAGCTGGCATATAACTGATTGATCGGATATGCCATAGCTTTAGTGTTTCTTAAGTTAGAAAGATGGGACTGGCTATATCGTATAGCTGCTATATACCTGAACGTTTAGAAATGAGATAACGTTGGTGTGTTCTTCAATCTTAACTTTTAGAATTGTTATTGAGCACTGGTACATATAATAAAATTTTTACTTACTCATAGAATGTGGCTATCATAGCTATCATCATCAATAAATCAATAAAATCAATCAATAAAATTCCCTCGAATTTTTCTTTTGAGAAATAGATTTATTAAATATTATTTTCCATTTTGAATCTGTAGTCGATTTATTTTTATACCCTTGCAGAGGGTATTATAATTTTGGTCAAAAGTGTGCAACGGAGTGAAGGAGACATCTCCGACCCTATAAAGTATATATATTCTTGATCAGGATCACCTCCTGAGTTGATATAAGCATGTCCGTCTGTCCGTCTGTCTGTCCGTCTGTCCGTCTGTCCGTCTGTCCGTCTCTGTTTCTACGCAAACTAGTCTCTCAGTTTTAAAGATATGGAATTGAAACTTTGTACACACCCTTCTTTCCTTTGCACGCAGTATATAAGTCGGAACGGCCTGGATCGGCCAACTATATCCTATAGCTGCCATATAACTGATTGATCGGAAATGCCATAACTTTGGTGTTTGTTAAGTTAGGAAGTTGGGATTTTCTATGGGTTTTATTTTTGGCCAATCAATCTGACCTACCAAATTTCATAAGGATCGGCCGACTATATCCTATAGCTGCCATATAACTGAATGATCGCAAATTCCATTACTTTGGTGTTAGTAAAGTTAGGAAGTTGGGATTTTCTATGGGTTTTATTTTTGGCCAATCAATCTGACCTACCAAATTTCATAAGGATCGGCCGACTATATCCTATAGCTGCCATATAACTGAATGATCGCAAATTCCATAACTTTGGTGTTAGTAAAGTTAGGAAGTTGGGATTTTCTATGGGTTTTTTTTTGGCCAATTAATCCGACCTACCAAATTTCATAAGGATCGGCCGACTATATCCTATAGCTGCCATATAACTGAATGATCGCAAATTCCCTAACTTTGGTGTTAGTAAAGTTAGGAAATTGGGATTTTCTATGGGTTTTATTTTCGGCCAACCGATGCGACTATATCCGATAGCTGGCATATAACTGATTGATCGGATATGCCATAGCTTTAGTGTTTCTTAAGTTAGAAAGATGGGACTGGCTATATCGTATAGCTGCTATATACCTGAACGTTTAGAAATGAGATAACGTTGGTGTGTTCTTCAATCTTAACTTTTAGAATTGTTATTGAGCACTGGTACATATAATAAAATTTTTACTTACTCATAGAATGTGGCTATCATAGCTATCATCATCAATAAATCAATAAAATCAATCAATAAAATTCCCTCGAATTTTTCTTTTGAGAAATAGATTTATTAAATATTATTTTCCATTTTGAATCTGTCGTCGATTTATTTTTTTTATGAATTAGTTAAAACAAAGGATTGATGCTGGTTTCCGTGATATTTATTATGAATCCTCACATACTCAGCCCCCTCACCACGACAAGGTCTCAATCCACGAGAGGGAAATATTATAAAGCTTAATCTATATTGCACTTTATAAATAAAAAATTTATCACAATCTTTAAACAATAAATAATCTATTTCTATTTCACTTAAATATATACAATTCAAATAAATAAATAAGTTATTAAATTGATAAATAAATTAATAAAGAAATCTTAATATCTATACTTAAAAAAAATTCCATCATGATGACTATAGCTCGTTTTGTATGTAAGAGAGACAGCATTCCCCAGCTCACTTTCAGCAAAAATCCAATCAATTTGCGTCAAATGTTTCGTGGTTGCATAATTATTGATTGGAATTAGATTAAATTGATTTAAAGCTTCCTCAAGTCGATCAGTGGTTGTGGATCTGCAAATATTAAAATCTCCTAAAATAACCAATTTGCTATTATTTTCTAAGCTGCGTATCCTTTCTACGTCCGACATAACTTCATTACGAAATTGTGCTATAGGAAACGTTGGATTCCTATAAACAACAATGAAGGATGTATTAAGATATTTGAAGGCAATTGATTGGTATATAGTTCTTGAGCTCAAAGACTTATTTGTCTCAAACAAGAAAACTACATTTTCGGCAATATTTTGTTTGGCATAAATCATAATTCCATTTTTGCCAATACCATTCAATCGATTGCTATCAATTCTTCTTATTATGTCGAAACCTTGTGAAGAAAAGTCTTCGCTGGGAAGAGTCCAAGTTTCGACAAAACAAAGAAAATTTGAACCACAAATAATAGGGTCGTTAAAAATATCTTCGCGATGGCTTCGAAGAGACTCAACGTTATGGTAATAAAGGGAGATGTCTTCGTTTCTGTTAACCACAAACTCATAATGCGTAGTCAAAAACTTTTCCTCTCTTAACTTTTTAAGTTCGTCTTGGACATTTTGAGCTCCAAATCTTGTTGGAGGAACAAAGTCGCCTAGAAGAAAAAGTCCTGATGCGCTAGTGGCTCTGCTGCATCCAACATACAACGAAGCTCGCTTGATGCCTCTTTTAAGATGCACGGCGACTTTGCTATATGTTGCTCCTGCTTTTGTGGATGGTAATAGCCTCAGCAGGAACAATTGGAAATTGTTTTCGGTCAACAGAAGCATGCTCCGATCTTCCACATTGAAAAACTCGAGAGGCTTTTACTATTGGAGTCCATTCGGGATCGGGACTATTCCGAACCTTTGATCTGGCGATAGTGCCAACCGTGGGTTCAAAAAATTTAATCCAAAGTCGCGTTACTAAATTTAAGCCATTCACTAAGCAATGGTCAATTAGCATCAGCTGACCAGTTGCTCCATTTACAAGTCCGTCACTTGTGTCTATATTGACGGTCACCATATATTTAGCAGTTGTTTTGAGATGAAGAACATATGGCAAACCCTGTGTTTCAGAGGTTTTCATATTTTGAGCATATCTTAACGTGTTTTCCCTGTTTCGTGTAGATATGTTCGCAGTTTTCACTGTATCAACAGCAGTGGAAACCAATTCTTCCGTCCCAATTTGCGCTAGTTTTAGGGAATTGTAATTATTAACTTCTTCGTTAGAAGAAAATAAATGAATGGCATCATCAGGAACTTCGCTGGGTGAAACCACTCTTTGTTTAAGGAGCTCTATATCTGCTATTGTCATGCAAGCCTCAGATAAATGATTTAGGGCTTGAGCAAATGCATGGTCGCCTCTTTGGCGCATTATTTCTGTGAGCTCAAAATACTTAAAGTTGTTCCATAAGCTATTTCCTGCTAAAACGCTATAAGGATTAATTGTCCTCTCCGAAAATATCCAACTGTCTCCAACTGGGGAAAGCTGCTTTAGATCTCCAAAAACTATAATTGATTTTCCACCAAAACTTAAGTCAGGGCTTCGGAATATTTGACGAAGCCGTTGATCCAAAAATGAAAGCATTTTAGAACCAACCATAGAAATTTCATCAATTATAATCAGTTTGAGATCAATCAACTTGCAATGAATTGTATTTAAACTATCATTGCTTAAAGGTCTTAAGGGACCTGAAGCCTGATTAATTGGAAGAGAAAACACTGAATGTAGAGTCAGTCCTCCAATTCCAAAAGCAGCTTTTCCAGTCGGAGCACATAATAAAACCTTTGCTGAATCCGTAGCACCAGGAAGCTTATTTGCTCGCCAAGTCACAGACTGATAGATGGTAGAAATCAGTCTGCTTTTTCCTACACCGGCCCCTCCACCAACATATTCGTAAAACATATTTTTACTAACAACATTATGCATCACATGTGCATAATATAGTCTTTTATTTTTGGCCAATCAATCTGACCTACCAAATTTCATAAGGATCGGCCGACTATATCCTATAGCTGCCATATAACTGAATGATCGCAAATTCCATTACTTTGGTGTTAGTAAAGTTAGGAAGTTGGGATTTTCTATGGGTTTTATTTTTGGCCAATCAATCTGACCTACCAAATTTCATAAGGATCGGCCGACTATATCCTATAGCTGCCATATAACTGAATGATCGCAAATTCCATTACTTTGGTGTTAGTAAAGTTAGGAAGCTGGGATTTTCTATGGGTTTTTTTTTGGCCAATTAATCCGACCTACCAAATTTCATAAGGATCGGCCGACTATATCCTATAGCTGCCATATAACTGAATGATCGCAAATTCCCTAACTTTGGTGTTAGTAAAGTTAGGAAATTGGGATTTTCTATGGGTTTTATTTTCGGCCAACCGATGCGACTATATCCGATAGCTGGCATATAACTGATTGATCGGATATGCCATAGCTTTAGTGTTTCTTAAGTTAGAAAGATGGGACTGGCTATATCGTATAGCTGCTATATACCTGAACGTTTAGAAATGAGATAACGTTGGTGTGTTCTTCAATCTTAACTTTTAGAATTGTTATTGAGCACTGGTACATATAATAAAATTTTTACTTACTCATAGAATGTGGCTATCATAGCTATCATCATCAATAAATCAATAAAATCAATCAATAAAATTCCCTCGAATTTTTCTTTTGAGAAATAGATTTATTAAATATTATTTTCCATTTTGAATCTGTAGTCGATTTATTTTTATACCCTTGCAGAGGGTATTATAATTTTGGTCAAAAGTGTGCAACGGAGTGAAGGAGACATCTCCGACCCTATAAAGTATATATATTCTTGATCAGGATCACCTCCTGAGTTGATATAAGCATGTCCGTCTGTCCGTCTGTCTGTCCGTCTGTCCGTCTGTCCGTCTGTCTGTTTCTACGCAAACTAGTCTCTCAGTTTTAAAGATATGGAATTGAAACTTTGTACACACCCTTCTTTCCTTTGCACGCAGTATATAAGTCGGAACGGCCTGGATCGGCCAACTATATCCTATAGCTGCCATATAACTGATTGATCGGAAATGCCATAACTTTGGTGTTTGTTAAGTTAGGAAGTTGGGATTTTCTATGGGTTTTATTTTTGGCCAATCAATCTGACCTACCAAATTTCATAAGGATCGGCCGACTATATCCTATAGCTGCCATATAACTGAATGATCGCAAATTCCATTACTTTGGTGTTAGTAAAGTTAGGAAGTTGGGATTTTCTATGGGTTTTATTTTTGGCCAATCAATCTGACCTACCAAATTTCATAAGGATCGGCCGACTATATCCTATAGCTGCCATATAACTGAATGATCGCAAATTCCATAACTTTGGTGTTAGTAAAGTTAGGAAGTTGGGATTTTCTATGGGTTTTTTTTTGGCCAATTAATCCGACCTACCAAATTTCATAAGGATCGGCCGACTATATCCTATAGCTGCCATATAACTGAATGATCGCAAATTCCCTAACTTTGGTGTTAGTAAAGTTAGGAAATTGGGATTTTCTATGGGTTTTATTTTCGGCCAACCGATGCGACTATATCCGATAGCTGGCATATAACTGATTGATCGGATATGCCATAGCTTTAGTGTTTCTTAAGTTAGAAAGATGGGACTGGCTATATCGTATAGCTGCTATATACCTGAACGTTTAGAAATGAGATAACGTTGGTGTGTTCTTCAATCTTAACTTTTAGAATTGTTATTGAGCACTGGTACATATAATAAAATTTTTACTTACTCATAGAATGTGGCTATCATAGCTATCATCATCAATAAATCAATAAAATCAATCAATAAAATTCCCTCGAATTTTTCTTTTGAGAAATAGATTTATTAAATATTATTTTCCATTTTGAATCTGTCGTCGATTTATTTTTTTTATGAATTAGTTAAAACAAAGGATTGATGCTGGTTTCCGTGATATTTATTATGAATCCTCACATACTCAGCCCCCTCACCACGACAAGGTCTCAATCCACGAGAGGGAAATATTATAAAGCTTAATCTATATTGCACTTTATAAATAAAAAATTTATCACAATCTTTAAACAATAAATAATCTATTTCTATTTCACTTAAATATATACAATTCAAATAAATAAATAAGTTATTAAATTGATAAATAAATTAATAAAGAAATCTTAATATCTATACTTAAAAAAATTCCATCATGATGACTATAGCTCGTTTTGTATGTAAGAGAGACAGCATTCCCCAGCTCACTTTCAGCAAAAATCCAATCAATTTGCGTCAAATGTTTCGTGGTTGCATAATTATTGATTGGAATTAGATTAAATTGATTTAAAGCTTCCTCAAGTCGATCAGTGGTTGTGGATCTGCAAATATTAAAATCTCCTAAAATAACCAATTTGCTATTATTTTCTAAGCTGCGTATCCTTTCTACGTCCGACATAACTTCATTACGAAATTGTGCTATAGGAAACGTTGGATTCCTATAAACAACAATGAAGGATGTATTAAGATATTTGAAGGCAATTGATTGGTATATAGTTCTTGAGCTCAAAGACTTATTTGTCTCAAACAAGAAAACTACATTTTCGGCAATATTTTGTTTGGCATAAATCATAATTCCATTTTTGCCAATACCATTCAATCGATTGCTATCAATTCTTCTTATTATGTCGAAACCTTGTGAAGAAAAGTCTTCGCTGGGAAGAGTCCAAGTTTCGACAAAACAAAGAAAATTTGAACCACAAATAATAGGGTCGTTAAAAATATCTTCGCGATGGCTTCGAAGAGACTCAACGTTATGGTAATAAAGGGAGATGTCTTCGTTTCTGTTAACCACAAACTCATAATGCGTAGTCAAAAACTTTTCCTCTCTTAACTTTTTAAGTTCGTCTTGGACATTTTGAGCTCCAAATCTTGTTGGAGGAACAAAGTCGCCTAGAAGAAAAAGTCCTGATGCGCTAGTGGCTCTGCTGCATCCAACATACAACGAAGCTCGCTTGATGCCTCTTTTAAGATGCACGGCGACTTTGCTATATGTTGCTCCTTGGCTTTTGTGGATGGTAATAGCCTCAGCAGGAACAATTGGAAATTGTTTTCGGTCAACAGAAGCATGCTCCGATCTTCCACATTGAAAAACTCGAGAGGCTTTTACTATTGGAGTCCATTCGGGATCGGGACTATTCCGAACCTTTGATCTGGCGATAGTGCCAACCGTGGGTTCAAAAAATTTAATCCAAAGTCGCGTTACTAAATTTAAGCCATTCACTAAGCAATGGTCAATTAGCATCAGCTGACCAGTTGCTCCATTTACAAGTCCGTCACTTGTGTCTATATTGACGGTCACCATATATTTAGCAGTTGTTTTGAGATGAAGAACATATGGCAAACCCTGTGTTTCAGAGGTTTTCATATTTTGAGCATATCTTAACGTGTTTTCCCTGTTTCGTGTAGATATGTTCGCAGTTTTCACTGTATCAACAGCAGTGGAAACCAATTCTTCCGTCCCAATTTGCGCTAGTTTTAGGGAATTGTAATTATTAACTTCTTCGTTAGAAGAAAATAAATGAATGGCATCATCAGGAACTTCGCTGGGTGAAACCACTCTTTGTTTAAGGAGCTCTATATCTGCTATTGTCATGCAAGCCTCAGATAAATGATTTAGGGCTTGAGCAAATGCATGGTCGCCTCTTTGGCGCATTATTTCTGTGAGCTCAAAATACTTAAAGTTGTTCCATAAGCTATTTCCTGCTAAAACGCTATAAGGATTAATTGTCCTCTCCGAAAATATCCAACTGTCTCCAACTGGGGAAAGCTGCTTTAGATCTCCAAAAACTATAATTGATTTTCCACCAAAACTTAAGTCAGGGCTTCGGAATATTTGACGAAGCCGTTGATCCAAAAATGAAAGCATTTTAGAACCAACCATAGAAATTTCATCAATTATAATCAGTTTGAGATCAATCAACTTGCAATGAATTGTATTTAAACTATCATTGCTTAAAGGTCTTAAGGGACCTGAAGCCTGATTAATTGGAAGAGAAAACACTGAATGTAGAGTCAGTCCTCCAATTCCAAAAGCAGCTTTTCCAGTCGGAGCACATAATAAAACCTTTGCTGAATCCGTAGCACCAGGAAGCTTATTTGCTCGCCAAGTCACAGACTGATAGATGGTAGAAATCAGTCTGCTTTTTCCTACACCGGCCCCTCCACCAACATATTCGTAAAACATATTTTTACTAACAACATTATGCATCACATGTGCATAATATAGTCTTTGTTTGTAATTAAGGGACCGAGTTAGCGAGCAAAGGTCATCATTGGAAACTAACGGGGGAGTCTAATTAATTGAAGTTCGCCGTCTTCTTCAGGGTTGTTTATCGCATTGTCCTCCTGAAGAATATTTACGTTCCGCTCTATATTTGGTACAGCCAAAGCTCTAAACTCTTCGTCTAAAAATTGTGAGGCAGGTTCTTCCGCATCAGGAGCATTATCTCCCCTATCCTCTTGCAAATCTTCCAGAACTCTTTCTAACTCCATATCATCAAACACATCATAGTTCCTTTTCATTATCTTAATGGCTTCATGGTTTACTCGGAATGTGTTTTCAATGTCGTTGGAAAGAAGTTCAGCTTCTTCATTTCGCCAAGGATAGAAGAGCATTAAATGCTCTCGGAAATAATCGCAAGGTGAAGAGTTTATGCTAAAGCGAACCCACCTTAGAATCAGGGGATGCCTACGTTTCTTAACGCAACCAGACCCATCCATCAGTGGATAACTTTGCTCAGCAACTTCATCTTCGTCATCTACCTCCACATCATTTGCTTCATCATAGTCTTCCCTATGATTAGCGGCAGATCGTGCAATCCGCTTGACAAATCTGTACCAAGCTGCGAAATCTGCTAAACAAATTCCTTCCAACTGCTCATGCCTTTGCACATATCGGTCAAGAATATTACGCTCAAAAATATCCACCGAGTTGTTTGGAAGTCGCTCTAATTCTTCATTTGAGCGAGCCAATCGAACTCGTTTGTCTGGATGGCAAGTGTTTACAAAAATAGTACCTTCACTTGCCTCCGACATATGCAGACCCAAAATATTGTAAGCTGCTTCTTGGACCGATATTTCTGTTGCGTTAATAAACTTATTCCCTAGGTGCTGTAATTTCCTTTTAATAGAAATATTCCCATGGCTTATTTCTGCCATGGCTTCACGGAGCAACTGCGATACGCCTCTGTTTGATTTGTTTATGTAGTTAATGATATAACTACAACAGGCGTACGCATCTAGGATAAATTGAATATCCATATTAGCTCTGTGCAAGCCTAGAATATCTCTATTATAAGCATTGAGCAGTCGGTCGGAGAATTGTCTGCGAAGAAAAATTTGTGGCTTTTTTAAGCTGGAACGTAAGGCTAGCTTGTAGGCTTCAAAATTAGTTTCAAGGTGGGACAGAAAATGATCAAAATTGTTAAATAAAGCTGCGTCTTCATTTGAAATGGTCCTTAAAGCTTCCTTAATTTTTTTAAACAAAGTTTTATGATCTTCAATATTGACTTCGTTTTCTTCTATTGGATGCAAAATAAGCGTTTCGGGCATAGGAGGATATGGCATATTGAATCGGCAGAACTCCTGTCCGCGTAACTCTCTTAGGCAAGAAGCACTATGCTTGTGGCGTTGATACTGAATTACTTCTTGTAGTTCAGTATCGTCTCCATTTGTAGTAATAAACCTATCAATAAAGTTTATTACTTGCTCGGTATTTTCGTTGTCTTCGAGCTTAGGAGCACCAGCAAGCCAGTACATGCCATGAGAATGTGGAGATCCTCTGTGCTGGAACTCGATTCTCCAATAAAAATGAGAAAGATTGAATTCCCCAAAAATATCGGTTTTGAACAATTTCATTAATTGTCGCAACCTGTAATCGAAGTATCGAGAGCACGTCACTGGATCGGATCGGATTAACCGAGCCTTTTCGGAGCTGGAAAGAGCTGCCGCTTCTTCCTCGCTTATAGCCCTATTATCCAATAGGAGAGACAGGATAACTAAAAGTTCATTCCACTTAGTTTCAGCAGCGGAAAGGGTTATAAAAAACGTTGGCAGCCCAAATTGTCGAATCATGGCTATAACTTTTTTTTTCTCAGCCTCCCAATGAGCTGGTGCAGACCGTAAGCCTTTCAGGATGTGGTAGCCATCATCATGTTGCACAAGACGGTCAACAAATGATACATCCCGCAGATTACCAGCGGTAACCGCTCCTGACTTTTTGCGTAAAGCAATTGAAATTGAATTTTGTATGCGCTGCATTTCGTAAAATTTATACATGTATAAAACTTTTGGAACTACAGCGCAACGACGGTCGTAAAAACGGATTTGGGATCTGGCTTTTTTCGCATAGGTTGTATTTCCTTTAAATATTTCTCCGCAAGAAATAGTTGGAAAGGAAAGTTCCTCTGCGTCTTCGTCAAGCGTTAAGCTTGTTGGCCGACGGCCTTCACCCGGTGCCAATGCAATGCGCTGAATTGCAGTATCATTATTTTCCAATAATGTTTCATGGCCTCCGGGATTTAAATTTTCTTCGAGCTCTGAAGCATTTTGGGAGTGGTGCTGCTGGTGAAGAAGTTGCTCTACTGCTTCGCGATCAGATTCGTCCGCAATAAAAGGAATATCATTAATTCCTTGAAGTTCTGTTAGCCATGATTCGTTTAGTGAAATGTTGTGCTTTCTGTAGAGCTCGGTACTTACTAAGTACCGTACAGCTTCAAGGACCCGAGCGGGTCGAATAGTTTCAGTCATGAAATTGTGAGCGTACTCTAGTCTCCTTTTTAAATGGACTTGGATGACATGGGTAGAGTCGAAAGAGCGTGGAAGCGCAGTCACAATATCGGGAACTGAAATTGGAACATTCACCACTGCCCCTCTGATTCCACATTGCCTTTCATAGCCGAGGGAAATAATCCTCATAAAAGGGATTCTCGGTGAAATAAGGCGTTCTTCGAGGCAGGTGAGTCCATTTAAGCACTCAGGTATTTCTGGGAAATCGAACCCATTAGAAAGGCAGAGTGATGGGAGCTTACCAAGAGAAATGGCACGACGACAAGTGTGGCAAAAGTTATATTTGCCGGACGGACTGGGAAATTTTCTTGACAAATAAAAGGCGTTGCCAACGTTTAGGAGAGGAAATTTAGAGGAGATAGCCAGGATTGATAATCCACTTACCTGCGAACGGAACCATGTTCCTCCACAGCAAATACAAATAGCCGTTGGGCCTTCCTTAATGTTCCTGTGGTACAGATCCCTCGCTGATGATCGAATCCTATTTCGCTGTTGTCCTCGTTCCCGTGCCAGTTCATCCTCCGAAAGTTGAGCTCTTGCGTCCATGTTTCTTTGCGACTGCCTTTGGGAGGCATCCAGTCGATTTTGTGAGTCCATCCTAAAGTTTAATAATCGATCCTCTGCCATTTGCCGAATTTGTTCTTCCCGAATCCTCCGCTGTTGTCGTGTTTCCCGGCGTTGTGATGTGTTTATCCGTTGCTCCTGTGATCTAGCGATGGGATTTCTCCTGGTTGCTCTCCTGTTATCGGCGTCCCTTTCCCGTTCTCGCTGCCTGTCTTCCATATCCCTTCGTCGCTGTCGGTGCTCTCCAGTGTTCCTTTCCTGTTCCCTTGCACGTTCCTCTGGGTCCTCGCGATGAGCAGCTCGTTCTGCGGCGTCCCGAATCCGCTCTGAAATTCGAAATTCGGGATTGTTCCTCCGAGTGGCATGGTCAGCAGTATTTTGCACCTGCTCTTGTCGCCGCTCCTCGGTGTCTTCTCGCCGAATAGTACGCGCTGCGGCGTCCCGAACCCGTTCATGATTTCGGTACTCCGGAATAGTCCTCCGATTAGAGTGCTCAGCAGTGTTTCGCAACTGCTCTCGTCGTCGCTCATCGGGGTCCTCTCGACGGATCGCGTGTGCATCCATGTCCCGGATCCGTTCAGGAATTCGAAACTCCGGAAAAGTCCTCCGAGTAGAGTGCTCAGCAGTGTTTCGCAACTGCTCTCGTCTTCGCTCCTCGGGGTCCTCTCGACGGATCGAATGTGCATCCATGTCCCGAATCCGCGGAACGCATTTCTGGGTTAGTCCTCCGAGACGCATGCTCAGCAGTGTTTCGCAACTGCTCTTGTCTTCGCTCCTCAGAGTTCTGTCGACGATTCGAATGTCTTGCAGCATCCTCAATACGCTCCGCAGAACGCATTTCTGGGTTAGTCCTCCGAGACGCATGCTCAGCAGTGTTTCGCAACTGCTCTTGTCTTCGCTCCTCAGAGTTCTGTCGACGATTCGAATGTCTTGCAGCATCCTCAATACGCTCCGCAGAACGCATTTCTGGGTTAGTCCTCCGAGACGCATGCTCAGCAGTGTTTCGCAACTGCTCTTGTCTTCGCTCCTCAGAGTCCTCCCGGCGATTTGAATGCGCTTGTGCGTCCCGAATTCGTTCAAGGTTGCGAACCCTTTCACTTCTTCTCCGCTGCGCGCGGGCAGTGGAATCCTGAGCACGACTTTCCTCCCGAAAGTTAGGGTTATTGTCGCGAACATTGGCGATATGTTGAGAGTTTCGAGCTCTTATTTGGGACGCATTCCGTTCATAGCGGGCTCTACTGCGACTTAAAGCAGCTTGGCGACGTTGCTCCTGTGACAAATGTGATACACGTGGCATTTTTTATAGTGCTGTATGAAAAAATAAAAATTATGAAATGATATATATATAAAATCACCTGCATGGAATGCCATTTTATGAGAATTTGAAAGTTATTAGTAAAATGTACTTACCAAAGTTTGTGTTTCGAATAGCACGCTATTACATTTAATTTTTATCACTTGTAAAAAATAATTTGTATCACTTGTAAAAAATAATTTTTATCACTTGTAAAAAATAATTTGTATCACTTGTAAAAAATAATTTGTATCACTTGTAAAAAATATTTTTGCACTTGTAACAGACAGAGTAACGTCGTCACTCGATAAATTTTTTCATTGACTGATCTACGGAATATAGGATTTCTAAATATATAGCCAAGTTAGGTAATATCCCAAATTAAAAAGAATTATCCCTAGATCCTTTAAAGGTTCCCTAGTTTGACCCTTTTAAAAAAGGCAATAAAAAATCATGTTTTTGTATGTACCTGTGCTACCTGTTGTGCAATTTAAATGTTATGAATAATTTTGGTCCTAGAAAAGGTATTACCTGATATTGTACAGTTACAAAGCCACTCATACCTGCGTTACCGGTTGCGAAGTTCAGGATCTTTGTACAATTCCTGCCCCTTGCACGTGTTCATTGAACCAATTGAACGTTTGCCAAATTTGACCTGTTTACCAAGTTATAATGGGATAATCCCGTGGATTTCTTTAAATAAAATGTCTCTGTTATCTAAAAAGTAATGGGTTGTAAACTAAAGCATGTAAACCCAGTCGTAATTTGTATGACCGTTACTGCCCGTTACTGTCACTCCCTTGCATTATAAAAGTGGCTGAAAAAGGTAGATACGTTCAATTCAAATTTTGAAGAATATAATTTACAGAATATTCTGCAAGGGTATATCAACTTCGGCTCCGCCCGAAGTTAACTTTCCTTTCTTGTTTTTTTTGAAGTTATGAAAAAAAAAAACATTTTATCTTCGTAGAATAATATACGTTGCATTTAAAAATCGCAATTTCGTTACTGAAATTGCAGCCCTGTTAAATTTGGTAGCCCTGAAAGTCAGCAGTTCTTTGATCAGAAATGTTGACTTTTTGGCGCGCTAAATAAAATCAACACTTTAAAGTAAGATTGCAAAAGTTCTACTTAACATTTTAAAACAAAGTAAAATGGAAAATATTAGTGGAGGTATGTAAAATTTAAGTGTTTAATGCAATATTTGTTTAATGTGATTTGTCTTTGTGTATGTGTGCTTTTGTAGAGTTGTATTTTTAACAATTTTAACCTATCATTTTTCGTGTTTCTTGGAACAAAAGTATGTTGGATTGTGCCGGATTATAAAAACTATTAACGCAGTTTTGTTCTTTCATTTATTTACAATACGATGACATAAACCTTTTTTGCTCGTTTTTGCTCCATTTTCCAAAAAAAAACTTTTTGCTAGACAACATAGACCTATGTTATGGAGAAATGCTAGAGTATTGGCTGGCACATGGGCGCGAAACCGAAAGCCTTTACGACTTTGTGTTGCAGCATCGAATTGGAAACTTAAAGCAAAACATAGATCCTTTGAAAAAGAGGATTAAGAACTTTGTTGCTTATGTGGATGCTGGAATAAAAAAATGCCCTTTTAATGATCTTTTAACACCACCAATTGTCGATTTCCTAAATAGTTATCCTACTACAGATAATGATGATGAAGATGACTTGGATACCTTTGAATGTAACGATACCTATTCCTTTGATTTAGATGTTGAAAGTGATTAAAAATTAATTAAGTAAATATATTATAATTTTTTAAGATGCATTATTTAGTTTGGAAGTTGAAAATTGGTAGGGTATTTTATATATATTTAAAATTTATTGGAAATATTGGCTATTGGCTTTACTAAAGATATTTTATATATATTTAAAATTTATTGGATATATTGGCCCAATTTTCGTGGATGTTTTGTAAATTTTTGTCCCGGGGTGCATTTCTATGGGGCGGAAAGGAAGGCGTGGCCCGATCGGCACAAAATTTTGTCCAGACTTTGCATATATAGTAACTATATAGTGTGCCAAGTTTCAAGTCTGTAGCTTCATTTTTCTAGTTTATGCAAAAATATTGGTCATTGGGACCAGTGTGCAATGCAAGAAGAAATGCTAGTTTCCATGAGTTCGTAGGAGGCGGAGCAGGTGTCGGCAAGAGTAGACCTATATCCACCTTATTCCAGTCCCTTTCCAAGGAGTATAATGGTAGAGTAGGATGCGACCCAACTTCTGTTAAAATACTGCTGTGTGCTCCCACAGGCAAAGCTGCTTTTGGAATCGGAGGCTCCACTCTCCATTCCATGTTCTCTCTCCCTGTAAATCAGGCTGGGTCTGCATTTAGGAGTTTAAGCCCTGATCTGTTAAATACCCTGCGTTCAAGATTTATTGATCTTAAAGTTTTTATAATAGACGAAATTTCTATGGTCGGCGCAACCATGTTTTCCCATCTGAACTCTCGCCTTAAGCAAATTTTCTCCAACGTTGATACTCCCTTCGGAGGCATTTCGGTCATCGTGTTCGGCGATCTTAGGCAATTGCGGCCAGTTTGTGATCGTTGGATTTTCCAGCCGCCGTCGCATGATCCATACAGCGCTATATTTGGATCCCACCTCTGGAGTCCTTTTAGGTTTTTCGAGCTCACAGAGATAATGCGACAGCGAGATGACCAGCCGTTTGCAATAGCACTCAACAATATGGCGTCCGGCCAAATGTCGTCTGAAGATATTGTCCTACTTAGAAGCCGCATTTCCGTAGAAAGTCAGATTCCAAATGACGCCATTCACCTTTTTTCAAGCAATCAGGACACAGACCGATACAATAGGGAGAAGCTCAACTCGATTCCCACTGATCAGTTCATTTCGGAAGCCATTGACTCTGTAAAATCTGCACATATTAGCTCAGAGCAGGGGAACAGATGTCTGGAACAAGCTAGGGTTTGTGTACCTCGCTCATTTTAAAAACCACTGCTAAATACATGATGAAGGTCAATGTAGACACATCAGATGGTCTCGTAAACGGAGCCACTGGTGTCCTTAGGGAGATAGGTTTCAACACGTCCAACTCTCCAAACATTCTTTGGATACAATTCTTAGATGACAGTATAGGAGTAGCTGCACGATCAAAGTGCAGTCATCGCCAAGAGGCTTCATGGACCCCAGTAGTTAAGATCATAAAAAGCTTTCAGATTAATTATAACCAGGCCACAACCATTGACCGAAAGCAGTTTCCAGTGGTACCTGCAGAAGCAATAACTATTCACAAAAGTCAAGGCGCTACGTACAGCAAAGTGGTGGTTCACACTAGTCCTAGCATGCAGAGAGCTGCGCTGTACGTAGCCTGTAGCAGAGCCACAAGTGCAGCAGGTCTCTATATTATTGGACCTTTCGTCCCCCCAAGATCCGCCCAGGGATCGCCTTCCGAGGAAGAGCTCCGAGAACTGCGTTCCGCTAAGTTACTAAGTACCCATTTCGATTGTTTACTCAATAGTCCGAACCTTCATGTCCTTTTCCATAATACGGAAAGCTTGCACTGCCACATTAGCGATGTGTGTTCCGATCAGCTAATGCTTATGTCTTCCATTCTGTGCTTCGTTGAGGCTTCCACATACTCAAATGAAGCATACGACATTCCTGGCTTCGCCACAGCAGTGCGACTAGATTGCTAGTCAGTAGCTAACGGAGCTCGACCAAAAAGAGGCATTCTCGTATTCGTTCGAAACGAACTCTTTGAGAATGTCGGTCTTTGTTCAAGTGGTCGCTTTCTGGCTAATTCCTCAAATTTAGCCTCTCCAGTGTTCGAGTTTGCCATCTTTAGGTACCGGTCTTTAGGGATTGTAGTTATTTATAAAAGTCCGACCTATCCGTTGTTAAAGTTTGAAACAGAGTTTAAGGAGTTATTTCAGCGGCATTTTTAAATAGTAATAGTTTAGTGTTAGGAGATTTCAATTTATGCCTTCACTCCATCTCTGGCTGCTGTAGGAGAGTTTTCGATTTTCTAGCAGATGTAAAAGGGTTTAGTTCGTTGCTAGATTTGGACTCGTCGACAACCAATTGCAATACGCATACTGATTGGGCGTTTTCAAATATTTTCGATAATAGGGCCACTGCGCGCACATTTGAGACTACATATAGCTACCACAGTGGTATATTAGTTAGCGTTAGGGAGGCTGAATAGGTAGGGAAAATTGTATATATTATATTTATATTATGTATATATTTATATTACACAAAAAACCCAAAAAAATTAAATAGTTGCATGCACAATTTTTTTTATAGTATGTATATATTTAAATTAACCAAAAAACAAAAAACCCAAAAAAAAGTTGCATGCACAATTTTTTTTATAGTATGTATATATTTAAATTAAACAAAAAATCAAAAAACAAAAAAAAATTAAATAGTTCTATGCTAAATTTTTTTTATAGTAACTAAATTAAATTTTATAGTAAATTAAATAAAACAAAAAACACCCAAAAAAAAATAAATAGTTGCATGCAAAATTTTTTTATAGGACGTATATACTTAAATTAAAGTAAATTTTTTTTTTATTAAAAAAAAACGCAAAAACCACAAAAAAAACTAATTAGTAACGTCAAATAAGTATTAGTAGTATAAGTACATAAGTATGCCTTCCGTATGTTACGGATAAACAAAATTTTGGGGAACATGGAGATTCCAAACTTGAATAAAGTTTGGCAACTCAAGTCGACTCGTAGGTCCCCAAATTTTATTTTGGTTTGAAAGACCCCGTTGCAAATCAACGGCCTCCACGTGGTGTTCCATGGGTACCGATTTTAACATAAAAATCGGGAGCTAATTCGAGCGGCGAAAAACATACAAGACGGCATATTTATATTAAGTTGTTTAGCTGAGTAACGGGTATCTAATAGTCGAGGCACTCGACTATAGCGTTCTCTCTTGTTTTGTTCTATATTGTTTCTCTTTCTTAAGGCTTTACAGTTTAGTTTACATTTGCTTATTCTCATACATCTCCGACATATATATATTCTTGATCAGCATCAAAAGGGGAGTCGATATAGCCATTTCCGTATTTTTGTATGCATACCTTGATCGTGTCCCGATCGGAAGTCTATATCCTATAGCTCCCATTGGAACAATAGGCTGAAATCGGTCCAAATTTTATGTTTTTCATAAATTTTTTCAAATAGTATTTTTTATGCATACCTTGATCAGGGTAAAAGCGCGTGCCGATCGGACGTCTATATCTTATTATAATTTATATTTATATTATAATATTATCGTATTATAATTTTGGTCAGAAGTTTGTAACGCATTGATGGAGACGTTTCCGACCCTATAAAGTACATATATATATTCTTGATTAGCATCAATAGGGGAGTCGATATAGCCATGTTCGTCTGTTTCAATACCGTTTGCGAGCTCAGTTTAAAAGCTAGCGATCTGAAACTTTCACCGTCGTCCTAAAACATGTCTTTATATCCTATCCTATAGCTCCCATTGAAACAATAGGGTGAATTCGGTCCAAATTTTATGTTTTTCAGAATATTTCGCGCAGTGTAATAGCTATTGACATAAATTTTTTCAAATCGTGTTTTTTATGCATATGATACCTTATATCACCCGCTTGCCCAGCGTATCAACAGCAAAGAGACCTTCTAAAAATCAAAACAACAAAAAAATGCAGCATGCGAGAAGCGAGAATTATCCAAAAACAACAACAACAACAAACATCATCGACAATCAATCATTCGGCAACCTTCGCGAAGGTCGCTTCTTCTAAACCGACTTCGGAAACGGCTTCGAAACCGGAGCACGACTCTCTGCAAGCAGAAATCAACAACACACCATCAACCAGCAAGCAAAGCGCAATCAATGTAACACAAAAAACAAATGTAACCCCCTCCCCCACCTCTCCCCCGACTCCCCCACCGGCCTCCCCCCATTTCCCCCTTCCCCCCACTACCCCAAATCACCAACGTCACCACAAACGCAAGATAAGAATCCCACGATCAAAGAGCGACTTAAAAAACCTCGCGCTCTCATTAGTGAGGCGCAGCGGTTTCTTAAAAGTTTAGATCCAGACCACAGTAATTCTACTATAGAAAATATGTCCACAGACTCCGAACTTAGAAAAGGAAAAAACCATTCAGATTCAGAATCTTCAATGGAACAAGATCTCTAAAAGCGCCCCCCTGTACGCCTCCCCTTTTTCTTATATAAATAAATGCCATTAAAAATCACCCAATGGAATATAAATGGAATTATAAACAATTACAACCAACTATCTCTACTCATTAAAGACAATTCCCCAGACATCATATGCCTACAGGAAACCCATCTGCCCAACGACTCAAATAGCTTTATTTGCCCGAAGGCCTATTTAGCTTATTTCTGCAACCTCCCCCAAAACACGTCAGCTAAACAAGGTATTGGAGTGCTCATTAAACGACACATCCCCCATACCCACAATCGGATTACTTCTAACATATTATGCTCAGCTCTCCAGCTTGATCTGGACCGGCCAATTACCATAATTAATATATACATCCCACCTTGCCATAGTTTCAGGAGTACCGACATCACTGACACCTTAAACCATATTCCCGGCCCCTTCATAGTGTTGGGCGACTTCAACTCTTGGAGCCCGCTATGGGGATCGCCAAAACCCAACTCCCGGGGTAAAGCCCTGGAGCGCGCAATTGCTGACCTAAATTTAATCACACTTAATGACGGCTCCGCTACCCACCTCTCGACCCACAATACTTTCACACACGTAGATATCTCCCTGATATCCCCACAACTTGCGCACATATGTGACTGGTCCATCGCTTCTAATCTGTATGGCAGCGATCACTTCCCAATCACAACCATGGTCTCAATCCGATTCAGTACTGACAAATCCCCTCCTCTACCAAAATACAAAACCGACTTAGCCAATTGGGACAGCTTTAAAACAAAATGCTCTAGTATCTCATCGACTTGGAAAGCTGGCTGCCTTAATAGCCAAATTGCCCAAATCACAAAATGTATAAGGGCGGCGGCAAACTGCAGCATCCCACAAACAAAAAGCATTCCACACAAAGCCAAAGTCCCCTGGTGGAACAACTCTCTCCAGGAGCTTAGGGATGAAAAACAAGATCTATTTCACAAGTACAAATCGGACCTAACAATTCCAAATCTCTTACGCTACAAAAGAGCCAATGCTGGCTTCAGAAAGGCTGTACTAGCTGCCAAACGCACCTGCTTCCAAAACTTCACGTCCCGAATCTCGCCTCTCACTACATCCAAAAAGATATGGTCCGACGTCAAGCGCCTAGCTGGGGTACCCCCCACCCCCATAAAATATTTAAAAACAGAAACTGGTCTTCTTACCTGTCCGAAGAAAATTGCAGAGGAATTTGGAGATAGTTGGTCAGAGTACTCGGCCGACCACAACTTCTCCCAGCAGTACTTTCAATCAAAGCAAACCTATTTAAACCACACGTACCAACCCAATTCCATATCTTTCTCCGCAAAGCAGCTCGACTTAAATTTTACACAACTGGAACTAGAAATAGCAATCCAGACGGCAAAGGGAAAAAGTCCCGGTTTTGACAGAATATCGTATCCCATGCTTAAAAACCTACCATCAGTTGTTAAAGACAAACTGTTAGAGGTATTTAACACAATGCTTCAAACAGGATCCTATCCACACAACTGGAAGACAGCCACGGTAATCCCTATACCTAAACCTAATAAAAAAAAAAAAGAAATTAATAGCTTCCGTCCCATTTCACTTCTCTCTTGCCTAGGGAAAACAGTCGAGAAAATGATCGCCCGTAGACTTATGTGGTTTATCACCCAAAAAAACCGTATCTCGCACTACCAGGTTGCTTTCAAAAAGAGCCACAGTACTATGGATGCTCTGTTGAGATTTCAACACTTCGCGTCGAAGGCCCTTTCAACAAAAAATCACGTATCCATTCTGGCTACGGATTTTGAAAAGGCTTTCGATCGCGTAGGGTTACATTCAGTGTTATACCAACTTGGACTCTGGGGCGTTGGTCCAAGGCTTTATAACATTATCAAAGCCTTTATGATCAACAGAACTTTCAGAGTCCGAGTAAATAACTCAACCTCTAATCTACACAAGCTCCACAATGGCATTCCGCAGGGTTCCCCTCTATCGGTGGTACTCTTTATGATTGCTTTTGAGCAAATATCCTCAATTTTTAACAGACACAAAGACATTTCCTTTTCCCTATATGCTGATGACGCATTTATTTTCACCAAAAAGAAAGATCTCAATTCAGTTAAAGATACCTTCTCAAACGTTCTGGACGAGCTGGAACAGTGGGGCGCTTCATCTGGGGCATCTCTTTCCATTGAAAAATGCCAGGTTTTACATATTTGCCGAAAACAAAATTGCAACTTTCCTGTAATTGTATTTAACAACAAAATCATTCGACAAACCGATAATTTAAAAATCCTAGGAATTACCTTCGACTCTAGGCTTACATTTAAAGAACACTGCCTTAAACTACGAAAGCAGTTAGAATCTCGGCTAAATATCATTAAATTTCTAAGCTCAAAATACTCACATGTACATATTAATACTTTAATTAACATAACGAGGGCATTAATACTCTCTAAAATAGATTACGGGCTCCCGATATTTGGCTGGACTGCAGCCTCAAATATCAAGAAAATTCAACCACCATACCATGCAGCTGCACGCAGATCCATCTACGCTTTTCCGACCTCTCCGACCAAGTGCATTCTAGCGGAGTCCGGACTACCCAGCATTATTAATAGAATAAAGGAAACGACAACCCGACTCATACCCAAATTATACACCACTCCAAATCGGTTATTAGCGGACGACTTCAAAAAGACATTCAAAGAAAGAAGGAGATACAAATGTCCTTCTACTCTCCGGATATGCGCCAACCTGAGCAAAGAATTGGACCTACCTCCGCCTAACCGATTCAGATCGACAGGGCCATCTCCACCCTGGTCTCGGAATAAACCCAACATCAACACCAAACTACGAATCTCAACAAAGAATCATACTCCCAGTTCAGTATATCGCACCCGATTTCAAAACGAAAAAGAACTCCTCGGTGATAAGCATTGGCTTTTTACCGACGGATCCAAGACTTCGGAATCAACCACATTCGCAGTTATCGACGCTAACAACAAAATCATAGCGGGAGGGGCACTCCCCCTCTACAACTCTATTTTCGTGGCAGAAGCTACGGCTATATTACTAGCATGCCGCTTTGCCACCAGCAACCACGGCGAGTTTGTTGTCTGCACTGACAGCCTGTCGTCACTCCTGGCAATAAACAATCCCGAGTATCGCGATCCCACCATAAGAGAGATACAAAGTCTTACAAAAGAACATCCAAATAAAATCACACTCTTTTGGGTCCCTAGCCACCAAGGCATAAAGGGAAACGAAGACGCGGATCAGGCAGCCCACAGCATTGGCCTCTCACCAACAATTCTTTTCACCCCAATCAATAGCAAGGACATACACAAGCAAATAGATCGCAACTTGAAAAACCAAAAGATGGAGGAATGGACCACATTCTCCCATAGATATAGCCATTTCAACCCGACATGTTCAAAAATCCCTCTCCCAGCGGCAATCGGGAGACAGCAATGCAGTACTTTTATCCGGCTCCGAATTGGAACCACAAAACAAACCCACGAACACCTATTAAAAGGCACCGTCAATCCAATCTGCAGTCTCTGCGGAGGACCCTCAAACATCGACCACTTGTTGGACAACTGCCCTGGACTGGGCACTATTAGGGCCAACATGTTCGGTACACAGCCTCCTTCCCAAATCCTCTACTGCCCATCCGTAGAAAACATTACAAAAATGTACGAGTTTATAAAAAAATCAAAGCTAGCAATATAAACCAAGCCCTATAAAACACATGTACATATATTAATACAGTAAAATTAATCACAGCCAGAGTCGAAGGCCTCCGCAGCCAGTGCTCGGTAATATAGCATTAAGTTTAACATTGTATGCTAAGCTTAATTTGTTAAATAAATAAATAAATAAATCTAATGTATTTATGTATACCTTGCTCAGGGTAAAAGTTTTTGGCCATCAGACAACTACATACTACAACCGCTATTTAAAAATGAAATTGATTACGTATAGCTAATCTTTTTATAGCCTTGCAGAGGGTATTATAATTTTCGTCAGAGGTTATATATATTCTTGATCAGCATCAATAGGGGAGTCGATATAGCCATGTCCGTCTGTTTCAATACCGTTTGAAAGCTCAGTTTAAAAGCTAGCGATCTGAAACTTTCACAGTCGTCCTAAACATGTGTATAAAGATCAAGTTTGAAAATCACCCCGATCGGACGTCTATATCCTATAGCACCCATAGAAACAATATATATCTTGCAAGAATTGATGATATTTCGCGCAGTGTAAAAGCTATTGACATGAATCTTTCCAAATCGTATTTTTTATGCATACCTTGATCATGGTAAAAGCGCGTGCCGATCGGGCATCTTTATCCTATAGCTCCCATTGGAACAACAGCGTGAAATCGGTCCAACAACAGCCTTAATACAGTTTTCTGCATCTAAATACAAAGTATGATACAAGTGAACAAATTTAGTAAATGCGTCTATTTGTACTATGACATATTCCTTTGTGTCATTTTTACCACTCAGCTTTCCACTGATGTCAATATGCAAAGTATGCCAAGGTATTTCAACTTTCGGAATTGGATGCAATTCCATTTGAATTTTCCCTGCTGAAGGCTTTGCTAATTTGCATGTTATGCAGTTCTCTACGAATTTTCGTACGTACTTGGACATGTGCTCGAACCAATACTGCCCGTAAACCTTGTCTAACGTTTTCTGCCATCCCAAATGCATGATTGCTTCATGGACATGATTTACTACAGACCACCTAAAGGCTGTTGGGATTACAGGTAAGCAGCGTGTCTTTCCATTTCTCTGAATTTTCCGATATAGAATTCCTGCCCTTAACTCATACGTCTTCGCTAGGCTCTCCTGCATCTCTCCATCATTCAACTGGGCTATAATTTCCCTTACGCACGAATCACGCTGCTGCTTAGCCACAAGCCAGTTGTCTGCGACCTCTGTCAGGTCAATGCGAACTTCAGGTATCCTATTCATTGTCTCACATTCAGTAACAATCGGATTTCTGGATAAAGAGTCCACGTGCGCCATGCGATTTCCATTGCGGTACTTTACAGTGAAGTCAAATGATTGTAAATATGCCCATGTACATGCGATGTACATTTGCTAAAATATTTGATCACTTGCACTTGCTTCTGTGTGCAGCTCTATGGGATACTGAGATAGTACTGAGATAATCTTCTGACGTATTTCTTCATGCTCTGATTTCCAAACGAAGCTACTATTCTTGGAAGTCAAGTGATACAACGGTTTTATTTGTTCAGAGAACTGCGGGACAAATTTACGGAAATACGCCGCTAAACCTATAAATTGTCTCAATTGTGAGACTTTCTTTGGTTGAGATAGTCCAGCCAGAGCTTGTATTTTTGCGGATTTGGCTCAATACTACCGCCCTTGACCAAGTAGCCAAGATATTCTATTTCAGCTTTCAGAAAAGAGCACTTTTTATATTAAATGAAAATCCTGCTTCCGATAGAGCCTTTTGCACGACTGTCAATCTTTCAAATGCTTCCTCTTTTGACCTCGCTACTATCACTACATCATCAGTGTAAACAATCGCATAGTAGTACGGCAAGTCACCTAGTACTCGCGCTATAGCTCGCTGAAAAATCGAAGAGGCATTCTTCAGCCCAAATGGCATAGATAAAAACTCATACTGGCCCTCAGGTGTTACAAACGCGGTTCGCTCTATGGATCCTGCGTCTATTGGAATCTGATAAAATCCACTAGCCATATCTAAGCAAGATAAGTATTTACCCCAACGCAGTCTGTTTACTTGATCTGATATTAGAGGCAAAGGATATTTGTCAGCCACTGTATTTGCATTTAGCTCTCTAACTCACAAACGATCACTGCCATCTTTCATTTTCGGTCCAAACTTTATGTTTTTCAGAATATTTCGCGCAGTGTAATAGCTATTGACATAAATTTTTTCAAATCGTATTTTTTATGCATACCTTCATCAGGGTAAAAGCGCGTGCCGATCGAACGTCTATATCCTATTGCTCCCATAGGAACAATAGGGTGATATCGGTCCAAATTTTATGTTTTTTAGAATATTTCGCGCAGTGAATAAGCTATTGACATACATATATCCAAGTCTTATTTATTTACGAATACCTTGATTAAAGAATAAGCGCTTGCCGATCGGACGTCTCTATCTTATAGCTTCCGTAGGAAAAATTGTTAAAGGCAGCGAAAATATCCCTTTTTTTCCTATTTGTATATAACATTTTTGTAGTATAAAAGCTATTGTCATGAGACTATGCAATTTATCTAATGTATTTATGTATACCTTGCTCAGGGTAAAAGTTTTTGGCAATCAGACAACTACATACCGCTATTTAAAAATGAAATTGATTACGTATAGCTAATCATTTTATAGCCTTGCAGATGGTATTATAATGGTAACGCAGTGATGGAGACGTTTCCGACCTTATAAAGTATATATATTCTTGATCAGCATCAATAGGGGAGTCGATATAGCCATGTCCGTCTGTTTCAATACCGTTTGAGAGCTCAGTTTAAAAGCTAGCGATCTAAAAACTTTCACAGTCGTCCTAAACATGTGTATAAAGATCAAGTTTGAAAATCACCCCGATCGGACGTCTATATCCTATAGCACCCATAGAAACAATCGGATATATCTTGCAAGAATTGATGATATTTCGCGCAGTGTAAAAGCTATTGACATGAATCTTTCCAAATCGTATTTTTTATGCATACCTTGATCATGGTAAAAGCGCGTGCCGATCGGGCATCTTTATCCTATAGCTCCCATTGGAACAACAGCGTGAAATCGGTCCAACAACAGCCTTAATACAGTTTTCTGCATCTAAATACAAAGTATGATACAAGTGAACAAATTTAGTAAATGCGTCTATTTGTACTATGACATATTCCTTGGTGTCATTTTTACCACTCAGCTTTCCACTGATGTCAATATGCAAAGTATGCCAAGGTATTTCAACTTTCGGAATTGGATGCAATTCCATTTGAATTTTCCCTGCTGAAGGCTTTGCTAATTTGCATGTTATGCAGTTCTCTACGAATTTTCGTACGTACTTGGACATGTGCTCGAACCAATACTGCTCGTAAACCTTGTCTAACGTTTTCTGCCATCCCAAATGCATGATTGCTTCATGGACATGATTTACTACAGACCACCTAAAGGCTGTTGGGATTACAGGCAAGCAGCGTGTCTTTCCATTTCTCTGAATTTTCCGATATAGAATTCCTGCCCTTAACTCATACGTCTTCGCTAGGCTCTCCTGCATCTCTCCATCATTCAACTGGGCTATAATTTCCCTCACGCACGAATCACGCTGCTGCTTAGCCACAAGCCAGTTGTCTGCCACCTCTGTCAGGTCAATGCGAACTTCAGGTATCCTATTCATTGTCTCACATTCAGTAACAATCGGATTTCTGGATAAAGAGTCCACGTGCGCCATGCGATTTCCATTGCGGTACTTTACAGTGAAGTCAAATGATTGTAAATATGCCCATGTACATGCGATGTACATTTGCTAAAATATTCGATCACTTGCACTTGCTTCTGTGTGCAGCTCTATGGGATACTGAGATAGTACTGAGATAATCTTCTGACGTATTTCTTCATGCTCTGATTTCCAAACGAAGCTACTATTCTTGGAAGTCAAGTGATACAACGGTTTCATTTGTTCAGAGAACTGCGGGACAAATTTACGGAAATACGCCGTCTCAATTGTGAGACTTTCTTTGGTTGAGATAGTCCAGCCAGAGCTTGTATTTTTTGCGGATTTGGCTCAATACTACCGCCCTTGACCAAGTAGCCAAGATATTCTATTTCAGCTTTCAGAAAAGAGCACTTTTTATATTAAATGAAAATCCTGCTTCCGATAGAGCCTTTTGCACGACTGTCAATCTTTCAAATGCTTCCTCTTTTGACCTCGCTACTATCACTACATCATCAATGTAAACAATCGCATAGGAGTACGGCAAGTCACCTAGTACTCGCGCTATAGCGAGTCGTGACACGCCTGCTCGGTATTTCAATAATAAAATGTTCAGTGTATAGATCAATAATTTTCTTCAACTTAAACTTATCATTATCACTTAAATCATAATTTTTATCAAAAAGCTTATCATAATTTATAATAGTTTTATCAGATATTGAATTAACTTTTTAGCTTTAAAAATATTAAATTTATCAGCATCCATCGTAATGCCAAAGCCAAGGGCCAAGATTTCACGACCAATCATTATGTCATGTTTCAAATACTCGTCTTCAACTACATTAAACATGATTTTTAAATTAAATTAACAAATTTGTATGGTGGAGAGTATTTGTAAATTACAGTGTACAGTATTTGCACCAATTCTTTTTAGAATGACTAAATTATTAAGTTTTTTTCCGGTAAATTTGTCTGCTAGCTTTGCCTTTATTAAGGAGCACTCGGCACCCGAGTCGAAAAGGAATGGAAAGGCCTCACCAAATTGATATCAAATTCCTTTGGGCTCCGAAACTCTCTCGTTCATACTGCTACTCGATGCTGCTGCTCCCTTCATACATGCGGATGCAATATGACCGACGATTCCACATTTAAAGCAAGTCACTCCGGTCCTGTCTCGTCCCGCCAGTGGTTTTCCAAACGGTTGACTTGGTTTTGATTGTTCTGCTTTCTCTTCTGGCATTCTAGCATTTTGTGTCCGGAAATTCCACAGTAACGGCACTTCATTGATGTGTGTGCCTTGAATCTCTTCCGGTCGGGGTCGAATGATCTGAAGCCAGATGCTCACTTTGCTTGCTGTATGCATACGCCTTCAACTGCTGCTGTAGTTCATTTCTGTTCGTTAAATTGGTGGTGAACAGCAGACGCTACAATCTAGTGTCGATTTGCGGCGTGTGTTCCAGCACGAAAGAAACAGCTACCTCTTCGATGTCCATCGACTTCCATTTTGTCAAAAGAGACGTCACTAATCAGCTACCATACGCTGACAAGCACTCGCCAGTTTTCGGCCGTCCGTTGAGAATATTTAACAAGATGGCGGCCGGCGTCTCTGAGTCGTCGTAGCGGAGAACAAATAATTCTTGGAATTTTGGCCAGGTTATGCCAGCATAGATGATCTGTGCCAGCCATTGGGAAGCGCTTCCTTCTAGTGCTCCGCTCAGCGACATAACTAGCGCACTGCCCTCCAGGGGATGCTCCGTGAAAATCATGTCGGCTGTTTTGCGCCATGCGCTGGCGTCAGCTTCAGCCGCGTCTGGATTGAACTTTGGCAGTCTGATCGATCTTTCACTTGTTTTTGTTGAAGAAGGCTGCTGCATTGTTTTTAATATTTCGATAAATCATAGATTTTGTGCTTCTAACAAAGATCGCCATTCACTATCGCGTTGGGCCTGAGCCGATCCCACTTCTGATGTCAGGGGCTGAGACGTTTGCTGCTCTTCTTCGTGCAATTTGTTACTGATGCGCAGTGAGTCGCGGTCAACTACAAGCACTTTTCCGTTTAAGATCTGCAGGAAAACTAAACTTTGCTTCCCTTTTGCCCGCTTCCCTTGGCACGCGCCATGCCGTATTTCATCATCCAATTGTGCATTCCATTTTGATTTATCTCTCTCTCAGAGACAATTAAAATTCGACCGCGCCACACTCGGCAGAGACGACACTCTCAATCCTCGCTCTCAGCAATTATACAAGTAAAAGGTACCACAAAATAACTCATTGCTTAGTTTATTTTATTCTATATTGTTTCTCTTTCTTAGGGCTTTACAGTTTAGTTTACATTTGCTTATTCTCATACATCTCCGACATATATATATTCTTGATCAGCATCAATAGGGGAGTCGATATAGCCATTTCCGAATTTTTTTATGCATACCTTGATCAGGGTAAAAGCGTGTCCCGATTGGAAGTCTATATCCTATAGCTCCCATTGGAACAATAGGCTGAAATCGGTCCAAATTTTATGTTTTTCAGAATATTTCGCGCAGTGTAAAAGCTTTTGACATACATTTTTTCAAATAGTATTTTTTATGCATACCTTGATCAGGGTAAAAGCGCGTGCCGATCGGACGTCTATATCCTATTGCTCCCATAGGAACAATAGGGTGAAATCGGTCCAATTTTTATGTTTTTTAGAATATTTCGCGCAGTGTATAAGCTATTGACATATATATCCAAGTCTTATTTATTTACGCATACCTTGATTAAAGTATAAGCGCTTGCCGACCGGACGTCTATATCAGAGATCTGAACGAGTATGATCGAGTCAACTCGATCAGCGTGACCAAATTTCACTCAATTCAACTCAACTCATTCTGCAGAAATGTGATCGTGAGTGATGCACACCCGAAATAAAAATTCGGAGAATAATCATGCTCGTGCATCATTTCGCCTTTGAGTTATTTTAGCTCATCGTCGCGCTTCGGGTCGATCAACATGCTGATTTTTAGCTTCGTGTTCGAGTCCATGAAATGAACGTTGCCGAACTCGCAATCATCTCGAACAGATCGCGATCGATTCAATTTTGTGAACGATGTGAATGAGTTGATTGTGAGTAAGACTAAAATACTCGAGTTGATTTCGATCAACAAATAAAATTAAAAGGAAAACTATTTGGAGGATTAAATGAACCAGTTTTTATTTTTCATATTTGGTTCAAATTCAAAATTAAATTAAAAAAAAGTAATTAATTAATTACGCGTGCCAAAAAATCACACAAAGTGGCACGGTCCAAAGACGATCAAACCGATCTCAGACAAAAAGTACCGTACGAAAAACCATTCATAAAAACCATCTGAACACAAGCGAACCCAAATATTTGATCACAACAATCATGTATAAGAAATGTTGCACTCACAAACGATCATGCCTGCGGTTGAGAACGATCACATCATAATAGTTGACTTTCAAAGAGAACGGTCGTGTTTTTTTTCTGCGCTTCGAATTTTGCATTTTGTTTTCGTTTATTCCCATCGGTGGGTTTTATCAAAACAATTCTAATTCGCTTCCGGTTTATTTAAACATAAATTTAAACTCCGTTCGCTTCGCGAGTGCACTTTGTATTTAATACTAATTAATTGTTTTAGTTTTTCGTAATTCTTATCTGTGTTTTCTTTTCCTATATCCCCGCCGTTTCTCTTTTGTGCATGCACTTTAACTTATTTACGCTCCCGCTCTCTTGCTCTCTTTGCTTTTGAAAGTTCTAAGCGTGCAGTTTCTGCGCTCTTGCGGTACGTATAACTGCTCGCTTATAAATTTCAATTTCGCTTTCTTGGTCAAGTGGTAAATAAATAAAATGAATAATAAAAATTTAGCCTGCTTCTGCAAAAAATGCAGACCAGTCTAATATGACTTGCTGGCTGTGTGAAAATATGGTGCACACCAAGTGCGCCGGTTTTACTGGCCGGACAAGTGATGACCTTTCAAAGGGGCCCAATTTTCAGTTTTGTTGTGATGCTTGTGTCGAGGTTGCGAACGAGATGAAATCGTTCATGCGCCAAACTAAAGGCGGCCTGATGGGACTGATTAGCTGTTTCGGAGTGGCTAGAGATAGTTTTCGCCGAGCTGATGATCTCCTATCTGCGCTGGACTCGCAGTTTAATAGCCGTAAGCTATTAGAAGAGTCCTCTAAGCGCAAAAAGGCCGCTGGTGGTAAGGAGCAAAAGGGGAACACCCCGCAACCGAAATCAAAAGAACAACAGAGCATTCCGGCGGATCAGCAGCTGATTTCAGCAAATCCTCAAATGTTGCTAAGATCAGCATCTAAAAAAGATTCGGTATCCGAACAATCCGTTACAGAATGCATGCAACCAGGGACCAAGAATTCCGATTTGTCCGGAGTGGTTTCACAATTAGTGGATCCACCTATCTCTCAGAATGTAGCATCACCACCACAAGGGACTACTGAGTCCGGACAACCGGCTCAAGTTGGTTTTGCAGAAACAATGTCTGCTCCACCAAAATCCCTTACAGTGGTTCCACTAAAGAAACTAATTTTCGTTTCTCGGCTTTCCCCTGATCAAACATCTTCTGGTGTATTGTCTTATATACAAGACAAAACTAAAGCCGATTGTAATAGTGTAAAGGTGGAAAAGTTTAAGTTTTCTTATGCTAGAGACATTTCATCTTTCAAGATAACTGTCCCTAACGAGCTTTTTGAAGCCATATGCTCGGGCGACTTTTGGCCGGATAATATGGTTGTAAAAGAGTTCGAGGCTAAGATAAAGAAGAAGGGGCCCGTGGGAGTAAAACTTCCTAGTCGAGGCCAAACCAGTGTACCAATTTCAAAAAACTAACTTCTAACCTCTTTCTTTCCTATCAGAATGCAAGAGGTTTCCGTAGCAAACTCACTAAATTGTATTCCGATAGCCTTTCCTTTGCATCTCATATTATTGTGTTCACAGAAACCTGGTTAAAGCCGGAGATCTTTAGCTCCGAAGTTTTTCCAGGTAAGTACACAATATATAGGTATGACCGTCCCTCTAGACGGGGAGGTGGAGTCTTAATTGGAGTTGATTCAAACTTCCCGTCTGAGGAGTTATTTTTTGATGAATTCAATACCATTGAATTTATTTGTGTAAAGTTATCGCTTCCTGGTAACTTTATGTAGAGAAAGGCTTCCGTTGACTTTGTTAATTTATTAACTAATTATAAACGTTTTATTCTTTGTTGATTTCAGTTCTTTTATACAGTTTTATGTTTAAGTTTACACATTACTTATACTGAGACACACGCGACCTTCCTTTGCTGATGCTCAATCTCTACTCCTTCTCGAGCTCTTGTTATGTAACAGAACAACTGATCTGTTATAAAATAGGGCTGCCAATCCTACATTCGGCTATCCTGACAATTCATTCGACCCGAATGAGGATGACTACAACTTCATATATTCAGCGACAGTGTTTGTTTTGTTTGGACCTTCATCATCTCCTACTTTTTCGACAAGGTATCGACCATGTCTCAACTTACGAGTCACGGCGTAAGGTCCTAAGAACCTCTTTTTCAACTTCAACCCTACACCAAACTGCGTTCTTTTAATAGCTACCAAATCTCCGAGTTTGTACTCAGACTCTGGCTTCCTTGATTTGTTGAATGACTTGCGATTCTTGTCCTGAATCTTTGCGATGTTCTCTTTAGCTTCCAATCGAATCTTCTCCTTCTCTTCCTGCAACTCATTTAACAAATCTTCCTCTAACAGCTTGACTAACTCCTTATCATACTTGGTCTTCATATTTATCCCAGTAAGAATCTTTAATGGGGGTATCTTCGTACTTCTAGGTGGAGAGGAATTGATATACTGTTGAACCCTGCCTACATGCTTATACCAAGCTTTCGGGTCTTCCGCACAAAGTTTCGTCAATATAGTGATGACAATCCTGTTGATGCGCTCCACTTGACCGTTGCCACGTGGCACCCCTGTGGCTACCAACAAATGCTGGATATTGTGATCCTTACAGTATTCCTGAAAAACATTGGCTGTGAATGCCGTTCCACGATCCGTGATTATACGACTTGGATTACCGAAAACTTCAGACTGCCTTACTAATCTATCCACTACCTCGTCAGCGCCAGTACTTTTAGTGGGGTAAAGCCACACAAATTTAGAGAAAGCGTCGACGACTACTAAGACATGATTGTACTGTTTTTTTGTCATATCCATGGGGCCAATGTGGTTATTATGATAGGTCTGTAACGGGTTGTCTGCCTTATTTTTCGCTTTTAAGAAGCCCTCTTTTTTCCCATACTTAGCCTCGCCAACTATGCACTCGATACAGGACTTCACGATAGTTTGAGCCTTCTTCTCTAAATCTGGGATGTAATAATTGCGCTGCACCAAGTCGATTGTCCTTTTGACGCCAAAGTGTCCTTGTCGGTGAGCTGTGTTGATTATTTCGTTCTCCATGGCTGATGGGATTACTATAAGCTCTTTTATAGAATCCTTGTGAAGAACTTCATGCTTCAGATAAAAGTCGTCGTAGGTATTTTTTTCCAGGACCTTACAAATGGCTTTTATCCATTCATCCTGACGTTGAGCCTGTAGAATTCGATGCCTGACTGAATCTTGGAGCAACAAGGTATGTACGCGGCTTAAAGCGTCGACATGTTTCATCCTTGTTCCTGGCCGATGCTCTATTACGTACTCAAAATCTTGTAAAAACATGGCCCAACGAGATACTTTCACTGGGACATCATTCTTCCACATGGTCATAGCAAACGCATTGCAGTCTGTGACGATTTTAATCTTTCTTCCCAGCAAATAGATCCTCCACTTCTTTAGAGCCTGTACAATAGCGAGTACTTCTAGCTCATAAGAAGGATATTTCTCCTCGGCATCTGTTGTCTTGCGGCTCATGTACTCTACTGGGTGAAATTCTTGATCAGCTGAATCCTTTTGAAGAAGAACTGCTACGTATCCGTACATGCTTGCATCACAATGGATTTCTGTAGTACTGTTTTGATCGAATAATTTGAGTACAGGCGAACTAGACAAGGATAATTTTAATTGATCAAACGATGCTAACTCTTCCTCTCCCATCTTAAAGGAAGTGTTCTTCCTAAGCAAGTTCGACAAAGGTCTGGCAATAATGGCGAAGTCTTTTACAAACCTTCGGAAATAGGATGTTAGGCCAAGATACCGTTGAACTCCTTTTTTGTCTCGCGGGACTGGAAAATTTTCGACTGCACAAGTCTTCTCTGCTGATGGTTGGATAGTTTTGTTTTCGACTATATAGCCCAGGAATTGGACCCTCTTCTGTAAAATCTGACACTTTTCCCACTTTATACGAAGACCTGAACACTTTGCGACATCTAAAACTTTCTTTAATTTCTCCAAGCCTTCCTGTTCGTCTTTTGATGGAATAATCAAATCATCCATGTACAGGATTAGTGTACCGTCTTCATTCAATGGCCTGAGCACAGCAAAAATGTATCGCATGAACACTGCAGGGGAATTGAAAATTCCGAATGGTACGAAGCAGAACTCGTACTGACCACTTTGGGTGACGAACGCGGTGTATTTTCGAGAGTTTTCTTGCACGGGGACATGGAAAAATCCGTTTGATAAGTCCAATGTTGTAAATACTTTTCCCTTCTGAAGCTTATGTAAAACATCGTCGATCAAGGCCATAGGGAAATTATCGCGAATTATTTTCTGATTCAATTTGCGGTAGTCGCAACAGAGTCTTTTGGTACCATCCTTTTTAGCAACCAACACTATGGGTGAGGCGTATTCGGAAACACTTTGGCGAATGATTCCTTCCTTAAGCCAATCCCTGATCTGCTTTTCAACTTTCTCAGTTTCTTCGAACGGTAAACGCCTAGGTCTCTGATAGACTGGGACTTCATCTGTGAGGAGTATTTTCATTTCTACTGGGCTTGACTCTGGCCTTAATGGCTTGTAATTTTGAACTAACCCAACTACTACTGATCTTATGTCGTTGCTCAAGTGAAGCAGATCTAAATCTGGAACATTGTTTTCAGTGAAGTTTGATGCCATTAACTGATGGAAAGTTCCTACCAAGTCTGAAATGCCTGTGGAAGACGCATCCAAAGCCAAATTTTGATTGTCACTATATTGAGTGAGATCTATGTCATGGTTTGGAGTATTTTTATCTCTACCTAAGGTGTGATCAGACATATGGCCAATATCTACTGGATGAACTGCGTGGAAAACGACTCCTTTTGCTCCAACTGTTGCGGTTATTGTATTAAGGACATCGCTACCGATAACACCTTCATAAAGGGTATCCTTGTCACGCACTACATGAAAGCACATATCAACGTCAGCATCATCTAACTTTGTCGCAACTGTAAACGAACCTAGAGTGTATATTTTCTTGCCACCTATTCCAATTAGCTCCTTAATATCAGGTTTGAGAATATCAGGGTAGATGCGAGTGTAAGCTGTCTCGCATATGGTACAAATATCGCTGCCAGAATCGAATAACGCCGTAATCTGGTTGTTACCAATGTGAATGTTTTTAAACGCTCTGTTGAAAGTTATTTGTGACAGCTGCTGAATGTTTGAGTTTTCATTTTTCACTTTGTTACGAGCTTCCTTGGTACCGCATTGATTTGCCTTGTGACCAAACTGATTGCATTTAAAACATTTTATACCTACTTCCTTACAATCCTTTGTAATATGATTGCTGCCACCACACTTAAAGCAACGTCTGCCATCTTCGTTAGTTTTAACTAAAGAACTGTCAAACTTCGGCTTCGGTTTAAATCCCTGACTCGCGCAAATCTTCTCGTAAACCTTAAGTTTCTCACGAAACTCCTTAAGAGTGGACGCCTGGTACAAACAACTTTTATTTTGCTTCGAGTCTGGTATACCCTCCACTATGTATTCTATAATATTTTCTTCGTCCAACTTCGACTGATTTGCCAACGCAGTCATACTGTAGAAGTATTCTATCAGACTCTCTTTCTGGGTTTTCTTCCTATTTTCGAGCAACTTGTGCACCTGTTTTGCGGTAAGCTTTTCTCCAAATTCATTTTTTAAAGCTTCTTTTAGTGCATCCCAATCATTTATTCCTCGTTGGCTACCCAAGTGCATCCCAATCATTTATTCCTCGTTGGCTACCCAAGAATAATTTTGCAGCTCCCTTTACCAACTGTCTGCCGTAAATGAATTTTTGAAGATCAGTCCACCCAACTGTAATAGAATTAAGCTCAAAATCTGCAAGCCACTCATCAATATCAGGAGAACCATTTCCAGTGAATGCAGAAAGCGAATCTTCAATATCTCTTAGTGTGAAAGCCATGACGAAGGGTTGAGTACTAGGAGAATTTGTCTCTACGTCGTCAGTTTCCTCGTACACTGACTCCTCTGAACCTTCTGCGTTTTCCTGATGGTCTATATTTTGCCCTTCAAAATAGGAGATGAGTCTTTCCTGTAATGCTGTTTTTAGACCTGAACTTGGTAATCTTAATTCTTTTAACTTGTCTTTAAGCTCTGCAACAGAAAATCGTGTGATCTCTTCAACATTCATATTTTCTAAACTTACATAACTTATTTTATTTCTTTAACCAAACAATTATTATACCCTTGCAGAGGGTATTATAATTTTGGTCAAAAGTGTGCAACGGAGTGAAGGAGACATCTCCGACCCTATAAAGTATATATATTCTTGATCAGGATCACCTCCTGAGTTGATATAAGCATGTCCGTCTGTCCGTCTGTCCGTCTGTCTGTCCGTCTGTCCGTCTGTCCGTCTGTCTGTTTCTACGCAAACTAGTCTCTCAGTTTTAAAGATATGGAATTGAAACTTTGTACACACCCTTCTTTCCTTTGCACGCAGTATATAAGTCGGAACGGCCTGGATCGGCCAACTATATCCTATAGCTGCCATATAACTGATTGATCGGAAATGCCATAACTTTGGTGTTTGTTAAGTTAGGAAGTTGGGATTTTCTATGGGTTTTATTTTTGGCCAATCAATCTGACCTACCAAATTTCATAAGGATCGGCCAACTATATCCTATAGCTGCCATATAACTGATTGATCGGAAATGCCATAACTTTGGTGTTTGTTAAGTTAGGAAGTTGGGATTTTCTATGGGTTTTATTTTTGGCCAATCAATCTGACCTACCAAATTTCATAAGGATCGGCCGACTATATCCTATAGCTGCCATATAACTGAATGATCGCAAATTCCATTACTTTGGTGTTAGTAAAGTTAGGAAGTTGGGATTTTCTATGGGTTTTATTTTTGGCCAATCAATCTGACCTACCAAATTTCATAAGGATCGGCCGACTATATCCTATAGCTGCCATATAACTGAATGATCGCAAATTCCATAACTTTGGTGTTAGTAAAGTTAGGAAGTTGGGATTTTCTATGGGTTTTTTTTTTGGCCAATTAATCCGACCTACCAAATTTCATAAGGATCGGCCGACTATATCCTATAGCTGCCATATAACTGAATGATCGCAAATTCCCTAACTTTGGTGTTAGTAAAGTTAGGAAATTGGGATTTTCTATGGGTTTTATTTTCGGCCAACCGATGCGACTATATCCGATAGCTGGCATATAACTGATTGATCGGATATGCCATAGCTTTAGTGTTTCTTAAGTTAGAAAGATGGGACTGGCTATATCGTATAGCTGCTATATACCTGAACGTTTAGAAATGAGATAACGTTGGTGTGTTCTTCAATCTTAACTTTTAGAATTGTTATTGAGCACTGGTACATATAATAAAATTTTTACTTACTCATAGAATGTGGCTATCATAGCTATCATCATCAATAAATCAATAAAATCAATCAATAAAATTCCCTCGAATTTTTCTTTTGAGAAATAGATTTATTAAATATTATTTTCCATTTTGAATCTGTAGTCGATTTATTTTTATACCCTTGCAGAGGGTATTATAATTTTGGTCAAAAGTGTGCAACGGAGTGAAGGAGACATCTCCGACCCTATAAAGTATATATATTCTTGATCAGGATCACCTCCTGAGTTGATATAAGCATGTCCGTCTGTCCGTCTGTCCGTCTGTCTGTCCGTCTGTCCGTCTGTCCGTCTGTCTGTTTCTACGCAAACTAGTCTCTCAGTTTTAAAGATATGGAATTGAAACTTTGTACACACCCTTCTTTCCTTTGCACGCAGTATATAAGTCGGAACGGCCTGGATCGGCCAACTATATCCTATAGCTGCCATATAACTGATTGATCGGAAATGCCATAACTTTGGTGTTTGTTAAGTTAGGAAGTTGGGATTTTCTATGGGTTTTATTTTTGGCCAATCAATCTGACCTACCAAATTTCATAAGGATCGGCCGACTATATCCTATAGCTGCCATATAACTGAATGATCGCAAATTCCATTACTTTGGTGTTAGTAAAGTTAGGAAGTTGGGATTTTCTATGGGTTTTATTTTTGGCCAATCAATCTGACCTACCAAATTTCATAAGGATCGGCCGACTATATCCTATAGCTGCCATATAACTGAATGATCGCAAATTCCATAACTTTGGTGTTAGTAAAGTTAGGAAGTTGGGATTTTCTATGGGTTTTTTTTTGGCCAATTAATCCGACCTACCAAATTTCATAAGGATCGGCCGACTATATCCTATAGCTGCCATATAACTGAATGATCGCAAATTCCCTAACTTTGGTGTTAGTAAAGTTAGGAAATTGGGATTTTCTATGGGTTTTATTTTCGGCCAACCGATGCGACTATATGCGATAGCTGGCATATAACTGATTGATCGGATATGCCATAGCTTTAGTGTTTCTTAAGTTAGAAAGATGGGACTGGCTATATCGTATAGCTGCTATATACCTGAACGTTTAGAAATGAGATAACGTTGGTGTGTTCTTCAATCTTAACTTTTAGAATTGTTATTGAGCACTGGTACATATAATAAAATTTTTACTTACTCATAGAATGTGGCTATCATAGCTATCATCATCAATAAATCAATAAAATCAATCAATAAAATTCCCTCGAATTTTTCTTTTGAGAAATAGATTTATTAAATATTATTTTCCATTTTGAATCTGTAGTCGATTTATTTTTATACCCTTGCAGAGGGTATTATAATTTTGGTCAAAAGTGTGCAACGGAGTGAAGGAGACATCTCCGACCCTATAAAGTATATATATTCTTGATCAGGATCACCTCCAGAGTTGATATAAGCATGTCCGTCTGTCCGTCTGTCCGTCTGTCCGTCTGTCTGTCCGTCTGTCCGTCTGTCCGTCTGTCCGTCTGTCTGTTTCTACGCAAACTAGTCTCTCAGTTTTAAAGATATGGAATTGAAACTTTGTACACACCCTTCTTTCCTTTGCACGCAGTATATAAGTCGGAACGGCCTGGATCGGCCAACTATATCCTATAGCTGCCATATAACTGATTGATCGGAAATGCCATAACTTTGGTGTTTGTTAAGTTAGGAAGTTGGGATTTTCTATGGGTTTTATTTTTGGCCAATCAATCTGACCTACCAAATTTCATAAGGATCGGCCGACTATATCCTATAGCTGCCATATAACTGAATGATCGCAAATTCCATTACTTTGGTGTTAGTAAAGTTAGGAAGTTGGGATTTTCTATGGGTTTTATTTTTGGCCAATCAATCTGACCTACCAAATTTCATAAGGATCGGCCGACTATATCCTATAGCTGCCATATAACTGAATGATCGCAAATTCCATAACTTTGGTGTTAGTAAAGTTAGGAAGTTGGGATTTTCTATGGGTTTTTTTTTTGGCCAATTAATCCGACCTACCAAATTTCATAAGGATCGGCCGACTATATCCTATAGCTGCCATATAACTGAATGATCGCAAATTCCCTAACTTTGGTGTTAGTAAAGTTAGGAAATTGGGATTTTCTATGGGTTTTATTTTCGGCCAACCGATGCGACTATATCCGATAGCTGGCATATAACTGATTGATCGGATATGCCATAGCTTTAGTGTTTCTTAAGTTAGAAAGATGGGACTGGCTATATCGTATAGCTGCTATATACCTGAACGTTTAGAAATGAGATAACGTTGGTGTGTTCTTCAATCTTAACTTTTAGAATTGTTATTGAGCACTGGTACATATAATAAAATTTTTACTTACTCATAGAATGTGGCTATCATAGCTATCATCATCAATAAATCAATAAAATCAATCAATAAAATTCCCTCGAATTTTTCTTTTGAGAAATAGATTTATTAAATATTATTTTCCATTTTGAATCTGTAGTCGATTTATTTTTATACCCTTGCAGAGGGTATTATAATTTTGGTCAAAAGTGTGCAACGGAGTGAAGGAGACATCTCCGACCCTATAAAGTATATATATTCTTGATCAGGATCACCTCCTGAGTTGATATAAGCATGTCCGTCTGTCCGTCTGTCCGTCTGTCTGTCCGTCTGTCCGTCTGTCTGTTTCTACGCAAACTAGTCTCTCAGTTTTAAAGATATGGAATTGAAACTTTGTACACACCCTTCTTTCCTTTGCACGCAGTATATAAGTCGGAACGGCCTGGATCGGCCAACTATATCCTATAGCTGCCATATAACTGATTGATCGGAAATGCCATATCTTTGGTGTTTGTAAAGTTAGGAAGTTGGGATTTTCTATGGGTTTTATTTTTGGCCAATCAATCTGACCTACCAAATTTCATAAGGATCGGCCGACTATATCCTATAGCTGCCATATAACTGAATGATCGCAAGTTCCATAACTTTGGTGTTAGTAAAGTTAGGAAGTTGGGATTTTCTATGGGTTTTATTTTTGGCCAATCAATCTGACCTACCAAATTTCATAAGGATCGGCCGACTATAACTGAATGATCGCAAGTTCCATAACTTTGGTGTTAGTAAAGTTAGGAAGTTGGGATTTTCTAAGGGTTTTTTTTTGGCCAATCAATCCGACCTACCAAATTTCATAAGGATCGGTCGACTATATCCTATAGCCGCTACATAACTGATTGATCGCAAATTCCATAACTTTGGTGTTAGTAAAGTTAGGAAATTGGGATTTTCTATGGGTTTTTTTTTTGGCCAATTAATCCGACCTACCAAATTTCATAAGGATCGGCCGACTATATCCTATAGCTGCCATATAACTGAATGATCGCAAATTCCCTAACTTTGGTGTTAGTAAAGTTAGGAAATTGGGATTTTCTATGGGTTTTATTTTCGGCCAACCGATGCGACTATATCCGATAGCTGGCATATAACTGATTGATCGGATATGCCATAGCTTTAGTGTTTCTTAAGTTAGAAAGATGGGACTGGCTATATCGTATAGCTGCTATATACCTGAACGTTTAGAAATGAGATAACGTTGGTGTGTTCTTCAATCTTAACTTTTAGAATTGTTATTGAGCACTGGTACATATAATAAAATTTTTACTTACTCATAGAATGTGGCTATCATAGCTATCATCATCAATAAATCAATAAAATCAATCAATAAAATTCCCTCGAATTTTTCTTTTGAGAAATAGATTTATTAAATATTATTTTCCATTTTGAATCTGTAGTCGATTTATTTTTTTTTATGAATTAGTTAAAACAAAGGATTGATGCTGGTTTCCGTGATATTTATTATGAATCCTCACATACTCAGCCCCCTCACCACGACAAGGTCTCAACCCACGAGAGGGAAATATTATAAAGCTTAATCTATATTGCACTTTATAAATAAAAAATTTATCACAATCTTTAAACAATAAATAATCTATTTCTATTTCACTTAAATATATACAATTCAAATAAATAAATAAGTTATTAAATTGATAAATAAATGAATAAAGAAATCTTAATATCTATATTTAAAAAAAATTCCATCATGATGACTATAGCTCGTTTTGTATGTAAGAGCAACAGCATTCCCCAGCTCACTTTCAGCAAAAATCCAATCAATTTGCGTCAAATGTTTCGTGGTTGCATAATTATTGATTGGAATTAGATTAAATTGATTTAAAGCTCCCTCAAGTCGATCAGTGGTTGTGGATCTGCAAATATTAAAATCTCCTAAAATAACCAATTTGCTATTATTTTCTAAGCTGCGTATCCTTTCTACGTCCGACATAACTTCATTACGAAATTGTGCTATAGGAAACGTTGGATTCCTATAAACAACAATGAAGGATGTATTAAGATATTTGAAGGCAATTGATTGGTATATAGTTCTTGAGCTCAAAGACTTATTTGTCTCAAACAAGAAAACTACATTTTCGGCAATATTTTGTTTGGCATAAATCATAATTCCATTTTTGCCAATACCATTCAATCGATTGCTATCAATTCTTCTTATTATGTCGAAACCTTGTGAAGAAAAGTCTTCGCTGGGAAGAGTCCAAGTTTCGACAAAACAAAGAAAATTTGAACAACAAATAATATGGTCGTTAAAAATATCTTCGCGATGGCTTCGAAGAGACTCAACGTTATGGTAATAAAGGGAGATGTCTTCGTTTCTGTTAACCACAAACTCATAATGCGTAGTCAAAAACTTTTCCTCTCTTAACTTTTTAAGTTCGTCTTGGACATTTTGAGCTCCAAATCTTGTTGGAGGAACAAAGTCGCCTAGAAGAAAAAGTCCTGATGCGCTAGTGGCTCTGCTGCATCCAACATACAACGAAGCTCGCTTGATGCCTCTTTTAAGATGCACGGCGACTTTGCTATATGTTGCTCCTTGGCTTTTGTGGATGGTAATAGCCTCAGCAGGAACAATTGGAAATTGTTTTCGGTCAACAGAAGCATGCTCCGATCTTCCACATTGAAAAACTCGAGAGGCTTTTACTATTGGAGTCCATTCGGGATCGGGACTATTCCGAACCTTTGATCTGGCGATAGTGCCAACCGTGGGTTCAAAAAATTTAATCCAAAGTCGCGTTACTAAATTTAAGCCATTCACTAAGCAATGGTCAATTAGCATCAGCTGACCAGTTGCTCCATTTACAAGTCCGTCACTTGTGTCTATATTGACGGTCACCATATATTTAGCAGTTGTTTTGAGATGAAGAACATATGGCAAACCCTGTGTTTCAGAGGTTTTCATATTTTGAGCATATCTTAACGTGTTTTCCCTGTTTCGTGTAGATATGTTCGCAGTTTTCACTGTATCAACAGCAGTGGAAACCAATTCTTCCGTCCCAATTTGCGCTAGTTTTAGGGAATTGTAATTATTAACTTCTTCGTTAGAAGAAAATAAATGAATGGCATCATCAGGAACTTCGCTGGGTGAAACCACTCTTTGTTTAAGGAGCTCTATATCTGCTATTGTCATGCAAGCCTCAGATAAATGATTTAGGGCTTGAGCAAATGCATGGTCGCCTCTTTGGCGCATTATTTCTGTGAGCTCAAAATACTTAAAGTTGTTCCATAAGCTATTTCCTGCTAAAACGCTATAAGGATTAATTGTCCTCTCCGAAAATATCCAACTGTCTCCAACTGGGGAAAGCTGCTTTAGATCTCCAAAAACTATAATTGATTTTCCACCAAAACTTAAGTCAGGGCTTCGGAATATTTGACGAAGCCGTTGATCCAAAAATGAAAGCATTTTAGAACCAACCATAGAAATTTCATCAATTATAATCAGTTGGAGATCAATCAACTTGCAATGAATTGTATTTAAACTATCATTGCTTAAAGGTCTTAAGGGACCTGAAGCCTGATTAATTGGAAGAGAAAACACTGAATGTAGAGTCAGTCCTCCAATTCCAAAAGCAGCTTTTCCAGTCGGAGCACATAATAAAACCTTTGCTGAATCCGTAGCACCAGGAAGCTTATTTGCTCGCCAAGTCACAGACTGATAGATGGTAGAAATCAGTCTGCTTTTTCCTACACCGGCCCCTCCACCAACATATTCGTAAAACATATTTTTACTAACAACATTATGCATCACATGTGCATAATATAGTCTTTGTTTGTAATTAAGGGACCGAGTTAGCGAGCAAAGGTCATCATTGGAAACTAACGGGGGAGTCTAATTAATTGAAGTTCGCCGTCTTCTTCAGGGTTGTTTATCGCATTGTCCTCCTGAAGAATATTTACGTTCCGCTCTATATTTGGTACAGCCAAAGCTCTAAACTCTTCGTCTAAAAATTGTGAGGCAGGTTCTTCCGCATCAGGAGCATTATCTCCCTATCCTCTTGCAAATCTTCCAGAACTCTTTCTAACTCCATATCATCAAACACATCATAGTTCCTTTTCATTATCTTAATGGCTTCATGGTTTACTCGGAATGTGTTTTCAATGTCGTTGGAAAGAAGTTCAGCTTCTTCATTTCGCCAAGGATAGAAGAGCATTAAATGCTCTCGGAAATAATCGCAAGGTGAAGAGTTTATGCTAAAGCGAACCCACCTTAGAATCAGGGGATGCCTACGTTTCTTAACGCAACCAGACCCATCCATCAGTGGATAACTTTGCTCAGCAACTTCATCTTCGTCATCTACCTCCACATCATTTGCTTCATCATAGTCTTCCCTATGATTAGCGGCAGATCGTGCAATCCGCTTGACAAATCTGTACCAAGCTGCGAAATCTGCTAAACAAATTCCTTCCAACTGCTCATGCCTTTGCACATATCGGTCAAGAATATTACGCTCAAAAATATCTAATTCTTCATTTGAGCGAGCCAATCGAACTCGTTTGTCTGGATGGCAAGTGTTTACAAAAATAGTACCTTCACTTGCCTCCGACATATGCAGACCCAAAATATTGTAAGCTGCTTCTTGGGCCGATATTTCTGTTGCGTTAATAAACTTATTCCCTAGGTGCTGTAATTTCCTTTTAATAGAAATATTCCCATGGCTTATTTCTGCCATGGCTTCACGGAGCAACTGCGATACGCCTCTGTTTGATTTGTTTATGTAGTTAATGATATAACTACAACAGGCGTACGCATCTAGGATAAATTGAATATCCATATTAGCTCTGTGCAAGCCTAGAATATCTCTATTATAAGCATTGAGCAGTCGGTCGGAGAATTGTCTGCGAAGAAAAATTTGTGGCTTTTTTAAGCTGGAACGTAAGGCTAGCTTGTAGGCTTCAAAATTAGTTTCAAGGTGGGACAGAAAATGATCAAAATTGTTAAATAAAGCTGCGTCTTCATTTGAAATGGTCCTTAAAGCTTCCTTAATTTTTTTAAACAAAGTTTTATGATCTTCAATATTGACTTCGTTTTCTTCTATTGGATGCAAAATAAGCGTTTCGGGCATAGGAGGATATGGCATATTGAATCGGCAGAACTCCTGTCCGCGTAACTCTCTTAGGCAAGAAGCACTATGCTTGTGGCGTTGATACTGAATTACTTCTTGTAGTTCAGTATCGTCTCCATTTGTAGTAATAAACCTATCAATAAAGTTTATTACTTGCTCGGTATTTTCGTTGTCTTCGAGCTTAGGAGCACCAGCAAGCCAGTACATGCCATGAGAATGTGGAGATCCTCTGTGCTGGAACTCGATTCTCCAATAAAAATGAGAAAGATTGAATTCCCCAAAAATATCGGTTTTGAACAATTTCATTAATTGTCGCAACCTGTAATCGAAGTATCGAGAGCACGTCACTGGATCGGATCGGATTAACCGAGCCTTTTCGGAGCTGGAAAGAGCTGCCGCTTCTTCCTCGCTTATAGCCCTATTATCCAATAGGAGAGACAGGATAACTAAAAGTTCATTCCACTTAGTTTCAGCAGCGGAAAGGGTTATAAAAAACGTTGGCAGCCCAAATTGTCGAATCATGGCTATAACTTTTTTTTTCTCAGCCTCCCAATGAGCTGGTGCAGACCGTAAGCCTTTCAGGATGTGGTAGCCATCATCATGTTGCACAAGACGGTCAACAAATGATACATCCCGCAGATTACCAGCGGTAACCGCTCCTGACTTTTTGCGTAAAGCAATTGAAATTGAATTTTGTATGCGCTGCATTTCGTAAAATTTATACATGTATAAAACTTTTGGAACTACAGCGCAACGACGGTCGTAAAAACGGATTTGGGATCTGGCTTTTTCGCATAGGTTGTATTTCCTTTAAATATTTCTCCGCAAGAAATAGTTGGAAAGGAAAGTTCCTCTGCGTCTTCGTCAAGCGTTAAGCTTGTTGGCCGACGGCCTTCACCCGGTGCCAATGCAATGCGCTGAATTGCAGTATCATTATTTTCCAATAATGTTTCATGGCCTCCGGGATTTAAATTTTCTTCGAGCTCTGAAGCATTTTGGGAGTGGTGCTGCTGGTGAAGAAGTTGCTCTACTGCTTCGCGATCAGATTCGTCCGCAATAAAAGGAATATCATTAATTCCTTGAAGTTCTGTTAGCCATGATTCGTTTAGTGAAATGTTGTGCTTTCTGTAGAGCTCGGTACTTACTAAGTACCGTACAGCTTCAAGGACCCGAGCGGGTCGAATAGTTTCAGTCATGAAATTGTGAGCGTACTCTAGTCTCCTTTTTAAATGGACTTGGATGACATGGGTAGAGTCGAAAGAGCGTGGAAGCGCAGTCACAATATCGGGAACTGAAATTGGAACATTCACCACTGCCCCTCTGATTCCACATTGCCTTTCATAGCCGAGGGAAATGATCCTCATAAAAGGGATTCTCGGTGAAATAAGGCGTTCTTCGAGGCAGGTGAGTCCATTTAAGCACTCAGGTATTTCTGGGAAATCGAACCCATTAGAAAGGCAGAGTGATGGGAGCTTACCAAGAGAAATGGCACGACGACAAGTGTGGCAAAAGTTATATTTGCCGGACGGACTGGGAAATTTTCTTGACAAATAAAAGGCGTTGCCAACGTTTAGGAGAGGAAATTTAGAGGAGATAGCCAGGATTGATAATCCACTTACCTGCGAACGGAACCATGTTCCTCCACAGCAAATACAAATAGCCGTTGGGCCTTCCTTAATGTTCCTGTGGTACAGATCCCTCGCTGATGATCGAATCCTATTTCGCTGTTGTCCTCGTTCCCGTGCCAGTTCATCCTCCGAAAGTTGAGCTCTTGCGTCCATGTTTCTTTGCGACTGCCTTTGGGAGGCATCCAGTCGATTTTGTGAGTCCATCCTAAAGTTTAATAATCGATCCTCTGCCATTTGCCGAATTTGTTCTTCCCGAATCCTCCGCTGTTGTCGTGTTTCCCGGCGTTGTGATGTGTTTATCCGTTGCTCCTGTGATCTAGCGATGGGATTTCTCCTGGTTGCTCTCCTGTTATCGGCGTCCCTTTCCCGTTCTCGCTGCCTGTCTTCCATATCCCTTCGTCGCTGTCGGTGCTCTCCAGTGTTCCTTTCCTGTTCCCTTGCACGTTCCTCTGGGTCCTCGCGATGAGCAGCTCGTGCTGCGGCGTCCCGAATCCGCTCTGAAATTCGAAATTCGGGATTGTTCCTCCGAGTGGCATGGTCAGCAGTATTTTGCACCTGCTCTTGTCGCCGCTCCTCGGTGTCTTCTCGCCGAATAGTACGCGCTGCGGCGTCCCGAACCCGTTCAGGATTTCGGTACTCCGGAATAGTCCTCCGATTAGAGTGCTCAGCAGTGTTTCGCAACTGCTCTCGTCGTCGCTCCTCGGGGTCCTCTCGACGGATCGCGTGTGCATCCATGTCCCGGATCCGTTCAGGAATTCGAAACTCCGGAAAAGTCCTCCGAGTAGAGTGCTCAGCAGTGTTTCGCAACTGCTCTCGTCTTCGCTCCTCGGGGTCCTCTCGACGGATCGAATGTGCATCCATGTCCCGAATCCGCGGAACGCATTTCTGGGTTAGTCCTCCGAGACGCATGCTCAGCAGTGTTTCGCAACTGCTCTTGTCTTCGCTCCTCAGAGTTCTGTCGACGATTCGAATGTCTTGCAGCATCCTCAATACGCTCCGCAGAACGCATTTCTGGGTTAGTCCTCCGAGACGCATGCTCAGCAGTGTTTCGCAACTGCTCTTGTCTTCGCTCCTCAGAGTTCTGTCGACGATTCGAATGTCTTGCAGCATCCTCAATACGCTCCGCAGAACGCATTTCTGGGTTAGTCCTCCGAGACGCATGCTCAGCAGTGTTTCGCAACTGCTCTTGTCTTCGCTCCTCAGAGTCCTCCCGGCGATTTGAATGCGCTTGTGCGTCCCGAATTCGTTCAAGGTTGCGAACCCTTTCACTTCTTCTCCGCTGCGCGCGGGCAGTGGAATCCTGAGCACGACTTTCCTCCCGAAAGTTAGGGTTATTGTCGCGAACATTGGCGATATGTTGAGAGTTTCGAGCTCTTATTTGGGACGCATTCCGTTCATAGCGGGCTCTACTGCGACTTAAAGCAGCTTGGCGACGTTGCTCCTGTGACAAATGTGATACACGTGGCATTTTTTATAGTGCTGTATGAAAAAATAAAAATTATGAAATGATATATATATAAAATCACCTGCATGGAATGCCATTTTATGAGAATTTGAAAGTTATTAGTAAAATGTACTTACCAAAGTTTGTGTTTCGAATAGCACGCTATTACATTTAATTTTTATCACTTGTAAAAAATAATTTGTATCACTTGTAAAAAATAATTTTTATCACTTGTAAAAAATAATTTGTATCACTTGTAAAAAATAATTTGTATCACTTGTAAAAAATATTTTTGCACTTGTAACAGACAGAGTAACGTCGTCACTCGATAAATTTTTTCATTGACTGATCTACGGAATATAGGATTTCTAAATATATAGCCAAGTTAGGTAATATCCCAAATTAAAAAGAATTATCCCTAGATCCTTTAAAGGTTCCCTAGTTTGACCCTTTTAAAAAAGGCAATAAAAAATCATGTTTTTGTATGTACCTGTGCTACCTGTTGTGCAATTTAAATGTTATGAATAATTTTGGTCCTAGAAAAGGTATTACCTGATATTGTACAGTTACAAAGCCACTCATACCTGCGTTACCGGTTGCGAAGTTCAGGATCTTTGTACAATTCCTGCCCCTTGCACGTGTTCATTGAACCAATTGAACGTTTGCCAAATTTGACCTGTTTACCAAGTTATAATGGGATAATCCCGTGGATTTCTTTAAATAAAATGTCTCTGTTATCTAAAAAGTAATGGGTTGTAAACTAAAGCATGTAAACCCAGTCGTAATTTGTATGACCGTTACTGCCCGTTACTGTCACTCCCTTGCATTATAAAAGTGGCTGAAAAAGGTAGATACGTTCAATTCAAATTTTGAAGAATATAATTTACAGAATATTCTGCAAGGGTATATCAACTTCGGCTCCGCCCGAAGTTAACTTTCCTTTCTTGTTTACTTTTTACTTTTCTCTTAAATTAATCAATAAAAACAATTTAAATGGGAATAATATTATAATAATATTGTTACGTTGCAAAAAAAATGTAAAATTCGGTATTTCAATTAAATTATACTTGCGAACCGCTTGCCGTCTCTCGTATTTTGTTGGTCATCTCTGATATTTGGCACTGCTTTTCAACTGCCTCTTCACTCGCGCCTTAATATCGTCTTCAATCGTCTTCAATCGCGCCTTCAACTCCAGTGGCATCACTTTGCCTCCTCGTCTCAATCACCTAATCTGGATCTCTGCTTCGTCGTGATCTTCTCCAGTTCTTCTCCTGGTCAAGTTGTCGCTTCAGCCATTATTGTCGCTCTCTGCGACAACGGATTGTATAAACGCCTTTCGTCGCCTTCCTTTCAGAATTGCCACAGAACCAATTTTGCCAATCTAGCAAACTGCGCAATAAATTTTGTAGCTTTGTAGTTTAAGAATTTCACAATATTTTGCAAAACTTGGTGGATTTGCGCAACATGAAAATTTTCAGCTCTTCTGGATGGGTTTTTAGTCTCTCTTTCTCATAATCACTATAATTTTATAACTTTTTAGTTTATCCGTTTAGTTTTGCTAATTAACTGCGATCGATGGATTTTTGGCACAAAAACTTGTTGGATGTTTGGCCGCCTATCACACTCAATTTTCACGTTTGTCAATTCTTCTCGGACGAGCCCCCAAAACTGTAGAGAAAGGCTTCCGTTGACTTTGTTAATTTATTAACTAATTATAAACGTTTTATTCTTTGTTGATTTCAGTTCTTTTATACAGTTTTATGTTTAAGTTTACACATTACTTAAACTGAGACACACGCGACCTTCCTCTGCTGATGCTCAATCTCTACTCCTTCTCGAGCTCTTTTTACGCTTTTTTAACACTAAAGAAAATGTTATGTAACAGAACAACTGATCTGTTATAAAATAGGGCTGCCAATCCTACATTTATATACATAACTTGTTCATATATTCCGCCGTTGTCTGAACTTCCTGATTATTTAAATCACCTATCCGTTATTAAGTCCGTTGCAAATAAGCTTTCCGATAGGGATCAGTTGATAGTTCTAGGTGATTTTAATATACCTGGAGTTACTTGGTCCACTGAGGATGGATCGAATGTCTTACTACCTATAGCACAGCATGATTTTATTGATGGCCTGCTTGACATATCTCTATCTCAAGTAAACCATGTTCGAAATTCATTAGGTCGCCTACTTGATTTGTGTTTTGTATCAAATCCTGAAGGTGTGTTTCTGTCCAGAGTAGCACCACTCACGCAACCTGAAGATCCATATCATCAAACAATCGAACTTTCATTTGATACGGCTAGAGTTATAGAAGAAAAATCAGAAAAATCCAAACGAATGCATTGTTTTCGCAAGGCAGACTTTCTGAGGCTAAATAATTTTATTTCTGGCTTTAATTGGTCTGATCTTTACTTATGCATTAATATGTCCGATGCAGTCAATGTTTTTTACACTGCAATAAACTCATTTTTTAATTCCTCTGTTCCGTGGTACTATCCGTCAACTTCCAATAAATCACCTTGGTTTCGCAAAGAGTTGACACACTTAAGAAATGTAAAGTCCAGACTTTTTAGGAAATATAAAAATACCGGTTCCCAATCTGTTTTTACTAGATATTTAAGTGCTCGGTCAAGATTTACCGTGCTTAGTGCTCAGTGTTATAATAGTTACTTAAACCGTTGTAAGGTCCAGTTCTCTCAGGACCCGAAACAGTTTTATAATTTTGTTAACACCAATCGTAAATCTAATTCTTTTCCTTCCTCGCTGTCGTTCGAAAACATGACGGCAACCACAGATCAGGCAATAGCCGATTTATTTGCCCAATTTTTTCAAACGACTTACTCTACTTTAGATTATTCATCACAGCCTTATTCTTACACCATGTCCAAGTCAAACCTAATATTCTGTCCCACTTTAACAGAAAGCTCTCTTCTTTTGGATCTTCTTCGTATTAAACCTGTTTATTCGCCAGGGCCCGATGGTATTCCTGGGTGCGTGCTTAGGTATTGCGCTAAGGCCCTGTGCAAACCTCTTCACAAGTTGTTTACCTTATCTCTAGAAACCTCCCAATTCCCAAATATTTGGAAGGAATCATTTGTTATTCCTCTTCTCAAAAAAGGTAACAAGTTAGAAGCCAGTAACTACAGAGGTATTTCTAAGTTGTCAGCTATTCCTAAGCTTTTTGAAAAAATTATTACTCCTCATTTGCAGCACCTTTGCAGATCAATCATTTCTCCGTGTCAACACGGATTTATAAAACGTAGATCCACAATCACAAACCTTCTAGAGCTCACTTCATTTGTGATAAAAGGCTTCAATAGTAGTTTTCAAACAAACACTTACTTCTCATTCAAAAACTTGACCTTTTAGGTTTTCCAGTTGATCTGCTTAAATGGATTTCAAGTTATCTAAATGGCAGGTCACAAAGGGTCCTTTTTAAAAATTCAATTTCTGAAATTCTCCGTGTTACCTCCGGTGTCCCACAAGGGAGCCATCTGGGTCCGTTACTTTTTACATTATTTATTAACGATCTTCCATCAATTATAAGTCATTCTCGCGTACTTATGTACGCAGATGATGTTAAGTTGTGCCTGCAGTATAAGGACATTTCCTGCCATTTAGACTTGCAATCCGATCTAGATAATTTTCAAAACTGGTGCCGAGATAATTTACTAAATTTAAACGGTTCCAAGTGCAAGCTGATGACTTTTTATCGGGCCAATCCGATATACGCGACTTACACGTTAAGTGGCAGCTCTTTGGATAGAATAACTCTTGTAAACGATCTTGGCGTTCTCTTGGACCCTAAACTAAAATTTTCTAATCACATTTCGTCCATGGTTAATAAAGCCAGAGGAGTGCTTGGATTTATTAAAATGTGGTCAAAAGAATTCGATGATCCTTATTTGACTAAAACGTTATTTATTTCGCTAGTCCGTCCGATTCTGGAGTATGGGTCTCCCGTCTGGAGTCCACAATACGGAATACATACATGGTCGTATTGAATCTGTACAAAAAAACTTCCTTTTTTTTGCTTTACGGCGCCTAAACTGGGATGCAAACCTTATCTTACCTTCTTATTCTAGTAGACTTCTTTTGATTAATTTACCATCCCTAGCCAACCGTAGAACGATGCTTGGTACTATCTTTATTTATAACCTTATACATGGTGATATTGACTGCCCCGACTTGTTAAGTCGGCTAAACTTTTCTGTGCCAAGTAGATTAACTAGAAATTATTTTCCCCTAATTTTAAATCATTGTAGATCTAACTATGCCTTGCATGAGCCTTTCAGAGTATTATGTTCTGACTATAATAGACTTTTTCCTGTAATATCAAATCTCTCTGCCGCTCCTAAAACGATTGATACTTGCTTCATTGGCACAAGATTGATCTAACTATTACTTTTTTCCCCGGACCTTTACCTTTATTTTCCTATCTCGCGTCTATCTTATCGCGAATCGTGCCGTACGATACACGTCTGCGCCCCTCGGTCGGTTGGGCGGGTAAGTGGGCCGTGGGACTCCGCGCGAAAAAAAAAAAAATTGAAATCCTTATCGAGAATTAACGTTGACTCTGTTGAGCACCTTGGCCAGCTGTTCCAAAGTCATCCGTTAAATGGCGCTATTATATTGCGCCATCTACCCCAAGACATTGGTACCACGGGCCATGAAAGGCGGAAATGTAGGCGCTAGCCAGGCTTAAGCGTTTAATGGGTTTTTGGGCGTTAGAGTGGGCGTGGCAAACTTTTATTAGGCCAATCGATGGCACCATTTTGAAACAAACTTGCTATCTTCTAGCTTTTATAGTTTCCGAGATCTCAGCGTTCATACGGACAGACAGACAGACAGACAGACGGACAGACAGACGGACAGACAGACGGACAGACAGACAGACGGACAGACAGACGGACAGACAGACGGACAGACAGACGGACAGACGGACATGGCTAGATCGACTCGGCTAGTGATCCTGAACAAGAATATATATACTTTATAGGGTCGGAAACGCTTCCTTCTACATGTTACATACTTTTGCACGAATACAATATACCCTTTTACTCTACGAGTAACGGGTATAAAAATCTAACGTATCTATGTATACCTTGCTCAGGGTAAAAGTTTTTGGCAATCAGACAACTACATACTACAACCGCTATTTAAAAATGAAATTGATTACGTATAGCTAATCTTTTTATAGCCTTGCAGAGGGTATTATAATTTTCGTCAGAAGTTTGTAACGCAGTGATGGAGACGTTTCCGACCCTATAAAGTATATATATTCTTGATCAGCATCAAAAGGGGAGTCGATATAGCCATGTCCGTCTGTTTCAATACCGTTTGAGAGCTCAGTTTAATAGCTAGCGATCTGAAACTTCACAGTCGTCCTAAAACATGTGTATAAAGATCAAGTTTAAAAATCGCCCCGATCGGACGTCTATATCCTATAGCACCCATAAAAACAATCGGATATATCTTGCAAGAATTGATGATATTTCGCGCAGTGTAAAAGCTATTGACATGAATCTTTCCAAATCGTATTTTTTATGCATACCTTGATCATGGTAAAAGCGCGTGATGATCGGGCATCTTTATCCTATAGCTCCCATTGGAACAACAGGGTGAAATCGGTCCAAATTTGATGTTTTTTAGAATATTTCGCGCAGTGTATAAGCTACTGACATACATTTTTCCAAGTTTTATTTATTTACGCATACCTGGATCAAAGTAAAAGCGCTCGCCGATCGGACGTCTATATCTTATAGATACCGTAGGAAAAATTGTTAAAGGCTGCGAAAATATCCTTTTTTTTCCTATTTGTATATGACATTTTTACAGTATAAAAGGTATTGACATAAAATTATGCAATTTATCTAATTTATTTATGTATACTTTGCTCAGGGTAAAAGTTGTTGCCAATCAGACAACTACATACTACAACCGCTTTTTATACCCTTGCAGAGGGTATTATAATTTTGGTGAAAAGTGTGCAACGCAGTGAAGGAGACATATATATTCTTGATCAGGATCATCTCCTGAGTTGATATAGCCATGTCCGTCTGTCCGTCTGTTTCTACTCAAACTAGTCTCTCAGTTTTAAAGCTATCGAATTGAACCATTGTACACACCCTTCCTTCCTTGGCACGCAGTATATATGTCGGAACGGCCGGGATCGGCCGACTATATCCTATAGCTGCCATATAACTGATTGATCGGAAATGCCATAACTTTGGTGTTTGTAAAGTTAGGAAGTTGGGATTTTTTATGAGTATTAAGAATGCATCATATGAATAATTTTGGAGAATATAATTTACAGAGTATTCTGCAAGGGTATATCAACTTCGGCTCCGCCCGAAGTTAGCTTTCCTTTCTTGTTAAAAATGAAATTGATTACGTATAGCTAATCTTGTTATACCCTTGCAGAGGGTATTATCATTTTGGTCAGAAGCTTGTAACGCAGTGAAGGAGACGTTTCCGACCCTATAAAGTATATATATTCTTGATCAGGATCAATAGGGGACTCGATATTGCCATGTCCGTCTGTCCGTCTGTTTCAATACCGTTTGCGAGCTCAGCTTAAAAGCTAGCGATCTGAAACATTCACAATCATCCTAAAACATGTGTACGCAGATCAAGTTTGAAAACCGCCCCGATTGGATGTCTATATCCTATAGCTCCCATAGGAACAATCGGATATAACTTGCAAGAATGGAAGATATTTCGCGCAGTGTAAAAGCTATTGACAAAAATATTTCCAAATCTTATTTTTATACCCTTGCAGAGGGTATTATAATTTTGGTCAAAAGTGTGCAACGGAGTGAAGGAGACATCTCCGACCCTATAAAGTATATATATTCTTGATCAGGATCACCTCCAGAGTTGATATAAGCATGTCCGTCTGTCCGTCTGTCCGTCTGTCCGTCTGTCTGTCCGTCTGTCCGTCTGTCCGTCTGTCCGTCTGTCCGTCTGTCTGTTTCTACGCAAACTAGTCTCTCAGTTTTAAAGATATGGAATTGAAACTTTGTACACACCCTTCTTTCCTTTGCACGCAGTATATAAGTCGGAACGGCCTGGATCGGCCAACTATATCCTATAGCTGCCATATAACTGATTGATCGGAAATGCCATAACTTTGGTGTTTGTTAAGTTAGGAAGTTGGGATTTTCTATGGGTTTTATTTTTGGCCAATCAATCTGACCTACCAAATTTCATAAGGATCGGCCGACTATATCCTATAGCTGCCATATAACTGAATGATCGCAAATTCCATTACTTTGGTGTTAGTAAAGTTAGGAAGTTGGGATTTTCTATGGGTTTTATTTTTGGCCAATCAATCTGACCTACCAAATTTCATAAGGATCGGCCGACTATATCCTATAGCTGCCATATAACTGAATGATCGCAAATTCCATAACTTTGGTGTTAGTAAAGTTAGGAAGTTGGGATTTTCTATGGGTTTTTTTTTTGGCCAATTAATCCGACCTACCAAATTTCATAAGGATCGGCCGACTATATCCTATAGCTGCCATATAACTGAATGATCGCAAATTCCCTAACTTTGGTGTTAGTAAAGTTAGGAAATTGGGATTTTCTATGGGTTTTATTTTCGGCCAACCGATGCGACTATATCCGATAGCTGGCATATAACTGATTGATCGGATATGCCATAGCTTTAGTGTTTCTTAAGTTAGAAAGATGGGACTGGCTATATCGTATAGCTGCTATATACCTGAACGTTTAGAAATGAGATAACGTTGGTGTGTTCTTCAATCTTAACTTTTAGAATTGTTATTGAGCACTGGTACATATAATAAAATTTTTACTTACTCATAGAATGTGGCTATCATAGCTATCATCATCAATAAATCAATAAAATCAATCAATAAAATTCCCTCGAATTTTTCTTTTGAGAAATAGATTTATTAAATATTATTTTCCATTTTGAATCTGTAGTCGATTTATTTTTATACCCTTGCAGAGGGTATTATAATTTTGGTCAAAAGTGTGCAACGGAGTGAAGGAGACATCTCCGACCCTATAAAGTATATATATTCTTGATCAGGATCACCTCCTGAGTTGATATAAGCATGTCCGTCTGTCCGTCTGTCCGTCTGTCTGTCCGTCTGTCCGTCTGTCCGTCTGTCTGTTTCTACGCAAACTAGTCTCTCAGTTTTAAAGATATGGAATTGAAACTTTGTACACACCCTTCTTTCCTTTGCACGCAGTATATAAGTCGGAACGGCCTGGATCGGCCAACTATATCCTATAGCTGCCATATAACTGATTGATCGGAAATGCCATAACTTTGGTGTTTGTTAAGTTAGGAAGTTGGGATTTTCTATGGGTTTTATTTTTGGCCAATCAATCTGACCTACCAAATTTCATAAGGATCGGCCGACTATATCCTATAGCTGCCATATAACTGAATGATCGCAAATTCCATTACTTTGGTGTTAGTAAAGTTAGGAAGTTGGGATTTTCTATGGGTTTTATTTTTGGCCAATCAATCTGACCTACCAAATTTCATAAGGATCGGCCGACTATATCCTATAGCTGCCATATAACTGAATGATCGCAAATTCCATAACTTTGGTGTTAGTAAAGTTAGGAAGTTGGGATTTTCTATGGGTTTTTTTTTTGGCCAATTAATCCGACCTACCAAATTTCATAAGGATCGGCCGACTATATCCTATAGCTGCCATATAACTGAATGATCGCAAATTCCATAACTTTGGTGTTAGTAAAGTTAGGAAGTTGGGATTTTCTATGGGTTTTTTTTTGGCCAATTAATCCGACCTACCAAATTTCATAAGGATCGGCCGACTATATCCTATAGCTGCCATATAACTGAATGATCGCAAATTCCCTAACTTTGGTGTTAGTAAAGTTAGGAAATTGGGATTTTCTATGGGTTTTATTTTCGGCCAACCGATGCGACTATATCCGATAGCTGGCATATAACTGATTGATCGGATATGCCATAGCTTTAGTGTTTCTTAAGTTAGAAAGATGGGACTGGCTATATCGTATAGCTGCTATATACCTGAACGTTTAGAAATGAGATAACGTTGGTGTGTTCTTCAATCTTAACTTTTAGAATTGTTATTGAGCACTGGTACATATAATAAAATTTTTACTTACTCATAGAATGTGGCTATCATAGCTATCATCATCAATAAATCAATAAAATCAATCAATAAAATTCCCTCGAATTTTTCTTTTGAGAAATAGATTTATTAAATATTATTTTCCATTTTGAATCTGTAGTCGATTTATTTTTATACCCTTGCAGAGGGTATTATAATTTTGGTCAAAAGTGTGCAACGGAGTGAAGGAGACATCTCCGACCCTATAAAGTATATATATTCTTGATCAGGATCACCTCCTGAGTTGATATAAGCATGTCCGTCTGTCCGTCTGTCCGTCTGTCTGTCCGTCTGTCCGTCTGTCCGTCTGTCTGTTTCTACGCAAACTAGTCTCTCAGTTTTAAAGATATGGAATTGAAACTTTGTACACACCCTTCTTTCCTTTGCACGCAGTATATAAGTCGGAACGGCCTGGATCGGCCAACTATATCCTATAGCTGCCATATAACTGATTGATCGGAAATGCCATAACTTTGGTGTTTGTTAAGTTAGGAAGTTGGGATTTTCTATGGGTTTTATTTTTGGCCAATCAATCTGACCTACCAAATTTCATAAGGATCGGCCGACTATATCCTATAGCTGCCATATAACTGAATGATCGCAAATTCCATTACTTTGGTGTTAGTAAAGTTAGGAAGTTGGGATTTTCTATGGGTTTTATTTTTGGCCAATCAATCTGACCTACCAAATTTCATAAGGATCGGCCGACTATATCCTATAGCTGCCATATAACTGAATGATCGCAAATTCCATAACTTTGGTGTTAGTAAAGTTAGGAAGTTGGGATTTTCTATGGGTTTTTTTTTGGCCAATTAATCCGACCTACCAAATTTCATAAGGATCGGCCGACTATATCCTATAGCTGCCATATAACTGAATGATCGCAAATTCCCTAACTTTGGTGTTAGTAAAGTTAGGAAATTGGGATTTTCTATGGGTTTTATTTTCGGCCAACCGATGCGACTATATCCGATAGCTGGCATATAACTGATTGATCGGATATGCCATAGCTTTAGTGTTTCTTAAGTTAGAAAGATGGGACTGGCTATATCGTATAGCTGCTATATACCTGAACGTTTAGAAATGAGATAACGTTGGTGTGTTCTTCAATCTTAACTTTTAGAATTGTTATTGAGCACTGGTACATATAATAAAATTTTTACTTACTCATAGAATGTGGCTATCATAGCTATCATCATCAATAAATCAATAAAATCAATCAATAAAATTCCCTCGAATTTTTCTTTTGAGAAATAGATTTATTATACCCTTGCAGAGGGTATTATAATTTCAGTCAAAAGTTTGCAACGCAGTGAAGGAGACATTTCCGACCCTATAAAGTATATATATTCTTGATCAGCATCACCAGGAGAGTCGATCTAGCCATGTCCGTCTGTCCGTCCGTCTGTCCGTCTGTCCGTCTTTCCGTCCGTCTGTCCGTCTGTCCGTCCGTCCGTTTCTACGCAAACTAGTCCCTCAGTTTTAAAGCTATCTGCTTGAAACTTTCCCAAAAGTTGTCTTTCTATTGCAGGTAGTATATAAGTCGGAACGAGCCGGATCGGGCCACTATATCATATAGCTGCCATATAACTGAACGATCGGAAATGCCATAACTTTGGTGTTTTTAAAGTTAGGAAGTTGGGATTTTCTAAGAGTTTTATTTTTGGCCAATTAATCCGACCTACCGAATTTCATAAGGATCGGACGACTATATCCTATAGCCGCCATATAATTGATTGATCGGAAATGCCATAACTTTGGTGTTTGTAAAGTTAAGTTGGGATTTTCTATGGGTTTTATTTTTGGCCAATCAATCCGACCTACCAAATTTCATAAGGATCGGCCGACTATATCCTATAGCTGCCATATAACTGAACGATTGGAAATGCCATAACTTTGGTGTTTTTAAAGTTAGGAAGTTAGGACTTTTTATGAGTATTAAGAATACACCATATGAATAATTTTGAAGAATATAATTTACAGAATATTCTGCAAGGGTATATCAACTTCGGCTCCGTCCGAAGTTAGCTTTCCTTTCTTGTTAAATATTATTTTCCATTTTGAATCTGTAGTCGATTTATTTTTATACCCTTGCAGAGGGTATTATAATTTTGGTCAAAAGTGTGCAACGGAGTGAAGGAGACATCTCCGACCCTATAAAGTATATATATTCTTGATCAGGATCACCTCCTGAGTTGATATAAGCATGTCCGTCTGTCCGTCTGTCCGTCTGTCTGTCCGTCTGTCCGTCTGTCTGTTTCTACGCAAACTAGTCTCTCAGTTTTAAAGATATGGAATTGAAACTTTGTACACACCCTTCTTTCCTTTGCACGCAGTATATAAGTCGGAACGGCCTGGATCGGCCAACTATATCCTATAGCTGCCATATAACTGATTGATCGGAAATGCCATAACTTTGGTGTTTGTTAAGTTAGGAAGTTGGGATTTTCTATGGGTTTTATTTTTGGCCAATCAATCTGACCTACCAAATTTCATAAGGATCGGCCGACTATATCCTATAGCTGCCATATAACTGAATGATCGCAAATTCCATTACTTTGGTGTTAGTAAAGTTAGGAAGTTGGGATTTTCTATGGGTTTTATTTTTGGCCAATCAATCTGACCTACCAAATTTCATAAGGATCGGCCGACTATATCCTATAGCTGCCATATAACTGAATGATCGCAAATTCCATAACTTTGGTGTTAGTAAAGTTAGGAAGTTGGGATTTTCTATGGGTTTTTTTTTTGGCCAATTAATCCGACCTACCAAATTTCATAAGGATCGGCCGACTATATCCTATAGCTGCCATATAACTGAATGATCGCAAATTCCCTAACTTTGGTGTTAGTAAAGTTAGGAAATTGGGATTTTCTATGGGTTTTATTTTCGGCCAACCGATGCGACTATATCCGATAGCTGGCATATAACTGATTGATCGGATATGCCATAGCTTTAGTGTTTCTTAAGTTAGAAAGATGGGACTGGCTATATCGTATAGCTGCTATATACCTGAACGTTTAGAAATGAGATAACGTTGGTGTGTTCTTCAATCTTAACTTTTAGAATTGTTATTGAGCACTGGTACATATAATAAAATTTTTACTTACTCATAGAATGTGGCTATCATAGCTATCATCATCAATAAATCAATAAAATCAATCAATAAAATTCCCTCGAATTTTTCTTTTGAGAAATAGATTTATTAAATATTATTTTCCATTTTGAATCTGTAGTCGATTTATTTTTATACCCTTGCAGAGGGTATTATAATTTTGGTCAAAAGTGTGCAACGGAGTGAAGGAGACATCTCCGACCCTATAAAGTATATATATTCTTGATCAGGATCACCTCCTGAGTTGATATAAGCATGTCCGTCTGTCCGTCTGTCCGTCTGTCTGTCCGTCTGTCCGTCTGTCCGTCTGTCTGTTTCTACGCAAACTAGTCTCTCAGTTTTAAAGATATGGAATTGAAACTTTGTACACACCCTTCTTTCCTTTGCACGCAGTATATAAGTCGGAACGGCCTGGATCGGCCAACTATATCCTATAGCTGCCATATAACTGATTGATCGGAAATGCCATAACTTTGGTGTTTGTTAAGTTAGGAAGTTGGGATTTTCTATGGGTTTTATTTTTGGCCAATCAATCTGACCTACCAAATTTCATAAGGATCGGCCGACTATATCCTATAGCTGCCATATAACTGAATGATCGCAAATTCCATTACTTTGGTGTTAGTAAAGTTAGGAAGTTGGGATTTTCTATGGGTTTTATTTTTGGCCAATCAATCTGACCTACCAAATTTCATAAGGATCGGCCGACTATATCCTATAGCTGCCATATAACTGAATGATCGCAAATTCCATAACTTTGGTGTTAGTAAAGTTAGGAAGTTGGGATTTTCTATGGGGTTTTTTTTTGGCCAATTAATCCGACCTACCAAATTTCATAAGGATCGGCCGACTATATCCTATAGCTGCCATATAACTGAATGATCGCAAATTCCCTAACTTTGGTGTTAGTAAAGTTAGGAAATTGGGATTTTCTATGGGTTTTATTTTCGGCCAACCGATGCGACTATATCCGATAGCTGGCATATAACTGATTGATCGGATATGCCATAGCTTTAGTGTTTCTTAAGTTAGAAAGATGGGACTGGCTATATCGTATAGCTGCTATATACCTGAACGTTTAGAAATGAGATAACGTTGGTGTGTTCTTCAATCTTAACTTTTAGAATTGTTATTGAGCACTGGTACATATAATAAAATTTTTACTTACTCATAGAATGTGGCTATCATAGCTATCATCATCAATAAATCAATAAAATCAATCAATAAAATTCCCTCGAATTTTTCTTTTGAGAAATAGATTTATTAAATATTATTTTCCATTTTGAATCTGTAGTCGATTTATTTTTATACCCTTGCAGAGGGTATTATAATTTTGGTCAAAAGTGTGCAACGGAGTGAAGGAGACATCTCCGACCCTATAAAGTATATATATTCTTGATCAGGATCACCTCCTGAGTTGATATAAGCATGTCCGTCTGTCCGTCTGTCTGTCCGTCTGTCCGTCTGTCCGTCTGTCTGTTTCTACGCAAACTAGTCTCTCAGTTTTAAAGATATAGAATTGAAACTTTGTACACACCCTTCTTTCCTTTGCACGCAGTATATAAGTCGGAACGGCCTGGATCGGCCAACTATATCCTATAGCTGCCATATAACTGATTGATCGGAAATGCCATAACTTTGGTGTTTGTTAAGTTAGGAAGTTGGGATTTTCTATGGGTTTTATTTTTGGCCAATCAATCTGACCTACCAAATTTCATAAGGATCGGCCGACTATATCCTATAGCTGCCATATAACTGAATGATCGCAAATTCCATTACTTTGGTGTTAGTAAAGTTAGGAAGTTGGGATTTTCTATGGGTTTTATTTTTGGCCAATCAATCTGACCTACCAAATTTCATAAGGATCGGCCGACTATATCCTATAGCTGCCATATAACTGAATGATCGCAAATTCCATAACTTTGGTGTTAGTAAAGTTAGGAAGTTGGGATTTTCTATGGGTTTTTTTTTTGGCCAATTAATCCGACCTACCAAATTTCATAAGGATCGGCCGACTATATCCTATAGCTGCCATATAACTGAATGATCGCAAATTCCATAACTTTGGTGTTAGTAAAGTTAGGAAGTTGGGATTTTCTATGGGTTTTTTTTTGGCCAATTAATCCGACCTACCAAATTTCATAAGGATCGGCCGACTATATCCTATAGCTGCCATATAACTGAATGATCGCAAATTCCCTAACTTTGGTGTTAGTAAAGTTAGGAAATTGGGATTTTCTATGGGTTTTATTTTCGGCCAACCGATGCGACTATATCCGATAGCTGGCATATAACTGATTGATCGGATATGCCATAGCTTTAGTGTTTCTTAAGTTAGAAAGATGGGACTGGCTATATCGTATAGCTGCTATATACCTGAACGTTTAGAAATGAGATAACGTTGGTGTGTTCTTCAATCTTAACTTTTAGAATTGTTATTGAGCACTGGTACATATAATAAAATTTTTACTTACTCATAGAATGTGGCTATCATAGCTATCATCATCAATAAATCAATAAAATCAATCAATAAAATTCCCTCGAATTTTTCTTTTGAGAAATAGATTTATTAAATATTATTTTCCATTTTGAATCTGTAGTCGATTTATTTTTTTTATGAATTAGTTAAAACAAAGGATTGATGCTGGTTTCCGTGATATTTATTATGAATCCTCACATACTCAGCCCCTCCACTACGACAAGGTCTCAATCCACGAGAGGGAAATATTATAAAGCTTAATCTATATTGCACTTTATAAATAAAAAATTTATCACAATCTTTAAACAATAAATAATCTATTTCTATTTCACTTAAATATATACAATTCAAATAAATAAATAAGTTATTAAATTGATAAATAAATTAATAAAGAAATCTTAATATCTATACTTAAAAAAATTCCATCATGATGACTATAGCTCGTTTTGTATGTAAGAGCAACAGCATTCCCCAGCTCACTTTCAGCAAAAATCCAATCAATTTGCGTCAAATGTTTCGTGGTTGCATAATTATTGATTGGAATTAGATTAAATTGATTTAAAGCTTCCTCAAGTCGATCAGTGGTTGTGGATCTGCAAATATTAAAATCTCCTAAAATAACCAATTTGCTATTATTTTCTAAGCTGCGTATCCTTTCTACGTCCGACATAACTTCATTACGAAATTGTGCTATAGGAAACGTTGGATTCCTATAAACAACAATGAAGGATGTATTAAGATATTTGAAGGCAATTGATTGGTATATAGTTCTTGAGCTCAAAGACTTATTTGTCTCAAACAAGAAAACTACATTTTCGGCAATATTTTGTTTGGCATAAATCATAATTCCATTTTTGCCAATACCATTCAATCGATTGCTATCAATTCTTCTTATTATGTCGAAACCTTGTGAAGAAAAGTCTTCGCTGGGAAGAGTCCAAGTTTCGACAAAACAAAGAAAATTTGAACAACAAATAATAGGGTCGTTAAAAATATCTTCGCGATGGCTTCGAAGAGACTCAACGTTATGGTAATAAAGGGAGATGTCTTCGTTTCTGTTAACCACAAACTCATAATGCGTAGTCAAAAACTTTTCCTCTCTTAACTTTTTAAGTTCGTCTTGGACATTTTGAGCTCCAAATCTTGTTGGAGGAACAAAGTCGCCTAGAAGAAAAAGTCCTGATGCGCTAGTGGCTCTGCTGCATCCAACATACAACGAAGCTCGCTTGATGCCTCTTTTAAGATGCACGGCGACTTTGCTATATGTTGCTCCTTGGCTTTTGTGGATGGTAATAGCCTCAGCAGGAACAATTGGAAATTGTTTTCGGTCAACAGAAGCATGCTCCGATCTTCCACATTGAAAAACTCGAGAGGCTTTTACTATTGGAGTCCATTCGGGATCGGGACTATTCCGAACCTTTGATCTGGCGATAGTGCCAACCGTGGGTTCAAAAAATTTAATCCAAAGTCGCGTTACTAAATTTAAGCCATTCACTAAGCAATGGTCAATTAGCATCAGCTGACCAGTTGCTCCATTTACAAGTCCGTCACTTGTGTCTATATTGACGGTCACCATATATTTAGCAGTTGTTTTGAGATGAAGAACATATGGCAAACCCTGTGTTTCAGAGGTTTTCATATTTTGAGCATATCTTAACGTGTTTTCCCTGTTTCGTGTAGATATGTTCGCAGTTTTCACTGTATCAACAGCAGTGGAAACCAATTCTTCCGTCCCAATTTGCGCTAGTTTTAGGGAATTGTAATTATTAACTTCTTCGTTAGAAGAAAATAAATGAATGGCATCATCAGGAACTTCGCTGGGTGAAACCACTCTTTGTTTAAGGAGCTCTATATCTGCTATTGTCATGCAAGCCTCAGATAAATGATTTAGGGCTTGAGCAAATGCATGGTCGCCTCTTTGGCGCATTATTTCTGTGAGCTCAAAATACTTAAAGTTGTTCCATAAGCTATTTCCTGCTAAAACGCTATAAGGATTAATTGTCCTCTCCGAAAATATCCAACTGTCTCCAACTGGGGAAAGCTGCTTTAGATCTCCAAAAACTATAATTGATTTTCCACCAAAACTTAAGTCAGGGCTTCGGAATATTTGACGAAGCCGTTGATCCAAAAATGAAAGCATTTTAGAACCAACCATAGAAATTTCATCAATTATAATCAGTTGGAGATCAATCAACTTGCAATGAATTGTATTTAAACTATCATTGCTTAAAGGTCTTAAGGGACCTGAAGCCTGATTAATTGGAAGAGAAAACACTGAATGTAGAGTCAGTCCTCCAATTCCAAAAGCAGCTTTTCCAGTCGGAGCACATAATAAAACCTTTGCTGAATCCGTAGCACCAGGAAGCTTATTTGCTCGCCAAGTCACAGACTGATAAATGGTAGAAATCAGTCTGCTTTTTCCTACACCGGCCCCTCCACCAACATATTCGTAAAAAATATTTTTACTAACAACATTATGCATCACATGTGCATAATATAGTCTTTGTTTGTAATTAAGGGATCGAGTTAGCGAGCAAAGGTCATCATTGGAAACTAACGGGGGGAGTCTAATTAATTGAAGTTCGCCGTCTTCTTCAGGGTTGTTTATCGCATTGTCTTCCTGAAGAATATTTACGTTTCGCTCTATATTTGGTACAGCCAAAGCTCTAAACTCTTCGTCTAAAAATTGTGAGGCAGGTTCTTCCGCATCAGGAGCACTATCTCCCCTATCCTCTTGTAAATCTTCCAGAACTCTTTCTAACTCCATATCATCAAACACATCATAGTTCCTTTTCATTATCTTAATGGCTTCATGGTTTACTCGGAATGTGTTTTCAATGTCGTTGGAAAGAAGTTCAGCTTCTTCATTTCGCCAAGGATAGAAGAGCATTAAATGCTCTCGGAAATAATCGCAAGGTGAAGAGTTTATGCTAAAGCGAACCCACCTTAGAATCAGGGGATGCCTACGTTTCTTAACGCAACCAGACCCATCCATCAGTGGATAACTTTGCTCAGCAACTTCATCTTCGTCATCTACCTCCACATCATTTGCTTCATCATAGTCTTCCCTATGATTAGCGGCAGATCGTGCAATCCGCTTGACAAATCTGTACCAAGCTGCGAAATCTGCTAAACAAATTCCTTCCAACTGCTCATGCCTTTGCACATATCGGTCAAGAATATTACGCTCAAAAATATCCACCGAGTTGTTTGGAAGTCGCTCTAATTCTTCATTTGAGCGAGCCAATCGAACTCGTTTGTCTGGATGGCAAGTGTTTACAAAAATAGTACCTTCACTTGCCTCCGACATATGCAGACCCAAAATATTGTAAGCTGCTTCTTGGGCCGATATTTCTGTTGCGTTAATAAACTTATTCCCTAGGTGCTGTAATTTCCTTTTAATAGAAATATTCCCATGGCTTATTTCTGCCATGGCTTCACGGAGCAACTGCGATACGCCTCTGTTTGATTTGTTTATGTAGTTAATGATATAACTACAACAGGCGTACGCATCTAGGATAAATTGAATATCCATATTAGCTCTGTGCAAGCCTAGAATATCTCTATTATAAGCATTGAGCAGTCGGTCGGAGAATTGTCTGCGAAGAAAAATTTGTGGCTTTTTTAAGCTGGAACGTAAGGCTAGCTTGTAGGCTTCAAAATTAGTTTCAAGGTGGGACAGAAAATGATCAAAATTGTTAAATAAAGCTGCGTCTTCATTTGAAATGGTCCTTAAAGCTTCCTTAATTTTTTTAAACAAAGTTTTATGATCTTCAATATTGACTTCGTTTTCTTCTATTGGATGCAAAATAAGCGTTTCGGGCATAGGAGGATATGGCATATTGAATCGGCAGAACTCCTGTCCGCGTAACTCTCTTAGGCAAGAAGCACTATGCTTGTGGCGTTGATACTGAATTACTTCTTGTAGTTCAGTATCGTCTCCATTTGTAGTAATAAACCTATCAATAAAGTTTATTACTTGCTCGGTATTTTCGTTGTCTTCGAGCTTAGGAGCACCAGCAAGCCAGTACATGCCATGAGAATGTGGAGATCCTCTGTGCTGGAACTCGATTCTCCAATAAAAATGAGAAAGATTGAATTCCCCAAAAATATCGGTTTTGAACAATTTCATTAATTGTCGCAACCTGTAATCGAAGTATCGAGAGCACGTCACTGGATCGGATCGGATTAACCGAGCCTTTTCGGAGCTGGAAAGAGCTGCCGCTTCTTCCTCGCTTATAGCCCTATTATCCAATAGAAGAGACAGGATAACTAAAAGTTCATTCCACTTAGTTTCAGCAGCGGAAAGGGTTATAAAAAACGTTGGCAGCCCAAATTGTCGAATCATGGCTATAACTTTTTTTTTTCCAGCCTCCCAATGAGCTGGTGCAGACCGTAAGCCTTTCAGGATGTGGTAGCCATCATCATGTTGCACAAGACGGTCAACAAATGATTCATCCCGCAGATTACCAGCGGTAACCGCTCCTGACTTTTTGCGTAAAGCAATTGAAATTGAATTTTGTATGCGCTGCATTTCGTAAAATTTATACATGTATAAAACTTTTGGAACTACAGCGCAACGACGGTCGTAAAAACGGATTTGGGATCTGGCTTTTTTCGCATAGGTTGTATTTCCTTTAAATATTTCTCCGCAAGAAATAGTTGGAAAGGAAAGTTCCTCTGCGTCTTCGTCAAGCGTTAAGCTTGTTGGCCGACGGCCTTCACCCGGTGCCAATGCAATGCGCTGAATTGCAGTATCATTATTTTCCAATAATGTTTCATGGCCTCCGGGATTTAAATTTTCTTCGAGCTCTGAAGCATTTTGGGAGTGGTGCTGCTGGTGAAGAAGTTGCTCTACTGCTTCGCGATCAGATTCGTCCGCAATAAAAGGAATATCATTAATTCCTTGAAGTTCTGTTAGCCATGATTCGTTTAGTGAAATGTTGTGCTTTCTGTAGAGCTCGGTACTTACTAAGTACCGTACAGCTTCAAGGACCCGAGCGGGTCGAATAGTTTCAGTCATGAAATTGTGAGCGTACTCTAGTCTCCTTTTTAAATGGACTTGGATGACATGGGTAGAGTCGAAAGAGCGTGGAAGCGCAGTCACAATATCGGGAACTGAAATTGGAACATTCACCACTGCCCCTCTGATTCCACATTGCCTTTCATAGCCGAGGGAAATAATCCTCATAAAAGGGATTCTCGGTGAAATAAGGCGTTCTTCGAGGCAGGTGAGTCCATTTAAGCACTCAGGTATTTCTGGGAAATCGAACCCATTAGAAAGGCAGAGTGATGGGAGCTTACCAAGAGAAATGGCACGACGACAAGTGTGGCAAAAGTTATATTTGCCGGACGGACTGGGAAATTTTCTTGACAAATAAAAGGCGTTGCCAACGTTTAGGAGAGGAAATTTAGAGGAGATAGCCAGGATTGATAATCCACTTACCTGCGAACGGAACCATGTTCCTCCACAGCAAATACAAATAGCCGTTGGGCCTTCCTTAATGTTTCTGTGGTACAGATCCCTCGCTGATGATCGAATCCTATTTCGCTGTTGTCCTCGTTCCCGTGCCAGTTCATCCTCCGAAAGTTGAGCTCTTGCGTCCATGTTTCTTTGCGACTGCCTTTGGGAGGCATCCAGTCGATTTTGTGAGTCCATCCTAAAGTTTAATAATCGATCCTCTGCCATTTGCCGAATTTGTTCTTCCCGAATCCTCCGCTGTTGTCGTGTTTCCCGGCGTTGTGATGTGTTTATCCGTTGCTCCTGTGATCTAGCGATGGGATTTCTCCTGGTTGCTCTCCTGTTATCGGCGTCCCTTTCCCGTTCTCGCTGCCTGTCTTCCATATCCCTTCGTCGCTGTCGGTGCTCTCCAGTGTTCCTTTCCTGTTCCCTTGCACGTTCCTCTGGGTCCTCGCGATGAGCAGCTCGTGCTGCGGCGTCCCGAATCCGCTCTGAAATTCGAAATTCGGGATTGTTCCTCCGAGTGGCATGGTCAGCAGTATTTTGCACCTGCTCTTGTCGCCGCTCCTCGGTGTCTTCTCGCCGAATAGTACGCGCTGCGGCGTCCCGAACCCGTTCAGGATTTCGGTACTCCGGAATAGTCCTCCGATTAGAGTGCTCAGCAGTGTTTCGCAACTGCTCTCGTCGTCGCTCCTCGGGGTCCTCTCGACGGATCGCGTGTGCATCCATGTCCCGGATCCGTTCAGGAATTCGAAACTCCGGAAAAGTCCTCCGAGTAGAGTGCTCAGCAGTGTTTCGCAACTGCTCTCGTCTTCGCTCCTCGGGGTCCTCTCGACGGATCGAATGTGCATCCATGTCCCGAATCCGCGGAACGCATTTCTGGAGTTAGTCCTCCGAGACGCATGCTCAGCAGTGTTTCGCAACTGCTCTTGTCTTCGCTCCTCAGAGTTCTGTCGACGATTCGAATGTCTTGCAGCATCCTCAATACGCTCCGCAGAACGCATTTCTGGGTTAGTCCTCCGAGACGCATGCTCAGCAGTGTTTCGCAACTGCTCTTGTCTTCGCTCCTCAGAGTTCTGTCGACGATTCGAATGTCTTGCAGCATCCTCAATACGCTCCGCAGAACGCATTTCTGGGTTAGTCCTCCGAGACGCATGCTCAGCAGTGTTTCGCAACTGCTCTTGTCTTCGCTCCTCAGAGTCCTCCCGGCGATTTGAATGCGCTTGTGCGTCCCGAATTCGTTCAAGGTTGCGAACCCTTTCACTTCTTCTCCGCTGCGCGCGGGCAGTGGAATCCTGAGCACGACTTTCCTCCCGAAAGTTAGGGTTATTGTCGCGAACATTGGCGATATGTTGAGAGTTTCGAGCTCTTATTTGGGACGCATTCCGTTCATAGCGGGCTCTACTGCGACTTAAAGCAGCTTGGCGACGTTGCTCCTGTGACAAATGTGATACACGTGGCATTTTTTATAGTGCTGTATGAAAAAATAAAAATTATGAAATGATATATATATAAAATCACCTGCATGGAATGCCATTTTATGAGAATTTGAAAGTTATTAGTAAAATGTACTTACCAAAGTTTGTGTTTCGAATAGCACGCTATTACATTTAATTTTTATCACTTGTAAAAAATAATTTGTATCACTTGTAAAAAATAATTTTTATCACTTGTAAAAAATAATTTGTATCACTTGTAAAAAATAATTTGTATCACTTGTAAAAAATATTTTTGCACTTGTAACAGACAGAGTAACGTCGTCACTCGATAAATTTTTTCATTGACTGATCTACGGAATATAGGATTTCTAAATATATAGCCAAGTTAGGTAATATCCCAAATTAAAAAGAATTATCCCTAGATCCTTTAAAGGTTCCCTAGTTTGACCCTTTTAAAAAAGGCAATAAAAAATCATGTTTTTGTATGTACCTGTGCTACCTGTTGTGCAATTTAAATGTTATGAATAATTTTGGTCCTAGAAAAGGTATTACCTGATATTGTACAGTTACAAAGCCACTCATACCTGCGTTACCGGTTGCGAAGTTCAGGATCTTTGTACAATTCCTGCCCCTTGCACGTGTTCATTGAACCAATTGAACGTTTGCCAAATTTGACCTGTTTACCAAGTTATAATGGGATAATCCCGTGGATTTCTTTAAATAAAATGTCTCTGTTATCTAAAAAGTAATGGGTTGTAAACTAAAGCATGTAAACCCAGTCGTAATTTGTATGACCGTTACTGCCCGTTACTGTCACTCCCTTGCATTATAAAAGTGGCTGAAAAAGGTAGATACGTTCAATTCAAATTTTGAAGAATATAATTTACAGAATATTCTGCAAGGGTATATCAACTTCGGCTCCGCCCGAAGTTAACTTTCCTTTCTTGTTTTTTATGAATTAGTTAAAACAAAGGATTGATGCTGGTTTCCGTGATATTTATTATGAATCCTCACATACTCAGCCCCCTCACCACGACAAGGTCTCAATCCACGAGAGGGAAATATTATAAAGCTTAATCTATATTGCACTTTATAAATAAAAAATTTATCACAATCTTTAAACAATAAATAATCTATTTCTATTTCACTTAAATATATACAATTCAAATAAATAAATAAGTTATTAAATTGATAAATAAATTAATAAAGAAATCTTAATATCTATACTTAAAAAAAATTCCATCATGATGACTATAGCTCGTTTTGTATGTAAGAGCAACAGCATTCCCCAGCTCACTTTTCAGCAAAAATCCAATCAATTTGCGTCAAATGTTTCGTGGTTGCATAATTATTGATTGGAATTAGATTAAATTGATTTAAAGCTTCCTCAAGTCGATCAGTGGTTGTGGATCTGCAAATATTAAAATCTCCTAAAATAACCAATTTGCTATTATTTTCTAAGCTGCGTATCCTTTCTACGTCCGACATAACTTCATTACGAAATTGTGCTATAGGAAACGTTGGATTCCTATAAACAACAATGAAGGATGTATTAAGATATTTGAAGGCAATTGATTGGTATATAGTTCTTGAGCTCAAAGACTTATTTGTCTCAAACAAGAAAACTACATTTTCGGCAATATTTTGTTTGGCATAAATCATAATTCCATTTTTGCCAATACCATTCAATCGATTGCTATCAATTCTTCTTATTATGTCGAAACCTTGTGAAGAAAAGTCTTCGCTGGGAAGAGTCCAAGTTTCGACAAAACAAAGAAAATTTGAACAACAAATAATAGGGTCGTTAAAAATATCTTCGCGATGGCTTCGAAGAGACTCAACATTATGGTAATAAAGGGAGATGTCTTCGTTTCTGTTAACCACAAACTCATAATGCGTAGTCAAAAACTTTTCCTCTCTTAACTTTTTAAGTTCGTCTTGGACATTTTGAGCTCCAAATCTTGTTGGAGGAACAAAGTCGCCTAGAAGAAAAAGTCCTGATGCGCTAGTGGCTCTGCTGCATCCAACATACAACGAAGCTCGCTTGATGCCTCTTTTAAGATGCACGGCGACTTTGCTATATGTTGCTCCTTGGCTTTTGTGGATGGTAATAGCCTCAGCAGGAACAATTGGAAATTGTTTTCGGTCAACAGAAGCATGCTCCGATCTTCCACATTGAAAAACTCGAGAGGCTTTTACTATTGGAGTCCATTCGGGATCGGGACTATTCCGAACCTTTGATCTGGCGATAGTGCCAACCGTGGGTTCAAAAAATTTAATCCAAAGTCGCGTTACTAAATTTAAGCCATTCACTAAGCAATGGTCAATTAGCATCAGCTGACCAGTTGCTCCATTTACAAGTCCGTCACTTGTGTCTATATTGACGGTCACCATATATTTAGCAGTTGTTTTGAGATGAAGAACATATGGCAAACCCTGTGTTTCAGAGGTTTTCATATTTTGAGCATATCTTAACGTGTTTTCCCTGTTTCGTGTAGATATGTTCGCAGTTTTCACTGTATCAACAGCAGTGGAAACCAATTCTTCCGTCCCAATTTGCGCTAGTTTTAGGGAATTGTAATTATTAACTTCTTCGTTAGAAGAAAATAAATGAATGGCATCATCAGGAACTTCGCTGGGTGAAACCACTCTTTGTTTAAGGAGCTCTATATCTGCTATTGTCATGCAAGCCTCAGATAAATGATTTAGGGCTTGAGCAAATGCATGGTCGCCTCTTTGGCGCATTATTTCTGTGAGCTCAAAATACTTAAAGTTGTTCCATAAGCTATTTCCTGCTAAAACGCTATAAGGATTAATTGTCCTCTCCGAAAATATCCAACTGTCTCCAACTGGGGAAAGCTGCTTTAGATCTCCAAAAACTATAATTGATTTTCCACCAAAACTTAAGTCAGGGCTTCGGAATATTTGACGAAGCCGTTGATCCAAAAATGAAAGCATTTTAGAACCAACCATAGAAATTTCATCAATTATAATCAGTTGGAGATCAATCAACTTGCAATGAATTGTATTTAAACTATCATTGCTTAAAGGTCTTAAGGGACCTGAAGCCTGATTAATTGGAAGAGAAAACACTGAATGTAGAGTCAGTCCTCCAATTCCAAAAGCAGCTTTTCCAGTCGGAGCACATAATAAAACCTTTGCTGAATCCGTAGCACCAGGAAGCTTATTTGCTCGCCAAGTCACAGACTGATAGATGGTAGAAATCAGTCTGCTTTTTCCTACACCGGCCCCTCCACCAACATATTCGTAAAACATATTTTTACTAACAACATTATGCATCACATGTGCATAATATAGTCTTTGTTTGTAATTAAGGGACCGAGTTAGCGAGCAAAGGTCATCATTGGAAACTAACGGGGGAGTCTAATTAATTGAAGTTCGCCGTCTTCTTCAGGGTTGTTTATCGCATTGTCCTCCTGAAGAATATTTACGTTCCGCTCTATATTTGGTACAGCCAAAGCTCTAAACTCTTCGTCTAAAAATTGTGAGGCAGGTTCTTCCGCATCAGGAGCATTATCTCCCCTATCCTCTTGCAAATCTTCCAGAACTCTTTCTAACTCCATATCATCAAACACATCATAGTTCCTTTTCATTATCTTAATGGCTTCATGGTTTACTCGGAATGTGTTTTCAATGTCGTTGGAAAGAAGTTCAGCTTCTTCATTTCGCCAAGGATAGAAGAGCATTAAATGCTCTCGGAAATAATCGCAAGGTGAAGAGTTTATGCTAAAGCGAACCCACCTTAGAATCAGGGGATGCCTACGTTTCTTAACGCAACCAGACCCATCCATCAGTGGATAACTTTGCTCAGCAACTTCATCTTCGTCATCTACCTCCACATCATTTGCTTCATCATAGTCTTCCCTATGATTAGCGGCAGATCGTGCAATCCGCTTGACAAATCTGTACCAAGCTGCGAAATCTGCTAAACAAATTCCTTCCAACTGCTCATGCCTTTGCACATATCGGTCAAGAATATTACGCTCAAAAATATCCACCGAGTTGTTTGGAAGTCGCTCTAATTCTTCATTTGAGCGAGCCAATCGAACTCGTTTGTCTGGATGGCAAGTGTTTACAAAAATAGTACCTTCACTTGCCTCCGACATATGCAGACCCAAAATATTGTAAGCTGCTTCTTGGGCCGATATTTCTGTTGCGTTAATAAACTTATTCCCTAGGTGCTGTAATTTCCTTTTAATAGAAATATTCCCATGGCTTATTTCTGCCATGGCTTCACGGAGCAACTGCGATACGCCTCTGTTTGATTTGTTTATGTAGTTAATGATATAACTACAACAGGCGTACGCATCTAGGATAAATTGAATATCCATATTAGCTCTGTGCAAGCCTAGAATATCTCTATTATAAGCATTGAGCAGTCGGTCGGAGAATTGTCTGCGAAGAAAAATTTGTGGCTTTTTTAAGCTGGAACGTAAGGCTAGCTTGTAGGCTTCAAAATTAGTTTCAAGGTGGGACAGAAAATGATCAAAATTGTTAAATAAAGCTGCGTCTTCATTTGAAATGGTCCTTAAAGCTTCCTTAATTTTTTTAAACAAAGTTTTATGATCTTCAATATTGACTTCGTTTTCTTCTATTGGATGCAAAATAAGCGTTTCGGGCATAGGAGGATATGGCATATTGAATCGGCAGAACTCCTGTCCGCGTAACTCTCTTAGGCAAGAAGCACTATGCTTGTGGCGTTGATACTGAATTACTTCTTGTAGTTCAGTATCGTCTCCATTTGTAGTAATAAACCTATCAATAAAGTTTATTACTTGCTCGGTATTTTCGTTGTCTTCGAGCTTAGGAGCACCAGCAAGCCAGTACATGCCATGAGAATGTGGAGATCCTCTGTGCTGGAACTCGATTCTCCAATAAAAATGAGAAAGATTGAATTCCCCAAAAATATCGGTTTTGAACAATTTCATTAATTGTCGCAACCTGTAATCGAAGTATCGAGAGCACGTCACTGGATCGGATCGGATTAACCGAGCCTTTTCGGAGCTGGAAAGAGCTGCCGCTTCTTCCTCGCTTATAGCCCTATTATCCAATAGGAGAGACAGGATAACTAAAAGTTCATTCCACTTAGTTTCAGCAGCGGAAAGGGTTATAAAAAACGTTGGCAGCCCAAATTGTCGAATCATGGCTATAACTTTTTTTTTCTCAGCCTCCCAATGAGCTGGTGCAGACCGTAAGCCTTTCAGGATGTGGTAGCCATCATCATGTTGCACAAGACGGTCAACAAATGATACATCCCGCAGATTACCAGCGGTAACCGCTCCTGACTTTTTGCGTAAAGCAATTGAAATTGAATTTTGTATGCGCTGCATTTCGTAAAATTTATACATGTATAAAACTTTTGGAACTACAGCGCAACGACGGTCGTAAAAACGGATTTGGGATCTGGCTTTTTTCGCATAGGTTGTATTTCCTTTAAATATTTCTCCGCAAGAAATAGTTGGAAAGGAAAGTTCCTCTGCGTCTTCGTCAAGCGTTAAGCTTGTTGGCCGACGGCCTTCACCCGGTGCCAATGCAATGCGCTGAATTGCAGTATCATTATTTTCCAATAATGTTTCATGGCCTCCGGGATTTAAATTTTCTTCGAGCTCTGAAGCATTTTGGGAGTGGTGCTGCTGGTGAAGAAGTTGCTCTACTGCTTCGCGATCAGATTCGTCCGCAATAAAAGGAATATCATTAATTCCTTGAAGTTCTGTTAGCCATGATTCGTTTAGTGAAATGTTGTGCTTTCTGTAGAGCTCGGTACTTACTAAGTACCGTACAGCTTCAAGGACCCGAGCGGGTCGAATAGTTTCAGTCATGAAATTGTGAGCGTACTCTAGTCTCCTTTTTAAATGGACTTGGATGACATGGGTAGAGTCGAAAGAGCGTGGAAGCGCAGTCACAATATCGGGAACTGAAATTGGAACATTCACCACTGCCCCTCTGATTCCACATTGCCTTTCATAGCCGAGGGAAATAATCCTCATAAAAGGGATTCTCGGTGAAATAAGGCGTTCTTCGAGGCAGGTGAGTCCATTTAAGCACTCAGGTATTTCTGGGAAATCGAACCCATTAGAAAGGCAGTGTGATGGGAGCTTACCAAGAGAAATGGCACGACGACAAGTGTGGCAAAAGTTATATTTGCCGGACGGACTGGGAAATTTTCTTGACAAATAAAAGGCGTTGCCAACGTTTAGGAGAGGAAATTTAGAGGAGATAGCCAGGATTGATAATCCACTTACCTGCGAACGGAACCATGTTCCTCCACAGCAAATACAAATAGCCGTTGGGCCTTCCTTAATGTTTCTGTGGTACAGATCCCTCGCTGATGATCGAATCCTATTTCGCTGTTGTCCTCGTTCCCGTGCCAGTTCATCCTCCGAAAGTTGAGCTCTTGCGTCCATGTTTCTTTGCGACTGCCTTTGGGAGGCATCCAGTCGATTTTGTGAGTCCATCCTAAAGTTTAATAATCGATCCTCTGCCATTTGCCGAATTTGTTCTTCCCGAATCCTCCGCTGTTGTCGTGTTTCCCGGCGTTGTGATGTGTTTATCCGTTGCTCCTGTGATCTAGCGATGGGATTTCTCCTGGTTGCTCTCCTGTTATCGGCGTCCCTTTCCCGTTCTCGCTGCCTGTCTTCCATATCCCTTCGTCGCTGTCGGTGCTCTCCAGTGTTCCTTTCCTGTTCCCTTGCACGTTCCTCTGGGTCCTCGCGATGAGCAGCTCGTGCTGCGGCGTCCCGAATCCGCTCTGAAATTCGAAATTCGGGATTGTTCCTCCGAGTGGCATGGTCAGCAGTATTTTGCACCTGCTCTTGTCGCCGCTCCTCGGTGTCTTCTCGCCGAATAGTACGCGCTGCGGCGTCCCGAACCCGTTCAGGATTTCGGTACTCCGGAATAGTCCTCCGATTAGAGTGCTCAGCAGTGTTTCGCAACTGCTCTCGTCGTCGCTCCTCGGGGTCCTCTCGACGGATCGCGTGTGCATCCATGTCCCGGATCCGTTCAGGAATTCGAAACTCCGGAAAAGTCCTCCGAGTAGAGTGCTCAGCAGTGTTTCGCAACTGCTCTCGTCTTCGCTCCTCGGGGTCCTCTCGACGGATCGAATGTGCATCCATGTCCCGAATCCGCGGAACGCATTTCTGGGTTAGTCCTCCGAGACGCATGCTCAGCAGTGTTTCGCAACTGCTCTTGTCTTCGCTCCTCAGAGTTCTGTCGACGATTCGAATGTCTTGCAGCATCCTCAATACGCTCCGCAGAACGCATTTCTGGGTTAGTCCTCCGAGACGCATGCTCAGCAGTGTTTCGCAACTGCTCTTGTCTTCGCTCCTCAGAGTTCTGTCGACGATTCGAATGTCTTGCAGCATCCTCAATACGCTCCGCAGAACGCATTTCTGGGTTAGTCCTCCGAGACGCATGCTCAGCAGTGTTTCGCAACTGCTCTTGTCTTCGCTCCTCAGAGTCCTCCCGGCGATTTGAATGCGCTTGTGCGTCCCGAATTCGTTCAAGGTTGCGAACCCTTTCACTTCTTCTCCGCTGCGCGCGGGCAGTGGAATCCTGAGCACGACTTTCCTCCCGAAAGTTAGGTTTATTGTCGCGAACATTGGCGATATGTTGAGAGTTTCGAGCTCTTATTTGGGACGCATTCCGTTCATAGCGGGCTCTACTGCGACTTAAAGCAGCTTGGCGACGTAGCTCCTGTGACAAATGTGATACACGTGGCATTTTTTATAGTGCTGTATGAAAAAATAAAAATTATGAAATGATATATATATAAAATCACCTGCATGGAATGCCATTTTATGAGAATTTGAAAGTTATTAGTAAAATGTACTTACCAAAGTTTGTGTTTCGAATAGCACGCTATTACATTTAATTTTTATCACTTGTAAAAAATAATTTGTATCACTTGTAAAAAATAATTTTTATCACTTGTAAAAAATAATTTGTATCACTTGTAAAAAATAATTTGTATCACTTGTAAAAAATATTTTTGCACTTGTAACAGACAGAGTAACGTCGTCACTCGATAAATTTTTTCATTGACTGATCTACGGAATATAGGATTTCTAAATATATAGCCCAGTTAGGTAATATCCCAAATTAAAAAGAATTATCCCTAGATCCTTTAAAGGTTCCCTAGTTTGACCCTTTTAAAAAAGGCAATAAAAAATCATGTTTTTGTATGTACCTGTGCTACCTGTTGTGCAATTTAAATGTTATGAATAATTTTGGTCCTAGAAAAGGTATTACCTGATATTGTACAGTTACAAAGCCACTCATACCTGCGTTACCGGTTGCGAAGTTCAGGATCTTTGTACAATTCCTGCCCCTTGCACGTGTTCATTGAACCAATTGAACGTTTGCCAAATTTGACCTGTTTACCAAGTTATAATGGGATAATCCCGTGGATTTCTTTAAATAAAATGTCTCTGTTATCTAAAAAGTAATGGGTTGTAAACTAAAGCATGTAAACCCAGTCGTAATTTGTATGACCGTTACTGCCCGTTACTGTCACTCCCTTGCATTATAAAAGTGGCTGAAAAAGGTAGATACGTTCAATTCAAATTTTGAAGAATATAATTTACAGAATATTCTGCAAGGGTATATCAACTTCGGCTCCGCCCGAAGTTAACTTTCCTTTCTTGTTTTATGCATACCTTGATCAGGGTAAAAGCGCGGGCTGATCGGACGTCTATATCCTATAGCTCCCATAGGAGCAATAAGGTGAAATCGGTTAAAATTTAATGATTTTTAGAATATTTCGCGCAGTATATAAGCTATTGACATGAACCCTTCCAAATAGTATTTTTTTATGAATACCTTGATAAGGGTAAAAGCGCATGCCATTCGGTCTATATCCTATAGCACCCATAGGAACAATACGGTGAAATCGGTCCAAATTTGATGATTTTCAGAATATTTCGAGCAGTGTGTAAGCTATTGACATACATTTTTCCATGTCTTTTTTATTTACGCATATCTAGATCAGGGTAAAAGTGCTTGCCGATCGGACGTCTATATCTTCTGGCTTCCGTAGGAAAAATTGTTAAAGGCTGCAAAAATATCCCTTTTTTTCTATTTTTATATGAAATTTTTGCTGTATAAAAGCAATTGACATGAAACTATGCAAATCTACTTTATTTATGTTTACCTTATTACTTTCGCTACTTTTTCAATTTTATCAATTTCGGCAAAGTCTGCAAGGGCATTAAAACTTCGGCTTGCCGAAGTTAGCTTTCGTCCTCGTTATTAATTATATTTATTGTGGATCCTGTGTCTATAAGGCATTTGTATGTGCAACCTTTGTATGCTATTTCTATGTGTTTGTAATTTAATTTTATTATTTATAGGAATGGTTGCCCCTAGATTATACTCTAGTGACGATAGGTTGCTAAATCAACACTTAAATTGGTTTAACTCGGAGGGATCATGCGTATGAGGGCCAAACACACAGCGATGCTCACTCGTAGAACGCAGAGTAGTTGAATACACAAGTATTGCTTGAGTACTGATTTTATTAGGGCAAAAGGTCAGGTTTATATACACGTTTTCAGAGTCAAGGGGGCACCATACCAAAGAAGTGGTATGGGGCTGTTAATTAAAAATACATTGCATTGCTTATGTTCTAAGATATACATATAAGATATATACAGAGTCATCATTATTGTCTCCCACACAAGCAGTTTATACGCTAGGGTTAGTAAAAATAGAAAAGGTAGCTCAGGCAGAGCTGGCGCTGTCCGTGGTGAACAGGTGTTCAACATCATCCAACGTTGATCTCAAAGGCGTCGGATACTGGCATCTGGTGATGTCTTCTTGGGGAGTTGGTTAACGCTGGCCTCTCTGGCAAGTCGGTGTCCTTTGACGATGGCGAAGTTAATTGATGTGACTTTTTTACATAAAATGTTATCACCCCAAGTGATAAAATTAGGGCGACATATGCACCTATGTGGTGATGTTGTAGATCGACGATCTCGTTTGGCATTTTTATACCCTTGCAGAGGGTATTATAATTTCAGTCAAAAGTTTGCAACGCAATGAAGGAGACATTTCCGACCATATAAAGTATATATATTCTTGATAACCATCATCAGGAGAGTCGATCTAGCTATCTGCTTGAAACTTTAACAAAAGTTGTCATACCTATATCATATAGCTCGTATAGGAACAATCGTATAGGAACTTTGTTGTTTTTTGTTCTTTGGGATTTGGTAATATTAAAATATTATGGAATTACGGTTTTAATTTTATTAGTATCGGATAACTATATCATATAGCTGCCATAGAATCGATGGCAAAATGCAGTGCAAAATCAACATAGCTTCATTGTTTTTAGTAATATAGGCCTAGAAATCGAAATGTAGTCGATTTGTAATAGCTGCAAGGGTATATAAACATCGGCTTGCCGAAGTTTGCTTCCTTTCTTGTTATTTGTATTCTCGGAATCAATTCTTTACTGAGCTCATTTAATTCATTATAACTTAGCTTCAATGAATTATTTTTTTATTCGGACGTTGATGCACTATGATCAGCGCAAACAAGTGGCCCTTACGACACCAAGCAGTGCTTGTTACGCGCGGAGCCTAATAGGCGTAAAAACGAGATCGCGAGAAGTTAAAAGCACAATGTAGAAGCGGACAGACTAAGATTACAAATACGTACGAGACTAATACTAATACTAATTTTGTGCTAGGTAAGATAAAATTAATGATTTTAGGCTTGGCAAAGAGTCGGTAGTAGAAATAATGTGGTATAGTCTATTATAGTCGTTACACAGTACTCTAAACGGTTCATGCATATCAAAGTTAGATCTACAAATATTTAATGTAAGAGGAACATAGTTCCTGGTAATTCTATTAGGCACGGAGAAGCTTATGCGACCCAGTAACTCGGGACTCTCCACATCCCCGTGAATAAGTTTATAGATAAAAGTTGTGCCAAGCATCGTTCTACGGTTTACTAAGGATGGTAGATTAATTAGGAGAAGTCTACTAGAGTAGGATGGTAAAATAAGGCTTGCATTCCAGTTAAGGCCCCGTAGAGCAAATAATAAAAAGTTCTTTTGCACAGACTCTATCCGGTCTATATGTACACCATACTGAGGACTCCAAACTGCAGAACAGTACTCCAGGATTGGACGGACTAGTGAAATGAAGAGAGTCTTTGTAACATAGGGATCATCGAATTCCTTTGACCACCTTTTAATAAATCCAAGTACTCCCCTGGCTTTATTCACCATAGAAGTAATATGGTCACCAAACTTAAGTTTAGGGTCAAGGAGGACGCCAAGGTAATCAACATGCGTAATTCTAGACAACGCGCAACCACCCAGCGTATACGTTGCATATTGTGGGTTCACCCGAAAAAATGTCATTACTTTGCACTTAGAGCTATTTAAATCCAAAAGATTTTCACAACACCATGTTTGAAAAGCGTTTAGGTCAGATTGTAAGTCTGAACTGCTAGAAATTTCGTTATATTGCAGGCATAACTTAACGTCATCTGCGTACATAAGGACACGCGACTTTGTCAAGACTAGAGGGAGATCGTTTATAAATAAAGTAAAAAGAAGTGGGCCAAGGTGGCTTCCTTGTGGGACGCCTGAAGTAACTCGGATCAAATCAGAGATCGAGTTTTTAAAGAGGACTCGTTGAGTCCTACCACTCAGATAACTTGAGATCCATGTTAGAAGATCACATGGAAATCCTAATAAGTCTAGCTTTAATACAAGTAGCGAGTGATTTACTGAATCAAACGCTTTACTAAAGTCAGTGTAAACTACGTCAGTCTGGATGTTCTTTCTAAAGCCATTTATTACAAAAGACGTTAGCTCCAAGAGGTTTGTCGTCGTAGATCTTCGCCTTATAAATCCATGTTGACATGGAGATATAATCGATCTACAAAGATAATTTGGATATGCCTCTGTAATTACTTGTATTGCATTTATTTCCTTTCTTATGAAGGGGAATGACAAATGACTCCTTCCAAATACGTGGGAAATGAGATGTTTTTAAAGACAAGGTAAGCAATTTGTACAGAGGTCTACACAGAGTTTCAGCACAGTACCTCAGCACGCAGCCTGGAACTCCGTCCGGACCCGGTGAATAGATAGGCTTAACTTTATGAAGATCCAAAAGAAGGGAGCTTTCGCTTAACCTCGGACAAAAAATCAAGTTCGACTTGGGTATGGCATTTGAATAAGACGGATTTGGACGGGATGAAACAGAATATGTTGTCTGGAAAAACTGGGCAAATAGATCGGCAATTGCCTGATCAGAATTTGCCGTAGAGTTTTCGAATGATTGTGATGCAGGGTAACAGGCTGATTTACGCTTAGTGTTAACAAAATTATAAAACTGTTTTGGATCTTGTGAAAATTGGACCCTACAACGAGTCAAATAGCTTTTATAACACCGGGCGTTAAGCACGATAAAATTTGACCGAGCCCTTAGGTACCGAGAGAAGGCAGATTGTGAACCGCACATTTTAAATTTATTGAAAAGTCTGGACTTAATATATTTTAGGTGGGACAACTCTTTATTAAACCACGGAGGTTTATTTGAAATTGACGGATAGTATAACGGAACACACAGATAAAAGAAGGAATTCAATGCATTATAAAAGATATTAACGGCCTTAGCCACGTTAGTGCATGAATAAAATTCGGACCAGTCATAGCCGGATATAAAAGTATTTAAAAGATCAAAGTTTGCCTTACGAAAGCAGCGGATTCGTTTAACCGACTTTTCGGATTTTTTATTCAGCTCTGTTCTTGCGTCTACAGTCAGCTCTAGAGTTGGATGATAAGGATCTTCCGGTTGTGTAAGTGGTGACGTTCTTGATAGGCAAACGCCTTCTGAATTTGAAACAAAACACAAGTCCAGTAAACGTCCTAAGGAGTTCTTAACATGGTTCACTTGGGATAGCGCAATGTCAAGCAAGCCGTCAATAAAGTCATGCTGCGCTAAAGGAAGTAAAATATTAGAGTTTTCGTCAGGGGACCATGTCGCACTAGGTATATTAAAATCACCTAATACAATTAACTGATCTCGATCCGACAGTTTTTTGGAAATGGACTGAATAACGGAAAGGTGATTTGCGTAAATAGGGAACTCAGATGATGGTGGGATATATGAACAAGTAATATACACAAAACTACCGGGAAACGATAATTTTATACCTAGGAATTCGATGTTATAAAATTCTTCGAAAGTTAGTAATTCAGACGAAAAGGTGGAGTCGACAGCAATTAGGACCCCACCTCCCCGTCTGGACTGACGATCAAGCCTATAAATTGTGTACTTACCCGGGAGAATTTCGGAGCTAAGAATATCCGGCCTTAACCAGGTCTCTGTACATACCATAATATTATATGGGAAAGAAAAACTATCCGAATACAATTTAGACAGCTTACTAAGTAAGCCTCTTGTATTCTGATAGCAAAGAAGAAAAGAGGAGGCTAGTTTTTTGGGACAGAAGAGGATGTGGAGAGCGCTGGGGATGGTTCTTTAATGGTGTTTTCCATTTCCCCTGAACTATTCTTTTTATACCCTTGCAGAGGGTATTATAATTTTGGTCAAAAGTGTGCAACGGAGTGAAGGAGACATCTCCGACCCTATAAAGTATATATATTCTTGATCAGGATCACCTCCTGAGTTGATATAAGCATGTCCGTCTGTCCGTCTGTCCGTCTGTCCGTCTGTCTGTCCGTCTGTCCGTCTGTCCGTCTGTCCGTCTGTCTGTTTCTACGCAAACTAGTCTCTCAGTTTTAAAGATATGGAATTGAAACTTTGTACACACCCTTCTTTCCTTTGCACGCAGTATATAAGTCGGAACGGCCTGGATCGGCCAACTATATCCTATAGCTGCCATATAACTGATTGATCGGAAATGCCATAACTTTGGTGTTTGTTAAGTTAGGAAGTTAGGATTTTCTATGGGTTTTATTTTTGGCCAATCAATCTGACCTACCAAATTTCATAAGGATCGGCCAACTATATCCTATAGCTGCCATATAACTGATTGATCGGAAATGCCATAACTTTGGTGTTTGTTAAGTTAGGAAGTTGGGATTTTCTATGGGTTTTATTTTTGGCCAATCAATCTGACCTACCAAATTTCATAAGGATCGGCCGACTATATCCTATAGCTGCCATATAACTGAATGATCGCAAATTCCATTACTTTGGTGTTAGTAAAGTTAGGAAGTTGGGATTTTCTATGGGTTTTATTTTTGGCCAATCAATCTGACCTACCAAATTTCATAAGGATCGGCCGACTATATCCTATAGCTGCCATATAACTGAATGATCGCAAATTCCATAACTTTGGTGTTAGTAAAGTTAGGAAGTTGGGATTTTCTATGGGTTTTTTTTTTGGCCAATTAATCCGACCTACCAAATTTCATAAGGATCGGCCGACTATATCCTATAGCTGCCATATAACTGAATGATCGCAAATTCCCTAACTTTGGTGTTAGTAAAGTTAGGAAATTGGGATTTTCTATGGGTTTTATTTTCGGCCAACCGATGCGACTATATCCGATAGCTGGCATATAACTGATTGATCGGATATGCCATAGCTTTAGTGTTTCTTAAGTTAGAAAGATGGGACTGGCTATATCGTATAGCTGCTATATACCTGAACGTTTAGAAATGAGATAACGTTGGTGTGTTCTTCAATCTTAACTTTTAGAATTGTTATTGAGCACTGGTACATATAATAAAATTTTTACTTACTCATAGAATGTGGCTATCATAGCTATCATCATCAATAAATCAATAAAATCAATCAATAAAATTCCCTCGAATTTTTCTTTTGAGAAATAGATTTATTAAATATTATTTTCCATTTTGAATCTGTAGTCGATTTATTTTTATACCCTTGCAGAGGGTATTATAATTTTGGTCAAAAGTGTGCAACGGAGTGAAGGAGACATCTCCGACCCTATAAAGTATATATATTCTTGATCAGGATCACCTCCTGAGTTGATATAAGCATGTCCGTCTGTCCGTCTGTACGTCTGTCCGTCTGTCCGTCTGTCCGTCTGTCTGTCCGTCTGTCCGTCTGTCCGTCTGTCCGTCTGTCTGTTTCTACGCAAACTAGTCTCTCAGTTTTAAAGATATGGAATTGAAACTTTGTACACACCCTTCTTTCCTTTGCACGCAGTATATAAGTCGGAACGGCCTGGATCGGCCAACTATATCCTATAGCTGCCATATAACTGATTGATCGGAAATGCCATAACTTTGGTGTTTGTTAAGTTAGGAAGTTAGGATTTTCTATGGGTTTTATTTTTGGCCAATCAATCTGACCTACCAAATTTCATAAGGATCGGCCAACTATATCCTATAGCTGCCATATAACTGATTGATCGGAAATGCCATAACTTTGGTGTTTGTTAAGTTAGGAAGTTGGGATTTTCTATGGGTTTTATTTTTGGCCAATCAATCTGACCTACCAAATTTCATAAGGATCGGCCGACTATATCCTATAGCTGCCATATAACTGAATGATCGCAAATTCCATTACTTTGGTGTTAGTAAAGTTAGGAAGTTGGGATTTTCTATGGGTTTTATTTTTGGCCAATCAATCTGACCTACCAAATTTCATAAGGATCGGCCGACTATATCCTATAGCTGCCATATAACTGAATGATCGCAAATTCCATAACTTTGGTGTTAGTAAAGTTAGGAAGTTGGGATTTTCTATGGGTTTTTTTTTGGCCAATTAATCCGACCTACCAAATTTCATAAGGATCGGCCGACTATATCCTATAGCTGCCATATAACTGAATGATCGCAAATTCCCTAACTTTGGTGTTAGTAAAGTTAGGAAATTGGGATTTTCTATGGGTTTTATTTTCGGCCAACCGATGCGACTATATCCGATAGCTGGCATATAACTGATTGATCGGATATGCCATAGCTTTAGTGTTTCTTAAGTTAGAAAGATGGGACTGGCTATATCGTATAGCTGCTATATACCTGAACGTTTAGAAATGAGATAACGTTGGTGTGTTCTTCAATCTTAACTTTTAGAATTGTTATTGAGCACTGGTACATATAATAAAATTTTTACTTACTCATAGAATGTGGCTATCATAGCTATCATCATCAATAAATCAATAAAATCAATCAATAAAATTCCCTCGAATTTTTCTTTTGAGAAATAGATTTATTAAATATTATTTTCCATTTTGAATCTGTAGTCGATTTATTTTTATACCCTTGCAGAGGGTATTATAATTTTGGTCAAAAGTGTGCAACGGAGTGAAGGAGACATCTCCGACCCTATAAAGTATATATATTCTTGATCAGGATCACCTCCTGAGTTGATATAAGCATGTCCGTCTGTCCGTCTGTCCGTCTGTCTGTCCGTCTGTCCGTCTGTCCGTCTGTCTGTTTCTACGCAAACTAGTCTCTCAGTTTTAAAGATATGGAATTGAAACTTTGTACACACCCTTCTTTCCTTTGCACGCAGTATATAAGTCGGAACGGCCTGGATCGGCCAACTATATCCTATAGCTGCCATATAACTGATTGATCGGAAATGCCATAACTTTGGTGTTTGTTAAGTTAGGAAGTTGGGATTTTCTATGGGTTTTATTTTTGGCCAATCAATCTGACCTACCAAATTTCATAAGGATCGGCCGACTATATCCTATAGCTGCCATATAACTGAATGATCGCAAATTCCATTACTTTGGTGTTAGTAAAGTTAGGAAGTTGGGATTTTCTATGGGTTTTATTTTTGGCCAATCAATCTGACCTACCAAATTTCATAAGGATCGGCCGACTATATCCTATAGCTGCCATATAACTGAATGATCGCAAATTCCATAACTTTGGTGTTAGTAAAGTTAGGAAGTTGGGATTTTCTATGGGTTTTTTTTTTGGCCAATTAATCCGACCTACCAAATTTCATAAGGATCGGCCGACTATATCCTATAGCTGCCATATAACTGAATGATCGCAAATTCCCTAACTTTGGTGTTAGTAAAGTTAGGAAATTGGGATTTTCTATGGGTTTTATTTTCGGCCAACCGATGCGACTATATCCGATAGCTGGCATATAACTGATTGATCGGATATGCCATAGCTTTAGTGTTTCTTAAGTTAGAAAGATGGGACTGGCTATATCGTATAGCTGCTATATACCTGAACGTTTAGAAATGAGATAACGTTGGTGTGTTCTTCAATCTTAACTTTTAGAATTGTTATTGAGCACTGGTACATATAATAAAATTTTTACTTACTCATAGAATGTGGCTATCATAGCTATCATCATCAATAAATCAATAAAATCAATCAATAAAATTCCCTCGAATTTTTCTTTTGAGAAATAGATTTATTAAATATTATTTTCCATTTTGAATCTGTAGTCGATTTATTTTTATACCCTTGCAGAGGGTATTATAATTTTGGTCAAAAGTGTGCAACGGAGTGAAGGAGACATCTCCGACCCTATAAAGTATATATATTCTTGATCAGGATCACCTCCTGAGTTGATATAAGCATGTCCGTCTGTCCGTCTGTCCGTCTGTCTGTCCGTCTGTCCGTCTGTCTGTTTCTACGCAAACTAGTCTCTCAGTTTTAAAGATATGGAATTGAAACTTTGTACACACCCTTCTTTCCTTTGCACGCAGTATATAAGTCGGAACGGCCTGGATCGGCCAACTATATCCTATAGCTGCCATATAACTGATTGATCGGAAATGCCATAACTTTGGTGTTTGTTAAGTTAGGAAGTTGGGATTTTCTATGGGTTTTATTTTTGGCCAATCAATCTGACCTACCAAATTTCATAAGGATCGGCCGACTATATCCTATAGCTGCCATATAACTGAATGATCGCAAATTCCATTACTTTGGTGTTAGTAAAGTTAGGAAGTTGGGATTTTCTATGGGTTTTATTTTTGGCCAATCAATCTGACCTACCAAATTTCATAAGGATCGGCCGACTATATCCTATAGCTGCCATATAACTGAATGATCGCAAATTCCATAACTTTGGTGTTAGTAAAGTTAGGAAGTTGGGATTTTCTATGGGTTTTTTTTTGGCCAATTAATCCGACCTACCAAATTTCATAAGGATCGGCCGACTATATCCTATAGCTGCCATATAACTGAATGATCGCAAATTCCCTAACTTTGGTGTTAGTAAAGTTAGGAAATTGGGATTTTCTATGGGTTTTATTTTCGGCCAACCGATGCGACTATATCCGATAGCTGGCATATAACTGATTGATCGGATATGCCATAGCTTTAGTGTTTCTTAAGTTAGAAAGATGGGACTGGCTATATCGTATAGCTGCTATATACCTGAACGTTTAGAAATGAGATAACGTTGGTGTGTTCTTCAATCTTAACTTTTAGAATTGTTATTGAGCACTGGTACATATAATAAAATTTTTACTTACTCATAGAATGTGGCTATCATAGCTATCATCATCAATAAATCAATAAAATCAATCAATAAAATTCCCTCGAATTTTTCTTTTGAGAAATAGATTTATTAAATATTATTTTCCATTTTGAATCTGTAGTCGATTTATTTTTATACCCTTGCAGAGGGAATTATAATTTTGGTCAAAAGTGTGCAACGGAGTGAAGGAGACATCTCCGACCCTATAAAGTATATATATTCTTGATCAGGATCACCTCCTGAGTTGATATAAGCATGTCCGTCTGTCCGTCTGTCCGTCTGTCCGTCTGTCTGTCCGTCTGTCCGTCTGTCCGTCTGTCTGTTTCTACGCAAACTAGTCTCTCAGTTTTAAAGATATGGAATTGAAACTTTGTACACACCCTTCTTTCCTTTGCACGCAGTATATAAGTCGGAACGGCCTGGATCGGCCAACTATATCCTATAGCTGCCATATAACTGATTGATCGGAAATGCCATAACTTTGGTGTTTGTTAAGTTAGGAAGTTGGGATTTTCTATGGGTTTTATTTTTGGCCAATCAATCTGACCTACCAAATTTCATAAGGATCGGCCGACTATATCCTATAGCTGCCATATAACTGAATGATCGCAAATTCCATTACTTTGGTGTTAGTAAAGTTAGGAAGTTGGGATTTTCTATGGGTTTTATTTTTGGCCAATCAATCTGACCTACCAAATTTCATAAGGATCGGCCGACTATATCCTATAGCTGCCATATAACTGAATGATCGCAAATTCCATAACTTTGGTGTTAGTAAAGTTAGGAAGTTGGGATTTTCTATGGGTTTTTTTTTTGGCCAATTAATCCGACCTACCAAATTTCATAAGGATCGGCCGACTATATCCTATAGCTGCCATATAACTGAATGATCGCAAATTCCCTAACTTTGGTGTTAGTAAAGTTAGGAAATTGGGATTTTCTATGGGTTTTATTTTCGGCCAACCGATGCGACTATATCCGATAGCTGGCATATAACTGATTGATCGGATATGCCATAGCTTTAGTGTTTCTTAAGTTAGAAAGATGGGACTGGCTATATCGTATAGCTGCTATATACCTGAACGTTTAGAAATGAGATAACGTTGGTGTGTTCTTCAATCTTAACTTTTAGAATTGTTATTGAGCACTGGTACATATAATAAAATTTTTACTTACTCATAGAATGTGGCTATCATAGCTATCATCATCAATAAATCAATAAAATCAATCAATAAAATTCCCTCGAATTTTTCTTTTGAGAAATAGATTTATTAAATATTATTTTCCATTTTGAATCTGTAGTCGATTTATTTTTATACCCTTGCAGAGGGTATTATAATTTTGGTCAAAAGTGTGCAACGGAGTGAAGGAGACATCTCCGACCCTATAAAGTATATATATTCTTGATCAGGATCACCTCCTGAGTTGATATAAGCATGTCCGTCTGTCCGTCTGTCCGTCTGTCTGTCCGTCTGTCCGTCTGTCTGTTTCTACGCAAACTAGTCTCTCAGTTTTAAAGATATGGAATTGAAACTTTGTACACACCCTTCTTTCCTTTGCACGCAGTATATAAGTCGGAACGGCCTGGATCGGCCAACTATATCCTATAGCTGCCATATAACTGATTGATCGGAAATGCCATAACTTTGGTGTTTGTTAAGTTAGGAAGTTGGGATTTTCTATGGGTTTTATTTTTGGCCAATCAATCTGACCTACCAAATTTCATAAGGATCGGCCGACTATATCCTATAGCTGCCATATAACTGAATGATCGCAAATTCCATTACTTTGGTGTTAGTAAAGTTAGGAAGTTGGGATTTTCTATGGGTTTTATTTTTGGCCAATCAATCTGACCTACCAAATTTCATAAGGATCGGCCGACTATATCCTATAGCTGCCATATAACTGAATGATCGCAAATTCCATAACTTTGGTGTTAGTAAAGTTAGGAAGTTGGGATTTTCTATGGGTTTTTTTTTTGGCCAATTAATCCGACCTACCAAATTTCATAAGGATCGGCCGACTATATCCTATAGCTGCCATATAACTGAATGATCGCAAATTCCCTAACTTTGGTGTTAGTAAAGTTAGGAAATTGGGATTTTCTATGGGTTTTATTTTCGGCCAACCGATGCGACTATATCCGATAGCTGGCATATAACTGATTGATCGGATATGCCATAGCTTTAGTGTTTCTTAAGTTAGAAAGATGGGACTGGCTATATCGTATAGCTGCTATATACCTGAACGTTTAGAAATGAGATAACGTTGGTGTGTTCTTCAATCTTAACTTTTAGAATTGTTATTGAGCACTGGTACATATAATAAAATTTTTACTTACTCATAGAATGTGGCTATCATAGCTATCATCATCAATAAATCAATAAAATCAATCAATAAAATTCCCTCGAATTTTTCTTTTGAGAAATAGATTTATTAAATATTATTTTCCATTTTGAATCTGTAGTCGATTTATTTTTATACCCTTGCAGAGGGTATTATAATTTTGGTCAAAAGTGTGCAACGGAGTGAAGGAGACATCTCCGACCCTATAAAGTATATATATTCTTGATCAGGATCACCTCCTGAGTTGATATAAGCATGTCCGTCTGTCCGTCTGTCCGTCTGTCCGTCTGTCTGTCCGTCTGTCCGTCTGTCCGTCTGTCTGTTTCTACGCAAACTAGTCTCTCAGTTTTAAAGATATGGAATTGAAACTTTGTACACACCCTTCTTTCCTTTGCACGCAGTATATAAGTCGGAACGGCCTGGATCGGCCAACTATATCCTATAGCTGCCATATAACTGATTGATCGGAAATGCCATAACTTTGGTGTTTGTTAAGTTAGGAAGTTGGGATTTTCTATGGGTTTTATTTTTGGCCAATCAATCTGACCTACCAAATTTCATAAGGATCGGCCGACTATATCCTATAGCTGCCATATAACTGAATGATCGCAAATTCCATTACTTTGGTGTTAGTAAAGTTAGGAAGTTGGGATTTTCTATGGGTTTTATTTTTGGCCAATCAATCTGACCTACCAAATTTCATAAGGATCGGCCGACTATATCCTATAGCTGCCATATAACTGAATGATCGCAAATTCCATAACTTTGGTGTTAGTAAAGTTAGGAAGTTGGGATTTTCTATGGGTTTTTTTTTTTGGCCAATTAATCCGACCTACCAAATTTCATAAGGATCGGCCGACTATATCCTATAGCTGCCATATAACTGAATGATCGCAAATTCCCTAACTTTGGTGTTAGTAAAGTTAGGAAATTGGGATTTTCTATGGGTTTTATTTTCGGCCAACCGATGCGACTATATCCGATAGCTGGCATATAACTGATTGATCGGATATGCCATAGCTTTAGTGTTTCTTAAGTTAGAAAGATGGGACTGGCTATATCGTATAGCTGCTATATACCTGAACGTTTAGAAATGAGATAACGTTGGTGTGTTCTTCAATCTTAACTTTTAGAATTGTTATTGAGCACTGGTACATATAATAAAATTTTTACTTACTCATAGAATGTGGCTATCATAGCTATCATCATCAATAAATCAATAAAATCAATCAATAAAATTCCCTCGAATTTTTCTTTTGAGAAATAGATTTATTAAATATTATTTTCCATTTTGAATCTGTAGTCGATTTATTTTTATACCCTTGCAGAGGGTATTATAATTTTGGTCAAAAGTGTGCAACGGAGTGAAGGAGACATCTCCGACCCTATAAAGTATATATATTCTTGATCAGGATCACCTCCTGAGTTGATATAAGCATGTCCGTCTGTCCGTCTGTCCGTCTGTCCGTCTGTCCGTCTGTCTGTCCGTCTGTCCGTCTGTCCGTCTGTCTGTTTCTACGCAAACTAGTCTCTCAGTTTTAAAGATATGGAATTGAAACTTTGTACACACCCTTCTTTCCTTTGCACGCAGTATATAAGTCGGAACGGCCTGGATCGGCCAACTATATCCTATAGCTGCCATATAACTGATTGATCGGAAATGCCATAACTTTGGTGTTTGTTAAGTTAGGAAGTTGGGATTTTCTATGGGTTTTATTTTTGGCCAATCAATCTGACCTACCAAATTTCATAAGGATCGGCCGACTATATCCTATAGCTGCCATATAACTGAATGATCGCAAATTCCATTACTTTGGTGTTAGTAAAGTTAGGAAGTTGGGATTTTCTATGGGTTTTTTTTTGGCCAATTAATCCGACCTACCAAATTTCATAAGGATCGGCCGACTATATCCTATAGCTGCCATATAACTGAATGATCGCAAATTCCATTACTTTGGTGTTAGTAAAGTTAGGAAGTTGGGATTTTCTATGGGTTTTATTTTTGGCCAATCAATCTGACCTACCAAATTTCATAAGGATCGGCCGACTATATCCTATAGCTGCCATATAACTGAATGATCGCAAATTCCATAACTTTGGTGTTAGTAAAGTTAGGAAGTTGGGATTTTCTATGGGTTTTTTTTTTGGCCAATTAATCCGACCTACCAAATTTCATAAGGATCGGCCGACTATATCCTATAGCTGCCATATAACTGAATGATCGCAAATTCCCTAACTTTGGTGTTAGTAAAGTTAGGAAATTGGGATTTTCTATGGGTTTTATTTTCGGCCAACCGATGCGACTATATCCGATAGCTGGCATATAACTGATTGATCGGATATGCCATAGCTTTAGTGTTTCTTAAGTTAGAAAGATGGGACTGGCTATATCGTATAGCTGCTATATACCTGAACGTTTAGAAATGAGATAACGTTGGTGTGTTCTTCAATCTTAACTTTTAGAATTGTTATTGAGCACTGGTACATATAATAAAATTTTTACTTACTCATAGAATGTGGCTATCATAGCTATCATCATCAATAAATCAATAAAATCAATCAATAAAATTCCCTCGAATTTTTCTTTTGAGAAATAGATTTATTAAATATTATTTTCCATTTTGAATCTGTAGTCGATTTATTTTTATACCCTTGCAGAGGGTATTATAATTTTGGTCAAAAGTGTGCAACGGAGTGAAGGAGACATCTCCGACCCTATAAAGTATATATATTCTTGATCAGGATCACCTCCTGAGTTGATATAAGCATGTCCGTCTGTCCGTCTGTCCGTCTGTCTGTCCGTCTGTCCGTCTGTCTGTTTCTACGCAAACTAGTCTCTCAGTTTTAAAGATATGGAATTGAAACTTTGTACACACCCTTCTTTCCTTTGCACGCAGTATATAAGTCGGAACGGCCTGGATCGGCCAACTATATCCTATAGCTGCCATATAACTGATTGATCGGAAATGCCATAACTTTGGTGTTTGTTAAGTTAGGAAGTTGGGATTTTCTATGGGTTTTATTTTTGGCCAATCAATCTGACCTACCAAATTTCATAAGGATCGGCCGACTATATCCTATAGCTGCCATATAACTGAATGATCGCAAATTCCATTACTTTGGTGTTAGTAAAGTTAGGAAGTTGGGATTTTCTATGGGTTTTATTTTTGGCCAATCAATCTGACCTACCAAATTTCATAAGGATCGGCCGACTATATCCTATAGCTGCCATATAACTGAATGATCGCAAATTCCATAACTTTGGTGTTAGTAAAGTTAGGAAGTTGGGATTTTCTATGGGTTTTTTTTGGCCAATTAATCCGACCTACCAAATTTCATAAGGATCGGCCGACTATATCCTATAGCTGCCATATAACTGAATGATCGCAAATTCCCTAACTTTGGTGTTAGTAAAGTTAGGAAATTGGGATTTTCTATGGGTTTTATTTTCGGCCAACCGATGCGACTATATCCGATAGCTGGCATATAACTGATTGATCGGATATGCCATAGCTTTAGTGTTTCTTAAGTTAGAAAGATGGGACTGGCTATATCGTATAGCTGCTATATACCTGAACGTTTAGAAATGAGATAACGTTGGTGTGTTCTTCAATCTTAACTTTTAGAATTGTTATTGAGCACTGGTACATATAATAAAATTTTTACTTACTCATAGAATGTGGCTATCATAGCTATCATCATCAATAAATCAATAAAATCAATCAATAAAATTCCCTCGAATTTTTCGTTTGAGAAATAGATTTATTAAATATTATTTTCCATTTTGAATCTGTAGTCGATTTATTTTTATACCCTTGCAGAGGGTATTATAATTTTGGTCAAAAGTGTGCAACGGAGTGAAGGAGACATCTCCGACCCTATAAAGTATATATATTCTTGATCAGGATCACCTCCTGAGTTGATATAAGCATGTCCGTCTGTCCGTCTGTCCGTCTGTCCGTCTGTCCGTCTGTCCGTCTGTCTGTCCGTCTGTCTGTTTCTACGCAAACTAGTCTCTCAGTTTTAAAGATATGGAATTGAAACTTTGTACACACCCTTCTTTCCTTTGCACGCAGTATATAAGTCGGAACGGCCTGGATCGGCCAACTATATCCTATAGCTGCCATATAACTGATTGATCGGAAATGCCATAACTTTGGTGTTTGTTAAGTTAGGAAGTTGGGATTTTCTATGGGTTTTATTTTTGGCCAATCAATCTGACCTACCAAATTTCATAAGGATCGGCCGACTATATCCTATAGCTGCCATATAACTGAATGATCGCAAATTCCATTACTTTGGTGTTAGTAAAGTTAGGAAGTTGGGATTTTCTATGGGTTTTATTTTTGGCCAATCAATCTGACCTACCAAATTTCATAAGGATCGGCCGACTATATCCTATAGCTGCCATATAACTGAATGATCGCAAATTCCATAACTTTGGTGTTAGTAAAGTTAGGAAGTTGGGATTTTCTATGGGTTTTTTTTTTGGCCAATTAATCCGACCTACCAAATTTCATAAGGATCGGCCGACTATATCCTATAGCTGCCATATAACTGAATGATCGCAAATTCCCTAACTTTGGTGTTAGTAAAGTTAGGAAATTGGGATTTTCTATGGGTTTTATTTTCGGCCAACCGATGCGACTATATCCGATAGCTGGCATATAACTGATTGATCGGATATGCCATAGCTTTAGTGTTTCTTAAGTTAGAAAGATGGGACTGGCTATATCGTATAGCTGCTATATACCTGAACGTTTAGAAATGAGATAACGTTGGTGTGTTCTTCAATCTTAACTTTTAGAATTGTTATTGAGCACTGGTACATATAATAAAATTTTTACTTACTCATAGAATGTGGCTATCATAGCTATCATCATCAATAAATCAATAAAATCAATCAATAAAATTCCCTCGAATTTTTCTTTTGAGAAATAGATTTATTAAATATTATTTTCCATTTTGAATCTGTCGTCGATTTATTTTTTTTATGAATTAGTTAAAACAAAGGATTGATGCTGGTTTCCGTGATATTTATTATGAATCCTCACATACTCAGCCCCCTCACCACGACAAGGTCTCAATCCACGAGAGGGAAATATTATAAAGCTTAATCTATATTGCACTTTATAAATAAAAAATTTATCACAATCTTTAAACAATAAATAATCTATTTCTATTTCACTTAAATATATACAATTCAAATAAATAAATAAGTTATTAAATTGATAAATAAATTAATAAAGAAATCTTAATATCTATACTTAAAAAAAATTCCATCATGATGACTATAGCTCGTTTTGTATGTAAGAGCAACAGCATTCCCCAGCTCACTTTCAGCAAAAATCCAATCAATTTGCGTCAAATGTTTCGTGGTTGCATAATTATTGATTGGAATTAGATTAAATTGATTTAAAGCTTCCTCAAGTCGATCAGTGGTTGTGGATCTGCAAATATTAAAATCTCCTAAAATAACCAATTTGCTATTATTTTCTAAGCTGCGTATCCTTTCTACGTCCGACATAACTTCATTACGAAATTGTGCTATAGGAAACGTTGGATTCCTATAAACAACAATGAAGGATGTATTAAGATATTTGAAGGCAATTGATTGGTATATAGTTCTTGAGCTCAAAGACTTATTTGTCTCAAACAAGAAAACTACATTTTCGGCAATATTTTGTTTGGCATAAATCATAATTCCATTTTTGCCAATACCATTCAATCGATTGCTATCAATTCTTCTTATTATGTCGAAACCTTGTGAAGAAAAGTCTTCGCTGGGAAGAGTCCAAGTTTCGACAAAACAAAGAAAATTTGAACAACAAATAATAGGGTCGTTAAAAATATCTTCGCGATGGCTTCGAAGAGACTCAACGTTATGGTAATAAAGGGAGATGTCTTCGTTTCTGTTAACCACAAACTCATAATGCGTAGTCAAAAACTTTTCCTCTCTTAACTTTTTAAGTTCGTCTTGGACATTTTGAGCTCCAAATCTTGTTGGAGGAACAAAGTCGCCTAGAAGAAAAAGTCCTGATGCGCTAGTGGCTCTGCTGCATCCAACATACAACGAAGCTCGCTTGATGCCTCTTTTAAGATGCACGGCGACTTTGCTATATGTTGCTCCTTGGCTTTTGTGGATGGTAATAGCCTCAGCAGGAACAATTGGAAATTGTTTTCGGTCAACAGAAGCATGCTCCGATCTTCCACATTGAAAAACTCGAGAGGCTTTTACTATTGGAGTCCATTCGGGATCGGGACTATTCCGAACCTTTGATCTGGCGATAGTGCCAACCGTGGGTTCAAAAAATTTAATCCAAAGTCGCGTTACTAAATTTAAGCCATTCACTAAGCAATGGTCAATTAGCATCAGCTGACCAGTTGCTCCATTTACAAGTCCGTCACTTGTGTCTATATTGACGGTCACCATATATTTAGCAGTTGTTTTGAGATGAAGAACATATGGCAAACCCTGTGTTTCAGAGGTTTTCATATTTTGAGCATATCTTAACGTGTTTTCCCTGTTTCGTGTAGATATGTTCGCAGTTTTCATTGTATCAACAGCAGTGGAAACCAATTCTTCCGTCCCAATTTGCGCTAGTTTTAGGGAATTGTAATTATTAACTTCTTCGTTAGAAGAAAATAAATGAATGGCATCATCAGGAACTTCGCTGGGTGAAACCACTCTTTGTTTAAGGAGCTCTATATCTGCTATTGTCATGCAAGCCTCAGATAAATGATTTAGGGCTTGAGCAAATGCATGGTCGCCTCTTTGGCGCATTATTTCTGTGAGCTCAAAATACTTAAAGTTGTTCCATAAGCTATTTCCTGCTAAAACGCTATAAGGATTAATTGTCCTCTCCGAAAATATCCAACTGTCTCCAACTGGGGAAAGCTGCTTTAGATCTCCAAAAACTATAATTGATTTTCCACCAAAACTTAAGTCAGGGCTTCGGAATATTTGACGAAGCCGTTGATCCAAAAATGAAAGCATTTTAGAACCAACCATAGAAATTTCATCAATTATAATCAGTTGGAGATCAATCAACTTGCAATGAATTGTATTTAAACTATCATTGCTTAAAGGTCTTAAGGGACCTGAAGCCTGATTAATTGGAAGAGAAAACACTGAATGTAGAGTCAGTCCTCCAATTCCAAAAGCAGCTTTTCCAGTCGGAGCACATAATAAAACCTTTGCTGAATCCGTAGCACCAGGAAGCTTATTTGCTCGCCAAGTCACAGACTGATAGATGGTAGAAATCAGTCTGCTTTTTCCTACACCGGCCCCTCCACCAACATATTCGTAAAACATATTTTTACTAACAACATTATGCATCACATGTGCATAATATAGTCTTTGTTTGTAATTAAGGGACCGAGTTAGCGAGCAAAGGTCATCATTGGAAACTAACGGGGGGAGTCTAATTAATTGAAGTTCGCCGTCTTCTTCAGGGTTGCTATCATAGCTATCATCATCAATAAATCAATAAAATCAATCAATAAAATTCCCTCGAATTTTTCTTTTGAGAAATAGATTTATTAAATATTATTTTCCATTTTGAATCTGTAGTCGATTTATTTTTATACCCTTGCAGAGGGTATTATAATTTTGGTCAAAAGTGTGCAACGGAGTGAAGGAGACATCTCCGACCCTATAAAGTATATATATTCTTGATCAGGATCACCTCCTGAGTTGATATAAGCATGTCCGTCTGTCCGTCTGTCCGTCTGTCCGTCTGTCTGTCCGTCTGTCCGTCTGTCCGTCTGTCTGTTTCTACGCAAACTAGTCTCTCAGTTTTAAAGATATGGAATTGAAACTTTGTACACACCCTTCTTTCCTTTGCACGCAGTATATAAGTCGGAACGGCCTGGATCGGCCAACTATATCCTATAGCTGCCATATAACTGATTGATCGGAAATGCCATAACTTTGGTGTTTGTTAAGTTAGGAAGTTGGGATTTTCTATGGGTTTTATTTTTGGCCAATCAATCTGACCTACCAAATTTCATAAGGATCGGCCGACTATATCCTATAGCTGCCATATAACTGAATGATCGCAAATTCCATTACTTTGGTGTTAGTAAAGTTAGGAAGTTGGGATTTTCTATGGGTTTTATTTTTGGCCAATCAATCTGACCTACCAAATTTCATAAGGATCGGCCGACTATATCCTATAGCTGCCATATAACTGAATGATCGCAAATTCCATAACTTTGGTGTTAGTAAAGTTAGGAAGTTGGGATTTTCTATGGGTTTTTTTTTTGGCCAATTAATCCGACCTACCAAATTTCATAAGGATCGGCCGACTATATCCTATAGCTGCCATATAACTGAATGATCGCAAATTCCCTAACTTTGGTGTTAGTAAAGTTAGGAAATTGGGATTTTCTATGGGTTTTATTTTCGGCCAACCGATGCGACTATATCCGATAGCTGGCATATAACTGATTGATCGGATATGCCATAGCTTTAGTGTTTCTTAAGTTAGAAAGATGGGACTGGCTATATCGTATAGCTGCTATATACCTGAACGTTTAGAAATGAGATAACGTTGGTGTGTTCTTCAATCTTAACTTTTAGAATTGTTATTGAGCACTGGTACATATAATAAAATTTTTAGTTACTCATAGAATGTGGCTATCATAGCTATCATCATCAATAAATCAATAAAATCAATCAATAAAATTCCCTCGAATTTTTCTTTTGAGAAATAGATTTATTAAATATTATTTTCCATTTTGAATCTGTAGTCGATTTATTTTTATACCCTTGCAGAGGGTATTATAATTTTGGTCAAAAGTGTGCAACGGAGTGAAGGAGACATCTCCGACCCTATAAAGTATATATATTCTTGATCAGGATCACCTCCTGAGTTGATATAAGCATGTCCGTCTGTCCGTCTGTCCGTCTGTCCGTCTGTCTGTCCGTCTGTCCGTCTGTCTGTTTCTACGCAAACTAGTCTCTCAGTTTTAAAGATATGGAATTGAAACTTTGTACACACCCTTCTTTCCTTTGCACGCAGTATATAAGTCGGAACGGCCTGGATCGGCCAACTATATCCTATAGCTGCCATATAACTGATTGATCGGAAATGCCATAACTTTGGTGTTTGTTAAGTTAGGAAGTTGGGATTTTCTATGGGTTTTATTTTTGGCCAATCAATCTGACCTACCAAATTTCATAAGGATCGGCCGACTATATCCTATAGCTGCCATATAACTGAATGATCGCAAATTCCATTACTTTGGTGTTAGTAAAGTTAGGAAGTTGGGATTTTCTATGGGTTTTATTTTTGGCCAATCAATCTGACCTACCAAATTTCATAAGGATCGGCCGACTATATCCTATAGCTGCCATATAACTGAATGATCGCAAATTCCATAACTTTGGTGTTAGTAAAGTTAGGAAGTTGGGATTTTCTATGGGTTTTTTTTTTGGCCAATTAATCCGACCTACCAAATTTCATAAGGATCGGCCGACTATATCCTATAGCTGCCATATAACTGAATGATCGCAAATTCCCTAACTTTGGTGTTAGTAAAGTTAGGAAATTGGGATTTTCTATGGGTTTTATTTTCGGCCAACCGATGCGACTATATCCGATAGCTGGCATATAACTGATTGATCGGATATGCCATAGCTTTAGTGTTTCTTAAGTTAGAAAGATGGGACTGGCTATATCGTATAGCTGCTATATACCTGAACGTTTAGAAATGAGATAACGTTGGTGTGTTCTTCAATCTTAACTTTTAGAATTGTTATTGAGCACTGGTACATATAATAAAATTTTTACTTACTCATAGAATGTGGCTATCATAGCTATCATCATCAATAAATCAATAAAATCAATCAATAAAATTCCCTCGAATTTTTCTTTTGAGAAATAGATTTATTAAATATTATTTTCCATTTTGAATCTGTAGTCGATTTATTTTTATACCCTTGCAGAGGGTATTATAATTTTGGTCAAAAGTGTGCAACGGAGTGAAGGAGACATCTCCGACCCTATAAAGTATATATATTCTTGATCAGGATCACCTCCTGAGTTGATATAAGCATGTCCGTCTGTCCGTCTGTCCGTCTGTCCGTCTGTCTGTCCGTCTGTCCGTCTGTCCGTCTGTCTGTTTCTACGCAAACTAGTCTCTCAGTTTTAAAGATATGGAATTGAAACTTTGTACACACCCTTCTTTCCTTTGCACGCAGTATATAAGTCGGAACGGCCTGGATCGGCCAACTATATCCTATAGCTGCCATATAACTGATTGATCGGAAATGCCATAACTTTGGTGTTTGTTAAGTTAGGAAGTTGGAATTTTCTATGGGTTTTATTTTTGGCCAATCAATCTGACCTACCAAATTTCATAAGGATCGGCCGACTATATCCTATAGCTGCCATATAACTGAATGATCGCAAATTCCATTACTTTGGTGTTAGTAAAGTTAGGAAGTTGGGATTTTCTATGGGTTTTATTTTTGGCCAATCAATCTGACCTACCAAATTTCATAAGGATCGGCCGACTATATCCTATAGCTGCCATATAACTGAATGATCGCAAATTCCATAACTTTGGTGTTAGTAAAGTTAGGAAGTTGGGATTTTCTATGGGTTTTTTTTGGCCAATTAATCCGACCTACCAAATTTCATAAGGATCGGCCGACTATATCCTATAGCTGCCATATAACTGAATGATCGCAAATTCCCTAACTTTGGTGTTAGTAAAGTTAGGAAATTGGGATTTTCTATGGGTTTTATTTTTGGCCAATCAATCTGACCTACCAAATTTCATAAGGATCGGCCGACTATATCCTATAGCTGCCATATAACTGAATGATCGCAAATTCCATAACTTTGGTGTTAGTAAAGTTAGGAAGTTGGGATTTTCTATGGGTTTTTTTTTGGCCAATTAATCCGACCTACCAAATTTCATAAGGATCGGCCGACTATATCCTATAGCTGCCATATAACTGAATGATCGCAAATTCCCTAACTTTGGTGTTAGTAAAGTTAGGAAATTGGGATTTTCTATGGGTTTTATTTTCGGCCAACCGATGCGACTATATCCGATAGCTGGCATATAACTGATTGATCGGATATGCCATAGCTTTAGTGTTTCTTAAGTTAGAAAGATGGGACTGGCTATATCGTATAGCTGCTATATACCTGAACGTTTAGAAATGAGATAACGTTGGTGTGTTCTTCAATCTTAACTTTTAGAATTGTTATTGAGCACTGGTACATATAATAAAATTTTTACTTACTCATAGAATGTGGCTATCATAGCTATCATCATCAATAAATCAATAAAATCAATCAATAAAATTCCCTCGAATTTTTCTTTTGAGAAATAGATTTATTAAATATTATTTTCCATTTTGAATCTGTAGTCGATTTATTTTTTTTTATGAATTAGTTAAAACAAAGGATTGATGCTGGTTTCCGTGATATTTATTATGAATCCTCACATACTCAGCCCCCTCACCACGACAAGGTCTCAATCCACGAGAGGGAAATATTATAAAGCTTAATCTATATTGCACTTTATAAATAAAAAATTTATCACAATCTTTAAACAATAAATAATCTATTTCTATTTCACTTAAATATATACAATTCAAATAAATAAATAAGTTATTAAATTGATAAATAAATTAATAAAGAAATCTTAATATCTATACTTAAAAAAAATTCCATCATGATGACTATAGCTCGTTTTGTATGTAAGAGCAACAGCATTCCCCAGCTCACTTTCAGCAAAAATCCAATCAATTTGCGTCAAATGTTTCGTGGTTGCATAATTATTGATTGGAATTAGATTAAATTGATTTAAAGCTTCCTCAAGTCGATCAGTGGTTGTGGATCTGCAAATATTAAAATCTCCTAAAATAACCAATTTGCTATTATTTTCTAAGCTGCGTATCCTTTCTACGTCCGACATAACTTCATTACGAAATTGTGCTATAGGAAACGTTGGATTCCTATAAACAACAATGAAGGATGTATTAAGATATTTGAAGGCAATTGATTGGTATATAGTTCTTGAGCTCAAAGACTTATTTGTCTCAAACAAGAAAACTACATTTTCGGCAATATTTTGTTTGGCATAAATCATAATTCCATTTTTGCCAATACCATTCAATCGATTGCTATCAATTCTTCTTATTATGTCGAAACCTTGTGAAGAAAAGTCTTCGCTGGGAAGAGTCCAAGTTTCGACAAAACAAAGAAAATTTGAACAACAAATAATAGGGTCGTTAAAAATATCTTCGCGATGGCTTCGAAGAGACTCAACGTTATGGTAATAAAGGGAGATGTCTTCGTTTCTGTTAACCACAAACTCATAATGCGTAGTCAAAAACTTTTCCTCTCTTAACTTTTTAAGTTCGTCTTGGACATTTTGAGCTCCAAATCTTGTTGGAGGAACAAAGTCGCCTAGAAGAAAAAGTCCTGATGCGCTAGTGGCTCTGCTGCATCCAACATACAACGAAGCTCGCTTGATGCCTCTTTTAAGATGCACGGCGACTTTGCTATATGTTGCTCCTTGGCTTTTGTGGATGGTAATAGCCTCAGCAGGAACAATTGGAAATTGTTTTCGGTCAACAGAAGCATGCTCCGATCTTCCACATTGAAAAACTCGAGAGGCTTTTACTATTGGAGTCCATTCGGGATCGGGACTGTTCCGAACTTTTGATCTGGCGATAGCGCCAACCGTGGGTTCAAAAATTTAATCCTAAGTTGCGTTACTAAATTTGAGCCATTCACCAAGCAATGGTCAATTAGCATCAGCTGACCAGTTGCTCCATTTACAAGTCCGTCACTTGTGTCTATATTGACGGTTACCATATATTTAGCAGTTATTTTGAGATGAAGAACATATGGCAAACCCTGTGTTTCAGAGGTTTTCATATTTTGAGCATATCTTAACGTGTTTTCCCTGTTTCGTGTAGATATGTTCGCAGTTTTCACTGTATCAACAGCAGTGGAAACCAATTCTTCCGTCCCAATTTGCGCTAGTTTTAGGGAATTGTAATTATTAACTTCTTCGTTAGAAGAAAATAAATGAATGGCATCATCAGGAACTTCGCTGGGTGAAACCACTCTTTGTTTAAGGAGCTCTATATCTGCTATTGTCATGCAAGCCTCAGATAAATGATTTAGGGCTTGAGCAAATGCATGGTCGCCTCTTTGGCGCATTATTTCTGTGAGCTCAAAATACTTAAAGTTGTTCCATAAGCTATTTCCTGCTAAAACGCTATAAGGATTAATTGTCCTCTCCGAAAATATCCAACTGTCTCCAACTGGGGAAAGCTGCTTTAGATCTCCAAAAACTATAATTGATTTTCCACCAAAACTTAAGTCAGGGCTTCGGAATATTTGACGAAGCCGTTGATCCAAAAATGAAAGCATTTTAGAACCAACCATAGAAATTTCATCAATTATAATCAGTTGGAGATCAATCAACTTGCAATGAATTGTATTTAAACTATCATTGCTTAAAGGTCTTAAGGGACCTGAAGCCTGATTAATTGGAAGAGAAAACACTGAATGTAGAGTCAGTCCTCCAATTCCAAAAGCAGCTTTTCCAGTCGGAGCACATAATAAAACCTTTGCTGAATCCGTAGCACCAGGAAGCTTATTTGCTCGCCAAGTCACAGACTGATAGATGGTAGAAATCAGTCTGCTTTTTCCTACACCGGCCCCTCCACCAACATATTCGTAAAACATATTTTTACTAACAACATTATGCATCACATGTGCATAATATAGTCTTTGTTTGTAATTAAGGGACCGAGTTAGCGAGCAAAGGTCATCATTGGAAACTAACGGGGGAGTCTAATTAATTGAAGTTCGCCGTCTTCTTCAGGGTTGTTTATCGCATTGTCCTCCTGAAGAATATTTACGTTCCGCTCTATATTTGGTACAGCCAAAGCTCTAAACTCTTCGTCTAAAAATTGTGAGGCAGGTTCTTCCGCATCAGGAGCATTATCTCCCCTATCCTCTTGCAAATCTTCCAGAACTCTTTCTAACTCCATATCATCAAACACATCATAGTTCCTTTTCATTATCTTAATGGCTTCATGGTTTACTCGGAATGTGTTTTCAATGTCGTTGGAAAGAAGTTCAGCTTCTTCATTTCGCCAAGGATAGAAGAGCATTAAATGCTCTCGGAAATAATCGCAAGGTGAAGAGTTTATGCTAAAGCGAACCCACCTTAGAATCAGGGGATGCCTACGTTTCTTAACGCAACCAGACCCATCCATCAGTGGATAACTTTGCTCAGCAACTTCATCTTCGTCATCTACCTCCACATCATTTGCTTCATCATAGTCTTCCCTATGATTAGCGGCAGATCGTGCAATCCGCTTGACAAATCTGTACCAAGCTGCGAAATCTGCTAAACAAATTCCTTCCAACTGCTCATGCCTTTGCACATATCGGTCAAGAATATTACGCTCAAAAATATCCACCGAGTTGTTTGGAAGTCGCTCTAATTCTTCATTTGAGCGAGCCAATCGAACTCGTTTGTCTGGATGGCAAGTGTTTACAAAAATAGTACCTTCACTTGCCTCCGACATATGCAGACCCAAAATATTGTAAGCTGCTTCTTGGGCCGATATTTCTGTTGCGTTAATAAACTTATTCCCTAGGTGCTGTAATTTCCTTTTAATAGAAATATTCCCATGGCTTATTTCTGCCATGGCTTCACGGAGCAACTGCGATACGCCTCTGTTTGATTTGTTTATGTAGTTAATGATATAACTACAACAGGCGTACGCATCTAGGATAAATTGAATATCCATATTAGCTCTGTGCAAGCCTAGAATATCTCTATTATAAGCATTGAGCAGTCGGTCGGAGAATTGTCTGCGAAGAAAAATTTGTGGCTTTTTTAAGCTGGAACGTAAGGCTAGCTTGTAGGCTTCAAAATTAGTTTCAAGGTGGGACAGAAAATGATCAAAATTGTTAAATAAAGCTGCGTCTTCATTTGAAATGGTCCTTAAAGCTTCCTTAATTTTTTTTAAACAAAGTTTTATGATCTTCAATATTGACTTCGTTTTCTTCTATTGGATGCAAAATAAGCGTTTCGGGCATAGGAGGATATGGCATATTGAATCGGCAGAACTCCTGTCCGCGTAACTCTCTTAGGCAAGAAGCACTATGCTTGTGGCGTTGATACTGAATTACTTCTTGTAGTTCAGTATCGTCTCCATTTGTAGTAATAAACCTATCAATAAAGTTTATTACTTGCTCGGTATTTTCGTTGTCTTCGAGCTTAGGAGCACCAGCAAGCCAGTACATGCCATGAGAATGTGGAGATCCTCTGTGCTGGAACTCGATTCTCCAATAAAAATGAGAAAGATTGAATTCCCCAAAAATATCGGTTTTGAACAATTTCATTAATTGTCGCAACCTGTAATCGAAGTATCGAGAGCACGTCACTGGATCGGATCGGATTAACCGAGCCTTTTCGGAGCTGGAAAGAGCTGCCGCTTCTTCCTCGCTTATAGCCCTATTATCCAATAGGAGAGACAGGATAACTAAAAGTTCATTCCACTTAGTTTCAGCAGCGGAAAGGGTTATAAAAAACGTTGGCAGCCCAAATTGTCGAATCATGGCTATAACTTTTTTTTCTCAGCCTCCCAATGAGCTGGTGCAGACCGTAAGCCTTTCAGGATGTGGTAGCCATCATCATGTTGCACAAGACGGTCAACAAATGATACATCCCGCAGATTACCAGCGGTAACCGCTCCTGACTTTTTGCGTAAAGCAATTGAAATTGAATTTTGTATGCGCTGCATTTCGTAAAATTTATACATGTATAAAACTTTTGGAACTACAGCGCAACGACGGTCGTAAAAACGGATTTGGGATCTGGCTTTTTCGCATAGGTTGTATTTCCTTTAAATATTTCTCCGCAAGAAATAGTTGGAAAGGAAAGTTCCTCTGCGTCTTCGTCAAGCGTTAAGCTTGTTGGCCGACGGCCTTCACCCGGTGCCAATGCAATGCGCTGAATTGCAGTATCATTATTTTCCAATAATGTTTCATGGCCTCCGGGATTTAAATTTTCTTCGAGCTCTGAAGCATTTTGGGAGTGGTGCTGCTGGTGAAGAAGTTGCTCTACTGCTTCGCGATCAGATTCGTCCGCAATAAAAGGAATATCATTAATTCCTTGAAGTTCTGTTAGCCATGATTCGTTTAGTGAAATGTTGTGCTTTCTGTAGAGCTCGGTACTTACTAAGTACCGTACAGCTTCAAGGACCCGAGCGGGTCGAATAGTTTCAGTCATGAAATTGTGAGCGTACTCTAGTCTCCTTTTTAAATGGACTTGGATGACATGGGTAGAGTCGAAAGAGCGTGGAAGCGCAGTCACAATATCGGGAACTGAAATTGGAACATTCACCACTGCCCCTCTGATTCCACATTGCCTTTCATAGCCGAGGGAAATAATCCTCATAAAAGGGATTCTCGGTGAAATAAGGCGTTCTTCGAGGCAGGTGAGTCCATTTAAGCACTCAGGTATTTCTGGGAAATCGAACCCATTAGAAAGGCAGAGTGATGGGAGCTTACCAAGAGAAATGGCACGACGACAAGTGTGGCAAAAGTTATATTTGCCGGACGGACTGGGAAATTTTCTTGACAAATAAAAGGCGTTGCCAACGTTTAGGAGAGGAAATTTAGAGGAGATAGCCAGGATTGATAATCCACTTACCTGCGAACGGAACCATGTTCCTCCACAGCAAATACAAATAGCCGTTGGGCCTTCCTTAATGTTCCTGTGGTACAGATCCCTCGCTGATGATCGAATCCTATTTCGCTGTTGTCCTCGTTCCCGTGCCAGTTCATCCTCCGAAAGTTGAGCTCTTGCGTCCATGTTTCTTTGCGACTGCCTTTGGGAGGCATCCAGTCGATTTTGTGAGTCCATCCTAAAGTTTAATAATCGATCCTCTGCCATTTGCCGAATTTGTTCTTCCCGAATCCGTTGCTCCTGTGATCTAGCGATGGGATTTCTCCTGGTTGCTCTCCTGTTATCGGCGTCCCTTTCCCGTTCTCGCTGCCTGTCTTCCATATCCCTTCGTCGCTGTCGGTGCTCTCCAGTGTTCCTTTCCTGTTCCCTTGCACGTTCCTCTGGGTCCTCGCGATGAGCAGCTCGTGCTGCGGCGTCCCGAATCCGCTCTGAAATTCGAAATTCGGGATTGTTCCTCCGAGTGGCATGGTCAGCAGTATTTTGCACCTGCTCTTGTCGCCGCTCCTCGGTGTCTTCTCGCCGAATAGTACGCGCTGCGGCGTCCCGAACCCGTTCAGGATTTCGGTACTCCGGAATAGTCCTCCGATTAGAGTGCTCAGCAGTGTTTCGCAACTGCTCTCGTCGTCGCTCCTCGGGGTCCTCTCGACGGATCGCGTGTGCATCCATGTCCCGGATCCGTTCAGGAATTCGAAACTCCGGAAAAGTCCTCCGAGTAGAGTGCTCAGCAGTGTTTCGCAACTGCTCTCGTCTTCGCTCCTCGGGGTCCTCTCGACGGATCGAATGTGCATCCATGTCCCGAATCCGCGGAACGCATTTCTGGGTTAGTCCTCCGAGACGCATGCTCAGCAGTGTTTCGCAACTGCTCTTGTCTTCGCTCCTCAGAGTTCTGTCGACGATTCGAATGTCTTGCAGCATCCTCAATACGCTCCGCAGAACGCATTTCTGGGTTAGTCCTCCGAGACGCATGCTCAGCAGTGTTTCGCAACTGCTCTTGTCTTCGCTCCTCAGAGTCCTCCCGGCGATTTGAATGCGCTTGTGCGTCCCGAATTCGTTCAAGGTTGCGAACCCTTTCACTTCTTCTCCGCTGCGCGCGGGCAGTGGAATCCTGAGCACGACTTTCCTCCCGAAAGTTAGGGTTATTGTCGCGAACATTGGCGATATGTTGAGAGTTTCGAGCTCTTATTTGGGACGCATTCCGTTCATAGCGGGCTCTACTGCGACTTAAAGCAGCTTGGCGACGTTGCTCCTGTGACAAATGTGATACACGTGGCATTTTTTATAGTGCTGTATGAAAAAATAAAAATTATGAAATGATATATATATAAAATCACCTGCATGGAATGCCATTTTATGAGAATTTGAAAGTTATTAGTAAAATGTACTTACCAAAGTTTGTGTTTCGAATAGCACGCTATTACATTTAATTTTTATCACTTGTAAAAAATAATTTGTATCACTTGTAAAAAATAATTTTTATCACTTGTAAAAAATAATTTGTATCACTTGTAAAAAATAATTTGTATCACTTGTAAAAAATATTTTTGCACTTGTAACGTCGTCACTCGATAAATTTTTTCATTGACTGATCTACGGAATATAGGATTTCTAAATATATAGCCAAGTTAGGTAATATCCCAAATTAAAAAGAATTATCCCTAGATCCTTTAAAGGTTCCCTAGTTTGACCCTTTTAAAAAAGGCAATAAAAAATCATGTTTTTGTATGTACCTGTGCTACCTGTTGTGCAATTTAAATGTTATGAATAATTTTGGTCCTAGAAAAGGTATTACCTGATATTGTACAGTTACAAAGCCACTCATACCTGCGTTACCGGTTGCGAAGTTCAGGATCTTTGTACAATTCCTGCCCCTTACACGTGTTCATTGAACCAATTGAACGTTTGCCAAATTTGACCTGTTTACCAAGTTATAATGGGATAATCCCGTGGATTTCTTTAAATAAAATGTCTCTGTTATCTAAAAAGTAATGGGTTGTAAACTAAAGCATGTAAACCCAGTCGTAATTTGTATGACCGTTACTGCCCGTTACTGTCACTCCCTTGCATTATAAAAGTGGCTGAAAAAGGTAGATACGTTCAATTCAAATTTTGAAGAATATAATTTACAGAATATTCTGCAAGGGTATATCAACTTCGGCTCCGCCCGAAGTTAACTTTCCTTTCTTGTTTTTTATGAATTAGTTAAAACAAAGGATTGATGCTGGTTTCCGTGATATTTATTATGAATCCTCACATACTCAGCCCCCTCACCACGACAAGGTCTCAATCCACGAGAGGGAAATATTATAAAGCTTAATCTATATTGCACTTTATAAATAAAAAATTTATCACAATCTTTAAACAATAAATAATCTATTTCTATTTCACTTAAATATATACAATTCAAATAAATAAATAAGTTATTAAATTGATAAATAAATTAATAAAGAAATCTTAATATCTATACTTAAAAAAATTCCATCATGATGACTATAGCTCGTTTTGTATGTAAGAGCAACAGCATTCCCCAGCTCACTTTCAGCAAAAATCCAATCAATTTGCGTCAAATGTTTCGTGGTTGCATAATTATTGATTGGAATTAGATTAAATTGATTTAAAGCTTCCTCAAGTCGATCAGTGGTTGTGGATCTGCAAATATTAAAATCTCCTAAAATAACCAATTTGCTATTATTTTCTAAGCTGCGTATCCTTTCTACGTCCGACATAACTTCATTACGAAATTGTGCTATAGGAAACGTTGGATTCCTATAAACAACAATGAAGGATGTATTAAGATATTTGAAGGCAATTGATTGGTATATAGTTCTTGAGCTCAAAGACTTATTTGTCTCAAACAAGAAAACTACATTTTCGGCAATATTTTGTTTGGCATAAATCATAATTCCATTTTTGCCAATACCATTCAATCGATTGCTATCAATTCTTCTTATTATGTCGAAACCTTGTGAAGAAAAGTCTTCGCTGGGAAGAGTCCAAGTTTCGACAAAACAAAGAAAATTTGAACAACAAATAATAGGGTCGTTAAAAATATCTTCGCGATGGCTTCGAAGAGACTCAACGTTATGGTAATAAAGGGAGATGTCTTCGTTTCTGTTAACCACAAACTCATAATGCGTAGTCAAAAACTTTTCCTCTCTTAACTTTTTAAGTTCGTCTTGGACATTTTGAGCTCCAAATCTTGTTGGAGGAACAAAGTCGCCTAGAAGAAAAAGTCCTGATGCGCTAGTGGCTCTGCTGCATCCAACATACAACGAAGCTCGCTTGATGCCTCTTTTAAGATGCACGGCGACTTTGCTATATGTTGCTCCTTGGCTTTTGTGGATGGTAATAGCCTCAGCAGGAACAATTGGAAATTGTTTTCGGTCAACAGAAGCATGCTCCGATCTTCCACATTGAAAAACTCGAGAGGCTTTTACTATTGGAGTCCATTCGGGATCGGGACTATTCCGAACCTTTGATCTGGCGATAGTGCCAACCGTGGGTTCAAAAAATTTAATCCAAAGTCGCGTTACTAAATTTAAGCCATTCACTAAGCAATGGTCAATTAGCATCAGCTGACCAGTTGCTCCATTTACAAGTCCGTCACTTGTGTCTATATTGACGGTCACCATATATTTAGCAGTTGTTTTGAGATGAAGAACATATGGCAAACCCTGTGTTTCAGAGGTTTTCATATTTTGAGCATATCTTAACGTGTTTTCCCTGTTTCGTGTAGATATGTTCGCAGTTTTCACTGTATCAACAGCAGTGGAAACCAATTCTTCCGTCCCAATTTGCGCTAGTTTTAGGGAATTGTAATTATTAACTTCTTCGTTAGAAGAAAATAAATGAATGGCATCATCAGGAACTTCGCTGGGTGAAACCACTCTTTGTTTAAGGAGCTCTATATCTGCTATTGTCATGCAAGCCTCAGATAAATGATTTAGGGCTTGAGCAAATGCATGGTCGCCTCTTTGGCGCATTATTTCTGTGAGCTCAAAATACTTAAAGTTGTTCCATAAGCTATTTCCTGCTAAAACGCTATAAGGATTAATTGTCCTCTCCGAAAATATCCAACTGTCTCCAACTGGGGAAAGCTGCTTTAGATCTCCAAAAACTATAATTGATTTTCCACCAAAACTTAAGTCAGGGCTTCGGAATATTTGACGAAGCCGTTGATCCAAAAATGAAAGCATTTTAGAACCAACCATAGAAATTTCATCAATTATAATCAGTTGGAGATCAATCAACTTGCAATGAATTGTATTTAAACTATCATTGCTTAAAGGTCTTAAGGGACCTGAAGCCTGATTAATTGGAAGAGAAAACACTGAATGTAGAGTCAGTCCTCCAATTCCAAAAGCAGCTTTTCCAGTCGGAGCACATAATAAAACCTTTGCTGAATCCGTAGCACCAGGAAGCTTATTTGCTCGCCAAGTCACAGACTGATAGATGGTAGAAATCAGTCTGCTTTTTCCTACACCGGCCCCTCCACCAACATATTCGTAAAACATATTTTTACTAACAACATTATGCATCACATGTGCATAATATAGTCTTTGTTTGTAATTAAGGGACCGAGTTAGCGAGCAAAGGTCATCATTGGAAACTAACGGGGGAGTCTAATTAATTGAAGTTCGCCGTCTTCTTCAGGGTTGTTTATCGCATTGTCCTCCTGAAGAATATTTACGTTCCGCTCTATATTTGGTACAGCCAAAGCTCTAAACTCTTCGTCTAAAAATTGTGAGGCAGGTTCTTCCGCATCAGGAGCATTATCTCCCCTATCCTCTTGCAAATCTTCCAGAACTCTTTCTAACTCCATATCATCAAACACATCATAGTTCCTTTTCATTATCTTAATGGCTTCATGGTTTACTCGGAATGTGTTTTCAATGTCGTTGGAAAGAAGTTCAGCTTCTTCATTTCGCCAAGGATAGAAGAGCATTAAATGCTCTCGGAAATAATCGCAAGGTGAAGAGTTTATGCTAAAGCGAACCCACCTTAGAATCAGGGGATGCCTACGTTTCTTAACGCAACCAGACCCATCCATCAGTGGATAACTTTGCTCAGCAACTTCATCTTCGTCATCTACCTCCACATCATTTGCTTCATCATAGTCTTCCCTATGATTAGCGGCAGATCGTGCAATCCGCTTGACAAATCTGTACCAAGCTGCGAAATCTGCTAAACAAATTCCTTCCAACTGCTCATGCCTTTGCACATATCGGTCAAGAATATTACGCTCAAAAATATCCACCGAGTTGTTTGGAAGTCGCTCTAATTCTTCATTTGAGCGAGCCAATCGAACTCGTTTGTCTGGATGGCAAGTGTTTACAAAAATAGTACCTTCACTTGCCTCCGACATATGCAGACCCAAAATATTGTAAGCTGCTTCTTGGGCCGATATTTCTGTTGCGTTAATAAACTTATTCCCTAGGTGCTGTAATTTCCTTTTAATAGAAATATTCCCATGGCTTATTTCTGCCATGGCTTCACGGAGCAACTGCGATACGCCTCTGTTTGATTTGTTTATGTAGTTAATGATATAACTACAACAGGCGTACGCATCTAGGATAAATTGAATATCCATATTAGCTCTGTGCAAGCCTAGAATATCTCTATTATAAGCATTGAGCAGTCGGTCGGAGAATTGTCTGCGAAGAAAAATTTGTGGCTTTTTTAAGCTGGAACGTAAGGCTAGCTTGTAGGCTTCAAAATTAGTTTCAAGGTGGGACAGAAAATGATCAAAATTGTTAAATAAAGCTGCGTCTTCATTTGAAATGGTCCTTAAAGCTTCCTTAATTTTTTTAAACAAAGTTTTATGATCTTCAATATTGACTTCGTTTTCTTCTATTGGATGCAAAATAAGCGTTTCGGGCATAGGAGGATATGGCATATTGAATCTGCAGAACTCCTGTCCGCGTAACTCTCTTAGGCAAGAAGCACTATGCTTGTGGCGTTGATACTGAATTACTTCTTGTAGTTCAGTATCGTCTCCATTTGTAGTAATAAACCTATCAATAAAGTTTATTACTTGCTCGGTATTTTCGTTGTCTTCGAGCTTAGGAGCACCAGCAAGCCAGTACATGCCATGAGAATGTGGAGATCCTCTGTGCTGGAACTCGATTCTCCAATAAAAATGAGAAAGATTGAATTCCCCAAAAATATCGGTTTTGAACAATTTCATTAATTGTCGCAACCTGTAATCGAAGTATCGAGAGCACGTCACTGGATCGGATCGGATTAACCGAGCCTTTTCGGAGCTGGAAAGAGCTGCCGCTTCTTCCTCGCTTATAGCCCTATTATCCAATAGGAGAGACAGGATAACTAAAAGTTCATTCCACTTAGTTTCAGCAGCGGAAAGGGTTATAAAAAACGTTGGCAGCCCAAATTGTCGAATCATGGCTATAACTTTTTTTTTCTCAGCCTCCCAATGAGCTGGTGCAGACCGTAAGCCTTTCAGGATGTGGTAGCCATCATCATGTTGCACAAGACGGTCAACAAATGATACATCCCGCAGATTACCAGCGGTAACCGCTCCTGACTTTTTGCGTAAAGCAATTGAAATTGAATTTTGTATGCGCTGCATTTCGTAAAATTTATACATGTATAAAACTTTTGGAACTACAGCGCAACGACGGTCGTAAAAACGGATTTGGGATCTGGCTTTTTTCGCATAGGTTGTATTTCCTTTAAATATTTCTCCGCAAGAAATAGTTGGAAAGGAAAGTTCCTCTGCGTCTTCGTCAAGCGTTAAGCTTGTTGGCCGACGGCCTTCACCCGGTGCCAATGCAATGCGCTGAATTGCAGTATCATTATTTTCCAATAATGTTTCATGGCCTCCGGGATTTAAATTTTCTTCGAGCTCTGAAGCATTTTGGGAGTGGTGCTGCTGGTGAAGAAGTTGCTCTACTGCTTCGCGATCAGATTCGTCCGCAATAAAAGGAATATCATTAATTCCTTGAAGTTCTGTTAGCCATGATTCGTTTAGTGAAATGTTGTGCTTTCTGTAGAGCTCGGTACTTACTAAGTACCGTACAGCTTCAAGGACCCGAGCGGGTCGAATAGTTTCAGTCATGAAATTGTGAGCGTACTCTAGTCTCCTTTTTAAATGGACTTGGATGACATGGGTAGAGTCGAAAGAGCGTGGAAGCGCAGTCACAATATCGGGAACTGAAATTGGAACATTCACCACTGCCCCTCTGATTCCACATTGCCTTTCATAGCCGAGGGAAATAATCCTCATAAAAGGGATTCTCGGTGAAATAAGGCGTTCTTCGAGGCAGGTGAGTCCATTTAAGCACTCAGGTATTTCTGGGAAATCGAACCCATTAGAAAGGCAGAGTGATGGGAGCTTACCAAGAGAAATGGCACGACGACAAGTGTGGCAAAAGTTATATTTGCCGGACGGACTGGGAAATTTTCTTGACAAATAAAAGGCGTTGCCAATGTTTAGGAGAGGAAATTTAGAGGAGATAGCCAGGATTGATAATCCACTTACCTGCGAACGGAACCATGTTCCTCCACAGCAAATACAAATAGCCGTTGGGCCTTCCTTAATGTTCCTGTGGTACAGATCCCTCGCTGATGATCGAATCCTATTTCGCTGTTGTCCTCGTTCCCGTGCCAGTTCATCCTCCGAAAGTTGAGCTCTTGCGTCCATGTTTCTTTGCGACTGCCTTTGGGAGGCATCCAGTCGATTTTGTGAGTCCATCCTAAAGTTTAATAATCGATCCTCTGCCATTTGCCGAATTTGTTCTTCCCGAATCCTCCGCTGTTGTCGTGTTTCCCGGCGTTGTGATGTGTTTATCCGTTGCTCCTGTGATCTAGCGATGGGATTTCTCCTGGTTGCTCTCCTGTTATCGGCGTCCCTTTCCCGTTCTCGCTGCCTGTCTTCCATATCCCTTCGTCGCTGTCGGTGCTCTCCAGTGTTCCTTTCCTGTTCCCTTGCACGTTCCTCTGGGTCCTCGCGATGAGCAGCTCGTGCTGCGGCGTCCCGAATCCGCTCTGAAATTCGAAATTCGGGATTGTTCCTCCGAGTGGCATGGTCAGCAGTATTTTGCACCTGCTCTTGTCGCCGCTCCTCGGTGTCTTCTCGCCGAATAGTACGCGCTGCGGCGTCCCGAACCCGTTCAGGATTTCGGTACTCCGGAATAGTCCTCCGATTAGAGTGCTCAGCAGTGTTTCGCAACTGCTCTCGTCGTCGCTCCTCGGGGTCCTCTCGACGGATCGCGTGTGCATCCATGTCCCGGATCCGTTCAGGAATTCGAAACTCCGGAAAAGTCCTCCGAGTAGAGTGCTCAGCAGTGTTTCGCAACTGCTCTCGTCTTCGCTCCTCGGGGTCCTCTCGACGGATCGAATGTGCATCCATGTCCCGAATCCGCGGAACGCATTTCTGGGTTAGTCCTCCGAGACGCATGCTCAGCAGTGTTTCGCAACTGCTCTTGTCTTCGCTCCTCAGAGTTCTGTCGACGATTCGAATGTCTTGCAGCATCCTCAATACGCTCCGCAGAACGCATTTCTGGGTTAGTCCTCCGAGACGCATGCTCAGCAGTGTTTCGCAACTGCTCTTGTCTTCGCTCCTCAGAGTTCTGTCGACGATTCGAATGTCTTGCAGCATCCTCAATACGCTCCGCAGAACGCATTTCTGGGTTAGTCCTCCGAGACGCATGCTCAGCAGTGTTTCGCAACTGCTCTTGTCTTCGCTCCTCAGAGTCCTCCCGGCGATTTGAATGCGCTTGTGCGTCCCGAATTCGTTCAAGGTTGCGAACCCTTTCACTTCTTCTCCGCTGCGCGCGGGCAGTGGAATCCTGAGCACGACTTTCCTCCCGAAAGTTAGGGTTATTGTCGCGAACATTGGCGATATGTTGAGAGTTTCGAGCTCTTATTTGGGACGCATTCCGTTCATAGCGGGCTCTACTGCGACTTAAAGCAGCTTGGCGACGTTGCTCCTGTGACAAATGTGATACACGTGGCATTTTTTATAGTGCTGTATGAAAAAATAAAAATTATGAAATGATATATATATAAAATCACCTGCATGGAATGCCATTTTATGAGAATTTGAAAGTTATTAGTAAAATGTACTTACCAAAGTTTGTGTTTCGAATAGCACGCTATTACATTTAATTTTTATCACTTGTAAAAAATAATTTGTATCACTTGTAAAAAATAATTTTTATCACTTGTAAAAAATAATTTGTATCACTTGTAAAAAATAATTTGTATCACTTGTAAAAAATATTTTTGCACTTGTAACGTCGTCACTCGATAAATTTTTTCATTGACTGATCTACGGAATATAGGATTTCTAAATATATAGCCAAGTTAGGTAATATCCCAAATTAAAAAGAATTATCCCTAGATCCTTTAAAGGTTCCCTAGTTTGACCCTTTTAAAAAAGGCAATAAAAAATCATGTTTTTGTATGTACCTGTGCTACCTGTTGTGCAATTTAAATGTTATGAATAATTTTGGTCCTAGAAAAGGTATTACCTGATATTGTACAGTTACAAAGCCACTCATACCTGCGTTACCGGTTGCGAAGTTCAGGATCTTTGTACAATTCCTGCCCCTTACACGTGTTCATTGAACCAATTGAACGTTTGCCAAATTTGACCTGTTTACCAAGTTATAATGGGATAATCCCGTGGATTTCTTTAAATAAAATGTCTCTGTTATCTAAAAAGTAATGGGTTGTAAACTAAAGCATGTAAACCCAGTCGTAATTTGTATGACCGTTACTGCCCGTTACTGTCACTCCCTTGCATTATAAAAGTGGCTGAAAAAGGTAGATACGTTCAATTCAAATTTTGAAGAATATAATTTACAGAATATTCTGCAAGGGTATATCAACTTCGGCTCCGCCCGAAGTTAACTTTCCTTTCTTGTTTCTCTTAGCTTCGTACTCTTTTACAAATATGCCCTAGGGCCAGAAACTGGTGGAACACACAGATGCAAAAAGAGCACAAGGAATACCAATCTTAAATGATGATACTTTCCTAGCATAAGAAAATTTAAATTGTTCGACCTTCAAATCATCAACTTGGATTTTGTTACGGATATAAGCCGTAATATCAAATGATGAGAGGTCTGGGGCGAGCCGTGAAACAAATACATGTTTTAGCTGGGGTACCCGAACACAAGTAACCGTTTTTGGTACAACACATGCAACCCTTTTTGGTACTACAGAATTTGTATCTGTACTACCAGTATCGGCCCGTAATCCGGACGTTAAGTCTACATGAGGTGTTGGGGCCACTACTTTATTTTGATCGGACAGAGCGGAAGTACCTAGCGGAGCCACATCGATTCCAGCAACTTCGGATACCGAATCACTTTTTGCCCCCGATCTTAGTACCATTTGCGTGGCGCCTAAGATTGGCAGCTGAGCTGGAGTCGAATCGCGGGCAGCAGGTTGCACAGCACCTGCCGTAGAATGGCCACCGACCGCGACTTTTTTGCGCTTTGGGGAATCGGGCTCAGCTAGCATGCGGCTAGTGAGCTGAGATTCAAGCGCCACGAGCAGGTCCGTATTTTTACGGCAGTTCCGGATTAATTCCGTAACACTGCTTTTTGTGAGCCGCCTAATAGTTATTGCCTGGTTCTCGTATACAATGCATTCATCGCAGTAGTAGCGCAGGCCACTCCTCTTATCGATGGCATCACGAACCAGGCCAGAATAGCCAAGACACTTTGCGTGATAAATTTTATCACATGTATGGCAGGGAATACTTTGCTGTCCCGCCGAGTTAACTTTCTTGCAATTTTTTAATGAACAGAAAGCCATTTTCGCTGACCACGGACCACTGTGCACTATAGCGGACAAAAAAATCGAAAGCGCTCAAGAACTTTTTAATGAGAGATCAAGCAGAGCGACAGAGCGGGAGCGAAACACCGAATAACTTTGATGTTAGGCACCACGAAACGATATAGAAACGAAAAGAGAGAGAGAGCGGGATTATTAACCGATTAACTCCGGTATAAAACACCTCTGAGAGATTTGACCGTTGGAGTGCGTGCCGTTCCAACAGCGCTCAACGACGAAGAGAAAGATTGAAAAGAGGGGCAATAGAAAACAATAAATTATGATAAAAACTTTTTGTTTACTAAACACAAGTTAATAACGATGCACTCGCTAAGCGAACGGAAAGTTGTTAGAAAACACTTAAAGGTGTAGCTACGATGAAGAGATTTAAGTAAACCCCGGTGGTTTCAATAAGAAAAATTAAAATTCGGAGCGCAAAACAAAAACACGGCCGTTCTCTGTGAAGACGCAGTTTGTGGTGGTTTGGGTGTGAAACTTTAAGAAGCGGTGTTTAAGATTCATTCAGACTGCCAAATCGAGCATATAATAATTTCAATGCTCCAGTAGAGGTTGTTAGAGGTTACCTGATGGCCAATTACGCTCAGAAAAGGATTTCTTAGAGTGCACTTCGGATCTAATGATAAAAGTCCGATATTATCAATTGTAATTGTTGGTAATTGATCATCACATACTGCTGATAACGCCATTGGTGATTTAATTGAAAATATCCATTGCTTTTTTGTTCTTAATCTTTGCCATGAAAATGACTTCGTCGAACTTTTTGTTTGGCACAATGACGATGATTTGTTATTAAACATCTGAGCAAATATACTCTTCGTCATTAATTGAATTACAAAGATCAAATTCACTTGATCACATAGTAATGAATTGATCTCGATGTTGATTCACAGCCATGATTGGAAATTCAATATCAAGGGAAATCATTTTATTGTTGATGATTACCGATATTGGAATCAAGTTATATATTTCAAATAACTGTGTTGATAACAATGGCAGTGTTAATTTAAAGATTACATAATCCTTTACCACCTTTGCTTCTGCCTTCATTAACTTATATAATTGAATTATATCATCGTTGATGAGAGCATTTTTCCTTAAGGCATGTGCATTTTTAGTTTATTTAAATGTTGTCGAAGTTGCTTGGGAGAAACGAGCAGTGGGCTAATTTCATTGTGATGAACGTTTGTCAGAACATGTGAAATCTCTGTCTGAACTCTTTGCAGCCAATATAGATAATTGATTTGTCAATGCAATATACCATTGAAAGGCCTTGAGAGAATCTAGACGAGCATTGGCTATATCCTCCATTTGCTGAGTCATTATTTTAATACTTTTATCGATGGTAGCTTCATCTCGTTTCATGATGTTTATCGTAAAATCAATTATTGAAGTTTGATTCTTAACTAATTCTAAAATGTAATCTTCATTTGATTTCACTTTTTGAATAGTTGAAGACATCCTCTTGGCATACTCTGTGTCTAATACGCCAAATAAGCTGTTGGCAATATTTCCCACTATGTCCAAGGGAGAACGACGTATTCTTGACTTGTGGAGCAAATCATTTTCAGTTTTTATTTCTTCGTAAACGTGTTGAAAATGATTATATACAGCAGCACATGCTTGGACTGGTTGTATATGTGAAAACATTTGACCAACTTTAAGTGTCCCCGTGTAAAATGTCTTTACATCTTCGAGATACGGCTTTAAATCATAATAAGCTGTGATTGTCCAGTCTGCAGTTGCTAGTCGAGTAGATCCAATTTTCTCGTAATAAATTCCTGGCCTCGAACCAAACCTGGTTATGTTTATCGGACCGGCGGTAGCTAATGGTAATAGCAGCAGCAAGATTAATAATTGCAACGATAGCATTGGTAAGGATGGGCTTTTCCGTCTTTTTGTCTCTTGATCTTCCTTTGTTTCTTCTTCAGCATCTTCTTCATTAATTTCCTTGCGTTTTTCTCCTTGATCTTCTTGACGGAATAGTGGAGCAAGCTTATGAATTACTCTTTTAAAGACTCCTGTTGCAGTTTTTACGTCTGCAACTCGCACATATCCATCTTGACCTGGATAAATTTTTTTTAATCGTCCTATAGGCTAGTGAAGCATAGGCACATTGTCTTCCTTGACAATAACCATCATGCCTTCTCTTACATTTTTATGAACTTGTTTCCATTTTGAGTGTTGTTGCAGGCTTGTTAAATATTCTCTGGACCATTGCGTCTAGAATGTGTGCTTGAGTCGCTGCACCAGTTCCCATTGTTCAGGTAGTGATTTTATTCTAAGTGGTTCTGGGTCTGGCTGAGCGACTAGTGCATCTCCAATCAATAAATGACCTGGTGTAAGGACTGTAAAGTCATTAGGACAATGTCATTCGACATTGGATTAAGTGGCCGAGAATTTAATACTGCCTCGACATTTGTTATGACAGTGCTGAACTGCTCAAAGGTGAGGTTTGCAGTGGACACACTTTTTAACAATAACGTCTTTGCTGACTTTACTGCAACTTCCCTTATGGAATTCTCAGCCTGCTGTGAGTGGATTGTTTCCTTTAACTCCTTCAATTGGTTGCTGGCGCCAACGAAATTTGTTGCATTGTCGCAGTATACGGTCTGACACTTCCCGCGACGACCTATAATGCTCCAAGGAATGCTGCAGTCGTTAAATCTCCGACAAGTTCCAGAGGCGGTCCTTTGTGGAGAAACAAACAAATACTGCTATGTATGCTTTATCAGGTCGCTTGCCTCGGACTTTGTGATGTATCCAGATGGATCCGCAATAATCAACTCTGGTATTTAAAAATGGTCTGTTTTGTGAGACTCTATGCTCAGGTAGTTTTCCCATTATTTGAGAAAGTAATTTTGGACGAAACCTGTTACATGGCACGCATTTCATAATTACGTTTCTAACCATAGGTGTGATTTTGATAATGTGATACTGCAATACCTTTTAAGGTATTTTGACCACAGTGCATATTTTCCTCATGAATTTTATGTAGCAGCATTTTTAGGATATTGTCATTATATGGGAGTAAGTAGGGATTCATTGCATCCCGAGAAATTGGGGCATTTTCCACTCTTGTTTCTACTCTTATGATAGAGTTTTCGTCCAAATGAAGATGAAGAGATGCGACCTTGCTGCTATTGGGTAATGGGTGTTCGGGATGACGTCGAAGGTGATTAAATTCATTTGTGAAATCAGCCTGTTGTATAATCCGCCTAGCTTGTTCTAATTCGTCAAGCTCTAGAAAGACGGTTTGTTTTCTATTTTTACGATAACAAAATCGTAACATGTATGCAATTATACGTTGCAAGCGATTGAATCAATTTTCGTGTTTACTTCCATATATTTCTTCTCCAAGTGAAACTGTTGCCAAAGTAACAATTTTTGTTTTCCGTTCCAAAGAAATAGTGTTGTCCTTTGGAGCTTTAAATAGAGCTGGCCATTTCTCTTCTGGTTCATGAAGAAACAGTGGTCCGTATAACCACAATGTATGTGCACTTAATTGAGATGCAGGTATCCCTCTAGATAGTAGATCTGCAGCGTTGAGACTTGATGACACATGTCTCCATTGATTTGGACAGGTTGTATCTTGTATTTTCGACAACCTATTTGCAACGAATGTATGGAAATCGAATTTCCAATTGCATTTATACAACATAAGACGATGGTGGAATCTGTCTAGTAATGACATTTAATGGATTCTGATTGTAAATTAAGATCCTTTTTCACCTTTTCAGCTAGCTCTGCACCTAACACAGCTGCACATAACTCTAGTCGTGGTAGGGTTTGCTTTTCAAGAGGTGCTACTATTTAGCGCATAATAGGCGCACAGTCGTTTCTTTGTTCCTATATATGGCTCTTATATAAGCCACAGCACCAAACGCTTTTTCACAAGCATCCACAAATATGTGTAGTTCTTGTTTTTTAGGTATTTTTCCATCAGAAATGTGTCTCGGAATAGTCATTTTATTTAAACATAGCAAGTCTTGTCTGAAGGCCTTCCACCTTTCCTTTAGGGAATCTGAGATCTCTGTGTCCCAATCTAGTTTAAGGACTGACATATTTTAAAGAAATATTTTTGCTCTGATTATGACTGGAGCAAAAAGACCAAGTGGGTCAAAAATTTGACCCAACTCAGAGGCTACCAATCTTTTTGAAATTGTTTGAGTGTTATGTTCTTGAGCCTTTTTGCACAAATTGTCATCCTTTAGGGATCCAAATAATTCCCAAAGTCTTTACACTGGTATGTTCCAATGCAGTTTTTTTTTTTTTTTTATTTAACTTTGCTTTTATTTATTGAATCTTCTCTTAATTTTGAGACTAACAATAAGTTTACGAATCTTAACATTAAAATTTAACTAACAGTATAATAAGACTGCATTCTGGTTGCGCGTGCCTCAAGTCGGTCGCTGGGTGGGTAAGTCATTGCGACGAAGGCGTGATTGGTTGATCAACCTTGTAAGACCTCTCGCCAGGTGGTTAGGGTGCAACGATAGCTTGGTAAAGTACTTTTCCTTCTGTTCTGCGATCACTTCTTTGACTGGTAGAATGTTTAAGTCGCGATGTATGTTTTCGTTGCGAACGTACCACGGTGCCCCGGTGATTGTTCTCAAGATCTTCGACTGAGCTCGCTGGACTATGTCAATATTGCTGTTGCTGGCATTCCCCCATAACTGAGAGCCGTACATCCATATAGGTTTTAGTACCGAGTTATACAGCAGGACTTTATATTCAAGACTAAGGGGAGACCGAGCGTTGATAAGCCAATGAAGGCTACTGGCTTTTAGCGTTAGGTGTGTTCTTTTGGCTTCAATGTGCCGGCGCCATGTGAGTCTTCTGTCGAGGTGTACTCCTAGATATGTCACTTCGTTTGCTTGCGGGAGTAGAGTATGGTTTAACATGAGCGGCGGGCAGTTTTGCCTGTTCAGGGTGAACGTAACGTGCTTGCATTTTTGTTCGTTCACTTTAATTCGCCAATCTGAAAGCCACTTTTCTACATCGACCAGATGAAGAGCGAGCTGCGCAGTTGCTTGCATCGGGCATTTTGAGCGGCTGAGAATGGCTGTATCATCAGCAAACGTAGATGTTGTTAGTCGTGTGCTTGTTGGGATGTCTGCTGTGTAGAGGACATATAATGTTGGCCCGAGCACGCTTCCTTGAGGAACTCCAGCTCCAATAGTGAAATCGTCAGTTATAGCAGTGTTGCATCGAACAGCAAATTTTCTGTCGTAGAGGTAAGACTCTAAAAGCTTATGGGTGTTGTAGGGAAGCATTGTCTTGATCTTGTACATTAGACCTTCTAGCCAAACTCTATCAAATGCTTGAGAGACGTCTAAAAATATGGGAGTACATTACTCTCGTTTTTCGAACGCGTTCCGAATTTCTGATGTTATCCGGTTTACCTGCTCAATTGTTCCGTGCTTTTCACGAAACCCAAATTGATGTGACGGAATTCCTTCCTGGATTCTTAGGTATGTGTTTATCCGAGTCAGTACGCATTTTTCAAAGAGTTTAGATAAGCATGAGAGTAGGCTTATAGGTCTATACGACGTGGGAATTGTGTGGTCTTTTCCTGGCTTTGCTATCATTATTATAATCGACTTTTTCCATCTCACTGGAAAGTGGCCAAGTTTTGCGATGGCATTAAAAAGCTGGGTGAAGAGTGCAAACGGCGCAATATGGGAGCTCAATAATCATTTTGGGAGTTATGAGGTCGCAGCCCGGGGATTTTTTCGGATTCAGCTGATTTTTGATGATGCTAACGATTTCGTTTGGGCGAAACTCAATTGGTTCATGTTGAAGCTGAGGCTCATGTGGTAAAGTCGGCAAGGTGAACGCACTAGTGGCAGGATTTGGTTGGAAGACATTTTTAAGGTGGTTGGCAAACGTGCTGGCTCTGTCTGCATCGCTGCGCGCCCAGCCGCCTGTGGGATTTCTAATAGGCATCACGGTTACTTTCGGTGAGCTTAGAGTAGGGTGAGCTCTCCATAGTGAGTGTTTTGTACTAGATGTTGACAATTGCTCTATGTAGCGTCGGTGGACCTGTGCTTCTTCTTGCTGTAAAGCTTTTGTGAGTTGACGTGAGGCATATTTTAAGCTTTGCCTAGCAGATGGTGATCTGTGGAGTTGCCACTCTCGACGTAAGCGTCGCTTTTCGAGGACGAGCTGTTCTATTTGTAGATTTGTCTTCTTTTGGTTGCTTTGTGTACTTGTAGTTTGGGGTGTTGAAACTCGAGCTGCAGAGACGAGTACAGACTCCAGTGTATTAACAAATCTGTCTACGTTGGCTTCATCGTTGAGATGAGGACTTAGCTCAATGTGTGAGCTAATGTATTTCTTGTACTTAACCCAATTGGTTTTCTGAGATGTCAATTTAAACGATTGCTCCAATGCGCCTGGATGTCGGAGAAGAATAAACAGGACAGGCGAGTGATCCGATGAAAGATCCGAGAGGCATTCGGCGCTTATCAGATTTTTAGGAATGTTTTTGGTAATTGCAAAGTCTATTAAATCGGGGAGTTTCCTTGGGTCTACCGGCCAGTATGTTGGTCTGCCAGGAGAAACATGGTCCAGCTTGTTCTTGGCTTTTATAACAGCATTATAGAGCTGTTTTCCTTTTGGAGTCACGAGACGTGATCCCCAGTGTGTGTGCTTGGCGTTGTAGTCCCCTGCTGCTATGAAGTGGTCTCCTAGCGAGTTGAAAAACTGCATAAACTCATCTTCAGCTATGGTGAAGCGAGGGGGGCAGTATACAGCGGCTAGTGTAAGTTGGTTGCCAGTATTTGTTTGTATATTTATAGATGTGGCCTGTAGGTAATTTTTAGCAAATTTGTTATGATACGGCTTAATACGTCTTCTGATTAGAATTCCAGTCCCACCATGTGCTTTACCATCTGGATGATTTGTTCCGTAGAATGAATAACCTCGTAGTTGAAAATTGTATTTGTTTGTAAGGTGTGTTTCTGAAAGCAGCATTACGTCGATATGGTTGTCGAGTAGGAATTGAGCTAACTCAAGTTTATGCTGTGAGACGCCGTTAGCGTTCCACGTAGATATCCTTAGGGAAGTCATTATTTGGATTGTTGTGAAACCAGCATTTGAATCAATAGATTTTGGTTTCGCATTAAATCTTGCATAGTTGTGCGCATAAACGACATAAACTCCGTAAGGCTTTGCTGCAGGCTGTATATCATATCTTCAAAGTTGCTTTTTGACTGCTCCGGGAATTGTTGCTGCTGAGCCGTGTTCGGTTCTTGGTATGCTGATTGCAGAAATGAACTTTTTGAGACAGGGTTAGCCAGTCCTGATTTTAAAGCGCTTGCGTAAGTCACATTTTTATCAGAGTTTAAGGGTCCTAGTGAGGATCTGGCTGCAGTCGAGAAGAAGACTTCAGGGTTTGATCTGGAAGCTGTCATCTGTTTATTTTGGGTGCGGGCGGCAGTTCCTCTCTGGTGGATGCGACTTTTCAGCTCCTTATAAACAGGGCAGCCTCTGTAGTTAGCAGTGTGATTGCCACCGCAGTTGCGGCACTTTTTCGAGTTGCAGTCATCTTTGCTCGCTGGGCAGTGTGCGAAGTCATGAAGATCTCCACAAACTACACACACCGGGCGCAGTTTACAGTATGACCTTGTATGGCCATATTCTTGGCAGTTCGCACATTGTACCGGTCCATTGCGTTTGTGCGGTTCCTCAACTGTAATTCTGCGGTGCAGCAGGAACTGAAGATTGTAAATGGGGTGCACTTCGTATTTCTTTAGGGGCTTACTTTCTGGTTCGAGCTCAACCTTAAAGAGTGGCTGCGGCTTTCTATCCCTGTTAAGGATGTTGAAGACTGTCTTAGCGTTAAATCCCTTCTCTTGAAGCGCCTTTGTTATCTCTGCAGGCGTTACGTCGGACTCTATGCCCTTAAGTACGACTTGCAGGCCCTTGCTACTTTTTAGCTGATACGTGTAAAAGTTCTTTTTATTTTCGGAAAGATATTTCGATAATACTCTGTAATTATCTTCAGACTTCATTTGAACCTTTGTTTCCTGGATGTTGCCCTTTACTAGAGGTATTATGTGGAAGTTATCCTTTCCAATAAGCTCGATAATTTTGTTGGCAAGAACATTGGAACTTTTTTTCTCGAATATAAATAGGCGGAGGTTTTGGCTTCCTTTTCTCGACTTCAGTGGATTCGGCCGCCTCAACGTCATAGGCGTCTTCCAAGATTTTAAATCGGTTTGAGTTCGTGGGCGTTTCTATTCCAGCTAGGCTAGCATTGTTACGGGTTATTTTGCGTTGAGAATTTAGAGGGCTCAGCTTCCTTTTGATTTGGATGTAGCGATCCATGCCAGTCTGCACAGCCGGCTTAGCACATTCATTGGTTTTTTTCTGTTTTTCGGGCAGCGCAGCGGCAGACGTATTAATATTTGCGCTGCTAGCTGATGATGTCATTAAACGCGCAGTCGATACGGTTGCAGTTGTTGTTGTGTTACAGTTGACGTTGTTAAAGAAATTGCGGTGCTAGTTACTGCTGATGAGCTTAGGTTATTGCATACCTGCATTGGAGCACTTTCAGCGCTCTTTGGCCGCAGAGACGTCGATGGTAGCGAGGGGGGAGCAAGAACGCGCTCTCTCGCTCGCTACGTTTAAGAACTCGGTCAAGTTGGGGGTAATTGCCCCCGCTTGATCAGAGCTTGCATTATTTTCGGTTGCTTTAAAAGAGAAGTACGCGTTATTTCTTTGCACTGAGAGCCGTCTCTCGTCTTGCTCACGTTGACGTTGTGTGCGAACGTCGTTCAGAATGAGTCGTGGTAAAGTTAATTAGAGTTTTAAGTGTTAAGTTGTATATTAATTAAATGACAAATCAATATAAACATTCGCGATTTCATCGCAGAAAGCGTCTTTTCGCGTTATAGTAGATTTATTAAATCGGTCACTGCACTTTTGTGATTTTATTGAATACTTTTTTCCCGGAGCACAATAAATACACGTCTGCATGCGACGACGGTTTAATGTTCCAATGCAGTGCCAAGATTTATGTTGCTAGCAATATCTTCTGGTAAATTCCTTTAGTAGATGGTGTGAATTAGAGCACCATTTTCTTAGTTTAAATCCGCAAGGTAGCAAGATTTTGTTTAGTTCTTGTTGAATCCTTGCAGCATCTATAATTGTATCTGCTCCAGTTGGGCATTCATCAACATAGAAATCGTTTCTCAGTGCATTTGATCCCAATGGTCATTTTTCCAAATTTTTATTGGCTAAATGGTCTAAGCACTTTGTGGCAAGAAATGGAGCTGACGTTGTGACATAAGTCACAGTTTTCAGCCGGTAATATTTTATTTCCTCGGACGGATTGTAGCGCCAAACAATCATTTGGTTGAATTGATCCTTTGGATTCATCCAAACTTGCCCAAACCTTTTTTTCTATATCCACCATAAAAACATATTTGTGAACTCTGAATCTCAATAGAATCGAAAACAGATCACTTTTAACAACTGGTCCTGGATACAGTAAATCATTTAATGATTTTCCTGTAGATGTTTTACAGGAAGCATCAAAGACTACTCTTAATTTTGTTGAAGTGCTTTCTGGTTTCAGAACACAAAGGTGAGGATAATGATGTTTTGGTATTTGACTAGGTAATACTTGCTTTATATGACCTAGTTTTTCGTATTCGGCCATAAAATCGTTATATAATATTTTAATGTCTTAGCTGGTTCTTCGTTCTAACGAGAGAAAACGCCTTGTCGCAATATCGCAAGACTTCCCCAGAGCTGGGGGATCTTCAGAATAAGGTAATCTGACAATTAACCTTCCATCTTGTGCGTGCTGAAGATTTTCCAAAAAATGCTTCTCGCAATGTCTTTCCTCTGGCGTCCGGTATTTCCTTATCGGTTCCATGTTGTCCAGTTTCCAGAATTTTTCCAACGATGATTTGGCTTCCTCGGCTGAGGAAACTACCATGCAAACTTGTGGCATTTTTGCAGTCATGTTTACTTGCCCAGCAATTATCAAACCAAATTCGGTGTTCTGGAGAATAGGTTGGTCTGAATAACACATAATTTGTTCAGCTTTTATAACGGAAAAGTGATGTTCTGCGTCAAGCAATATATCAATCTTTCCCGGTGGGATCAGCGAGCCGGATATTTTTTGAGATTTTTAAATCAGCTACTTTTATTTGTTCCGTAGGCTGATCTGCCACAATATGAGGAAGAAAAAAGGCTTCAACTCTTGTTTCAAAATCGCTATGTTTTGATTTAATTAATACACTAACGCGTCCTTTACTTATTCGCGGATGACCTCCAACTCCCTCAATGCGAAGGTTTGTTGGTTGTAGTTGCAATGATAACCGCTTAATAAGTCTTTCTGATATCAGACTAATCGGAATCGAGCAGTGCACGAAAATCTCCTTCTTGATTATTTAGTCCTTGCACTATGACTCTAGCCTTTGCTAACAGTGTGTATTTGTTCTCACAACTGTTTTTCGGAGCAGCAGAAGCGGACGTTTTAGGTTCGGTATTTGGTTTTCCGTTACCTAAATGTAGCAATGTGTTGTGTTTTTTGTTAAATTATATGCATGTATATTTAGACACGCATTGCTTGGTCATGTGGTCTGCCTTAAGACAATTGACGCACAATCTTTTTTAGAAACCCAAGGAATCCCTTTACTGTTTGAATTTCCCTGGTATCTAAAATAGTTTGCTAATACAGTGCGTGTGATTTAGTTTTCTTGTCATATGGAACAGGAGGACTGGGTCCCACAATATTTTTCAAGGCTTGCAGGGATTCATTGACATTGTCATGCAGATTTTTTATTGACTGAGAATCATTTGTCACATTAGGGTGATCCAATAATTTTTCAAATATTGCAGTCGAAAGGACCCGCTTATAATTGAAACGTTCTTTAAGCATGGTCCAGGCAGTGTCATAATTAACTTCTGTTAATTCTAAATGCCTGACTAACATTTCTGCTTCTCCATAAAGATTAGCTTTAAGATACCACATTTTTTGTTTTTTTGGTATCGCTGATTCATAAACCATTTTATTAAAAATGTCATGATATTGTTGCCATTTTAGATAGCTTCCATTAAATTTTGGAATGGAAGCTTTTGGCAACTGTATCGAAGAGATTGTCGAAACCGCTTGATTAGTGGCTACTGAAACAGGTTCAGCATATGGATGACAGAATTGCAACATTGCTTCTTCCGCGGAGAAAAATCGCTCCATACTATAGCCCACTTCTTCAGGTGTTATACATAACTTGTGGATTTCAAAATTAAGACTTTCAATTTGTTTCCATAAATTATCAATTACCGATTTATAGGTAAATTGGTTTTCTGGAGATATATGTTTCATGGTTCTTGACATAGATTCCAGAACCGCTGCTTGGTGTCTGATCATCTTTTGTATATGATCCACCTCTTCTGAAGATGTTTCTGTTGTCGGTAGTTGAAGAATTTTTGCGTTAAATTCTTCGATGGCTTGATGAACAATCGTCTGGATTTGACTGTAGTACTGTTCTTCAAAATAAACATGCGGATGTGGAGTAGCCTTTAATAATTCTAGGATACTATTATTTCCTTGGTCGAATTTTTTCCAATGCTCTTCGTTTTCTGTCTCTGTGTTTTCTATGTGTGTTAAATAAATGTTTTTAGTGTTGGATGCAAACGCTTCCAGAAATATTCAAGAGCCGTCTTGTTGACTACTTGAAGTTGTTGAGTTCCACTTGAAGAACCGCCTTGTTGTTCAATCTCGAACGTTAATAGACGATTATCCTGGGAGTCGCCAAGTTGACTCCAGTAAATCGGATCATATTGTTAAAAAAAAAACAATTAAAATTTTTTGGATGCTACCGCTTCCAGAATTATTCAAAAGTCGCCTTGTTGACTACTTAAATTTATTGTTTTCCACTTGAAGAGCCGTCTTGTGACTACTTCAATTTCGGAAAAATAAACGACGATTATCCTGGGAGTCGCCAAGTTGACTCCAGTAAATCGGATTATATTGTTAAAAAAAACAATTTTAATTTTTTGGATTCTACCGCTTCCAGAATTATTCAAGAGTCGCCTTGTTGACTATTTGAATATATTGTTGTCCTGTGAAAAGCCTCCGTGGTGACTGTTTCTATTTTGGAAAATAAATCGACAATTATCCTGGGAGTCGCCTAGTTGACACCAGTAAATTTGATTACATTGTTTAAACAAACAATTTAAATTTTTTGGATGCTACCGCTTCCAGAATTATTCAAGAGTCGCCTTGTTGACTACTTGAATTTATTGTTTTCCAGTTGAAGAGCCGTCTTGTTGCCTACTTCAATTTCGGAAAAATAATCGACGATTATCCTGGGAGTCGCCAAGTTGACTCCAGTAATTCGGATTATATTGTTAAAAAAAAAACCATTAAAATTTTTTGGAGGCTACCGCTTCCAGAATTATTCAAAAGTCGCCTTGTTGACTACTTAAATTTATTGTTTTCCACTTGAAGAGCCGTCTTGTTGACTACTTCAATTTCGGAAAAATAATCGACGATTATCCTGGGAGTCGCCAAGTTGACTCCAGTAAATCGGATTATATTGTTAAAAAAACTATTTTAATTTTTTGGATTCTACCGCTTCCAGAATTATTCAAGAGTCGCCTTGTTGACTATTTGAATATATTGTTGTCCTGTGAAAATCCTCCGTGGTGACTGTTTCTATTTTGGAAAATAAATCGACAATTATCCTGGGAGTCGCCTAGTTGACACCAGTAAATTTGATTACATTGTTTAAACAAACAATTTAAATTTTTTGGATGCTACCGCTTCCAGAATTATTCAAGAGTCGCCTTGTTGACTACTTGAATTTATTGTTTTCCAGTTGAAGAGCCGTCTTGTTGACTACTGGGAGACGCCAAGTTGACTCCAGTAAATCGGATCATATTTTAAAAAAAAAAAACAATTAAAATTTTTTGGATGCTACCGCTTCCAGAATTATTCAAAAGTCGCCTTGTTGACTACTTAAATTTATTGTTTTCCACTTGAAGAGCCGTCTTGTTGACTACTTCAATTTCGGAAAAATAATCGACGATTATCCTGGGAGTCGCCAAGTTGACTCCAGTAAATCGGATTATATTGTTAAAAAAAACAATTTTAATTTTTTGGATTCTACCGCTTCCAGAATTATTCAAGAGTCGCCTTGTTGACTATTTGAATATATTGTTGTCCTGTGAAAAGCCTCCGTGGTGACTGTTTCTATTTTGGAAAATAAATCGACAATTATCCTGGGAGTCGCCTAGTTGACACCAGTAAATTTGATTACATTGTTTAAACAAACAATTTAAATTTTTTGGATGCTACCGCTTCCAGAATTATTCAAGAGTCGCCTTGTTGACTACTTGAATTTATTGTTTTCCAGTTGAAGAGCCGTCTTGTTGACTACTTCAATTTCGGAAAAATAATCGACGATTATCCTGGGAGTCGCCAAGTTGACTCCAGTATTTCGGATTATATTGTTAAAAAAAAAACCATTAAAATTTTTTGGAGGCTACCGCTTCCAGAATTATTCAAAAGTCGCCTTGTTGACTACTTAAATTTATTGTTTTCCACTTGAAGAGCCGTCTTGTTGACTACTTCAATTTCGGAAAAATAATCGACGATTATCCTGGGAGTCGCCAAGTTGACTCCAGTAAATCGGATTATATTGTTAAAAAAAACAATTTTAATTTTTTGGATTCTACCGCTTCCAGAATTATTCAAGAGTCGCCTTTTTGACTATTTGAATATATTGTTGTCCTGTGAAAAGCCTCCGTGGTGACTGTTTCTATTTTGGAAAATAAATCGACAATTATCCTGGGAGTCGCCTAGTTGACACCAGTAAATTTGATTACATTGTTTAAACAAACAATTTAAATTTTTTGGATGCTACCGCTTCCAGAATTATTCAAGAGTCGCCTTGTTGACTACTTGAATTTATTGTTTTCCAGTTGAAGAGCCGTCTTGTTGACTACTTCAATTTCGGAAAAATAATCGACTATTATCCTGGGAGTCGCCAAGTTGACTCCAGTAATTCGGATTATATTGTTAAAAAAAAAACCATTAAAATTTTTTGGAGGCTACCGCTTCCAGAATTATTCAAAAGTCGCCTTGTTGACTACTTAAATTTATTGTTTTCCACTTGAAGAGCCGTCTTGTTGACTACTTCAATTTCGGAAAAATAATCGACGATTATCCTGGGAGTCGCCAAGTTGACTCCAGTAAATCGGATTATATTGTTAAAAAAAACAATTTTAATTTTTTGGATTCTACCGCTTCCAGAATTATTCAAGAGTCGCCTTGTTGACTACTTGAATTTATTGTTTTCCAGTTGAAGAGCCGTCTTGTTGACTACTTCAATTTCGGAAAAATAATCGACGATTATCCTGGGAGTCGCCAAGTTGACTCCAGTAATTCGGATTATATTGTTTAAAAAAAAACCATTAAAATTTTTTGGAGGCTACCGCTTCCAGAATTATTCAAGAGTCGCCTTGTTGACTACTTGAATTTATTGTTTTCCAGTTGAAGAGCCGTCTTGTTGACTACTTCAATTTCGGAAAAATAATAGACGATTATCCTGGGAGTCGCCAAGTTGACTCCAGTAATTCGGATTATATTGTTAAAAAACAATTTTAATTTTTTGGATGCTACCGTTTCCAGAATTATTCAAGAGTCGCCTTGTTGACTACTTGAATTTATTGTTTTCCAGTGGAAAACCTCCGTGTTGACTGTTTCTATTTTGGAAAATAATCGACAATTATCCTGGGAGTCGTCTAGTTGACACCAGTAAATTGGATTATATTGTTTAAACAAACAATTTAAATTTTTTTAATGCTACCGCTTCCAGATTTATTCAAGAGTCGCCTTGAGCCGTCTTGTTGACTACTTCAATTTCTGAAAAATAATCGATGATTATCCTGGGAGTCGCTTAGTTGATTGGAGAAATCGGATTATATGGATGTTGTAAGTTGGAAGAGTCGCCGGGTTGACTTCTTCTACTTTTAAATAGACGTGTTATTGGAGTCGCCAAGTTGACTTCCAATATGGTAGTAACAGATCGCCAAGTTGATAAGTTACTCCTTGAAAATTTCGAGTTGTTCGGGAATATGCTCAGAAATTTATTTGAGGCAAAGTTCCTTTGTTATGAATTTTGCTCAATATCTGGTTTATTGAGCAAGATTTTCACAACTTTAACTCTAGATGATTCTATCGCCAAATTGATCGGGAATCTGTCTAGAAACGTATGTGCAGAAATTATGTCGCCAAGTTGACTTAGAATTTCATGCTATGGTCGGGGTCACCAAAATGTTTGTAGTTTAATTTTTATTATTTATTGGAATGGTTGGCCCTAGAACTTACTCTAGTGACGATTAATTGCTAAACCAACACTTAAATTGGTTTAATTCGGATGGATCATGCGTATGAGGCCCAAAGACACATCGATGCTCACTCGTAGAACGCAGAGTAGTTGAATACACAAGTATTGCTTGAGTACTAATTTTAGTAGGGCAAAAGGTCGGGTTTATATACACGTTTTCAGAGTCAAGGGGGGCACCATAGCAAAGAAGTGGTATTGGTCTGTTAGCTCAAGTGGCTTAGCGACTCAAGTGGTACGCTAACAAAAGTTATGGCATTTCCGATCAATCAGTTATATGGCAGCTTTAGGATATAACCGGCCGATCGCGACCCTTCAAAGTGTGCAAAGTTTCAATTCGATATCTGTTTGTAGTTATACCCGTTACTCGTAGAGTAAAAGGGTATATTGTATTCGTGCAAAAGTATGTAACAGGTAGAAGGAAGCGTTTCCGACCCTATAAAGTATATATATTCTTGTTCAGGATCACTAGCCGAGTCGATCTAGCCATGTCCGTCTGTCCGTCTGTCCGTCTGTCCGTCTGTCTGTCCGTCTGTCTGTCCGTATCAACGCTGAGATCTCGGAAACTATAAAAGCTAGAAGATTGGCATTTTGCATGTAGATTTTAGGAGTTCCTACGCAGTGCAAGTTTGTTTCAAAATGGTGCCACGCCCCCTCTGACGCCCACAATCCACAAGCTGTGGCTACAGTTTTGATGATATTATGAAAATTTTAATTGATATGTATTTGTTTCGTCAATAAATATCGATTGGCCTAATAAAAGTTTGCCACGCCCACTCTAACGCCCAAAAACCCATTAAACGTTTAAGCCTGGCTAGCGCCTACATTTCCGCCTTTCATGGCGCCATCTAACGGATGACTTTGGAACAGCTGGCCAAGGTGCTCAACAGAGTCAACGTTAATTCTCGATAAGGATTTCTATTAAAGGAAATTGCGATGGTTTTCATTTGTCAATACCGAACTACATATGTATATCCCAAGAACTATGCAAATTAAATCAAGTTAGCCAAATTAGAGGTCTGAGTCAAACAATGGCGTATGTGTGTACAATGTGTACAATGTTAATACATACATATGTATATGCTTACATACATATACATATGTATGTATTAACATTGTACACAGTTGCAATTGCCCGGCAAAGATAACTCCTTTCAAAGAAAGCTATTCGCTATACCCGTTACTCGTGTTGTGCAAACATTTAGACTTTAATATACATAATACTATTTAAGAATGTATGTGTTTAGCCAATATAAGTATGTATGTTTAATATTTCTAGTCAATTTATTGCACTCAAAAACATAAACATAAACACAGCTGCTGGTGCAGGACAACAGCTGCCTGCGCTGAAGCAGCGCTGGTGCTGATGCTCGTGCTGTAAAGCTGCCAGTACTAAGAGATTGCCGAATTCAAATTGATAATTTGTACTTTTTGTCCTTTTTTCCTGTGGTCACTCTAATTCACATTATGTTAATGCAAAATCTAAATCATTTGAAATGGGGCGCGCATTTTGTCTCTTTTTGCTCCTATTCGTTTCTCACAAGTGCATTCACCTGCGCTAGAGAGACGGAAGATGTGCTAGGCAGAATGCAAAGTTCTAGAAGGCACGGTTCGCTGTTAGCAAAAAGGGCGGGAATCCGTGCAAGTAAATTGGCGGTTATGAACTTTGCAGAGCTGCAACTATTCTGCTCTCGCTTTAGTCTACGACTAACCATCGTGTGTGATCTCTCTTCTCGTCTGCGATTGCGATTTTTCTGAGTTTTGCCTAAATTAAAACAAATCTCCCTTAACGTAAACTATCCATTTTTACTTGCATTTTTGTAAGCTCGTTAAACTCATTTTTCTGTGCTTAAAACTAACGTAAATTTTGTGAACAAATTGTTACGCGGTCGCGAGTTGTTGCTGCCTCTGCCGATTTGCTGCCGACGTCGCTGCCGTTGTTTGCTGCTGGGCTGGTTTCTGCGCTCGCTTCTAAGTACCCCTTTTAACGTAGATTTTTATACCCTTGCAGAGGGTATTATAATTTTGGTCAAAAGTGTGCAACGCAGTGAAGGAGACATCTCGGACCCTATAAAGTATATATATTCTTGATCAGGATCACCTCCTGAGTTGATATAGCCATGTCCGTCTGTCCGTCTGTCCGTCTGTCTGTCCGTCTGTCCGTCTGTCTGTTTCTACGCGAACTAGTTTCTCAGTTTTAAAGATATCGAATTGAAACTTTGCACACACCCTTCTTTCCTTTGCACGCAGTATATAAGTCGGAACGGCCGGGATCGGCCGACTATATCCTATAGCTGCCATATAACTGATTGATCGGAAATGCCATAACTCTGCTGTTTGTTAAGTTAGGAAGTTGGGACTCTCTATGGGTATTATATTTGGCCAATCAATCCGACCTACCAAATTTCATAAGGATCGGCCGACTATATCCTATAGCAGCCATATAACTGATTGATCGGAAATGCCATAACTTTGGTGTTTGTTAAGTTAGGAAGTTGGGATTTTCTATGGCGTTTGTTTTTGGCCAATCAATCCGACCTATCAAATTTCATAAGGATCGGCCGACTATATCCTATAGCTGCCATATAACTGAACGATCGGAAATGCCATAACTTTGGTGTTTTTAAAGTTAGGAAGTTGGGATTTTTTATGAGTATTAAGAATGCATCATATGAATAATTTTGGAGGATATAATTTACAGAGTATTCTGCAAGGGTATATCAACTTCGGCTCCGCCCGAAGTTAGCTTTCCTTTCTTGTTGTTAATAATAACATAAGATTAAGTCTTTTTCAAGACTTACTCTTAAATTATTATTATTCATATTTTTCACATTTGCAAATTTTTAACGTAATTCATTTTTTGCCGCTCTGCCCCTTTCAACGTAGATTTGTTAATAATAATATAAGATTAAGTCTTTATCAAGACTTACTCTTAAATTATTATTATTCATATTTGTCACATTTGCAAATTTTTAGCGTAATTCATTTTTTGCCGCTCTGCCCCTTTTAACGTAGATTTGTTAATAATAGTATAAGATTAAGTCTTTTTCAAGACTTGCTCTTAGATTATTATTATTCATATATTTAACTTTTGCAAATTATTAACGTAATTCATTTTCAATCGCTTTGCCCCTTTACCCGTATATAAATAAAAGAATTCAGCCTTTTTTAAGGCTTATTCTTATATTTCTATACATTTACGTATTTATCTTAGTAATAGTACTATAAGTCTAAGTCTTTTTTAAGACTTACACTTATAATTCTATTATTTATATAATTTATATTAACTATATTATATTATAAAATTTATAAAATATTCCTAATCAGCGTATATAATCGTAGTAGTCCTATAAATTTAAGATTTTAAAAAATGCCTCGTTTAAATAGACCCACTGCATCTCAGCGGGCTAGGAACCAATTGTTGAGAAATAGGGCCAATAGGGAAAATCCAGAGTATGCAGAGATGGAGAGGGTAGAAAATTCTGAATCTCAGCGTAGGAGAAGGGAAAATGCAGTAGCCAGGAATTCAGAGCAGGGTGTAAATACAGCGTCTCGTAGGTCAAGACGCTTGAATCCGCACACTCGTGCGGGTGAGCAGGGAACAGATACTGCAAGACGTAGGGAAATTCGCTTGGATCCCGTTCTTAGTGCCGGAGAGCAAGCAGTCGACACTCGGCGTCGCTTTATTAGGCGAAGAAACACCGATGAAAGAGCTACAGAGCAGGTTGTTAATACCGCTGACCATCGGTTAAGGCGCTTGGATCCCGTTTTTCGTGCTGGTGAACAAGAAGCAGATGCTGAAAGACGTAGGGAAACTCGCTCGAACCCCGTTCTTCGTGCGGATGAACGAGCAGCCGATACTCTGCGTCGCGCTATAAGGCGACAAGTTAGAGAAGTCCGAGCTACCGAGCAAGTTTGTAATACCGCTGACCATCGGTTAAGGCGCTTGGATCCCGTTCTGCGTGCGAGTGAGCAAGCAGCCGATACTCGGCGTCGCGCTTTAAGGCGACAAATTAGGCAAGTCCGAACTACAGAGCAGGTCCGAAATACTGCTGACCGTTCGGAAAGGCGCTTGGATCCTGATTTCCGTGCGGGTGAACAAGCAGCCGATGCTCGGCGGCGTTCTCTGAGGCGTTTGGATGCTACGTATCGTGCGGGTGAGCAAGAAGCAAATACCCTGCAACGAGCGCAGGCAAGATCAACTCAGGATCGCTTATTGCAAAGAGCGCAGGATAGGTTTAGGAGAGCTACGGCTAGGAGTTTTAGGGAACGTAGGGCCGTCGAGCAGGCGAGAAATACACTGGCTCGACGAAGTGCTCGTATAGCTGCTCGACAAGCAACTATCGATGCTATTCGAAATATTAGTCAGAGAGTTAGTCAGTATAGAAGCCTCAGTGGCAATAGGGATGCAGAAAACCTTCGGAACGCAAACCGAAGTCAGGAGATTCGACTTGATTTATCCCAGGGAAATAGGACTCCTAGAAATATACCTATTGGATTGGATGCTCACATAGCCAAATTCAATAGGTTAGTAAAACTTGGCCCCGATCAGATTTGCTTCTGCTGCAAGGGATTGTGGTTTCCCAAGCAAATACGTAAGCTTTCTAGAGCCTATTTGGAAGAAAATTGCGAGTTTAAGGAAGAGATTTACCAGAATGCAAGCCAGCTTGCTTTCACTGGGGAATCCTTTAAGTTCTGTGGCACATGCCACGGCAATATAAAAGCCGGGAGAAAGCCCAAAGGTGCCATTTCCAACGGCCTAGACTTCCCAGAAATTCCTCCTTCCTTGTGGGAGCTTACTCCCTTGGAGGAGCGACTGATTTCACCTCGCCTTCCATTTATGATAATTAAGTCGATAGGTCATGAGCGTCAGAGTGCAATAAAAGGAGCTGTTGTAAATGTCCCCATTCCGGTTAGCAACATCGTGACGTCCCTTCCACGAGCTTTCCACGAGGCAGAGGTTGTACAGCTCCACCTCAAGCGATGAATGGAGTACGGACATGATTTCATGGCAGAGACCATTAGGCCTTCCAAAATTGCTGACGCCATCAGGTACTTAGTTAGTACAGAGCTTTACAGAAAGCACAATGTGTCAGTGAACGAGCAGTGGATCTCTGATTTCACATCCGAAACTGTTCCATTTGTAGCTTCTCAAGCGGACTTAGCCTTTGTAGAGGAACAACTAGCCATCCAGCAGGAGGATGTAAACTTGGAGGCGGGAAATTCCGAAGAGAATGAAGAAGCCCAAGAGCTAAATCCTGGAGGACAGGAAACTCTGCTTGAGAATAACCAGGCACACAATGTAGGAATTCCGAGAATCACAATGGCTCCAGGTGAGGGCCAAAAGCCTCTCGACGTGATTCTCGATGTCGACTCCGAAGAATTGGCGTTCCCAAGCATTTATGCTGGCGTCAAGAGACCATCTTCGGAAAGTTATACAACCATAGTTAGATCAGAGCTTAGGAACGTAGATAGAAGAGGTTGTAGAACTGACAAGTTGTTCTTCAATTATAAGAAGTTGGAATTGTTGAAAATTCGAAACAATATTTCAACTTGCCTACGTAAGCGGAGCGCTTCTAGCGCGATAACTGCCGCCAACGTACTCGATGAAGCTTTCATGGGAAACTTAATTTCCCATGATGACGGATATCGAATTCTTAAGGACATTCGCACGTCTCCTGCTCACTGGGAAGATGAGAAGAAGAAAGTCATGGCTATGATTCGCCAATTTGGTTTGCCAACTTTCTTCATAACTATGTCGGCCGCAGAAACTAGGTGGCCAGAGCTGCTAGTACTGCTCAAGCACAATGTAGATAGGATTGACATTAGTAAGGAGGAAGCTTTGAACTTACAGTTTAAAGAAAAGGCGCGGCTGATCAGAACTGACCCAGTGACGTGTGCTAGGTATTTCGATTATAGGTATAGGGAAGTTCTAAAGCTCATGAAGAAGCCGGGGGAGTCTTTGGAAGTAACCTTGTTACTACCTATTATTGGCGAGTTGAGTTTCAACAGAGGGGTTCCCCTCACATTCACGGTATGTTTTGGCTGAAAGACGCCCCGGAAGTGGATTTCAACAGTGAAGAATCTATTGCTAGTGTAGTAGCCTTCATTGATCAGTTTGTAACTGTGGATGTTACAAACACAGATTTGGCTCCGTACATTGAATACCAAAAGCATAAGCACGGGCATTCGTGCCTTAAAAATGTGCGCGAATCCGTTTGTCGATTCGGTATTCCATACCCCCAATGCCCCGCACGAAAATATTGAAGCCACTTCCCGAAGAAACTCCCAATTTGTCTCTTCATCACGAAAACTATCAGAAAATTCGCAGTCTTTTACTTCGCGATCAATCCGAGGATTTGATTAGCCATCTTAGCATATTCGAAAATTTTCTTTCTCACGATGAGGTGAGACTCAGTTACGAGGACTATATATATGCTATTAGGTCTAGTTTGAAAAAAACACAGATTTTTCTGAAGAGAACATTTGCAGAAATTCAAGTTAACGCCTATAATAAACACATTCTTTCAATGCAAAGGGCAAATATGGATATCCAGTTAATTTTGGACCCTTTTGCGTGCTGTAGCTACATAATTAATTACATTAACAAGTCCCAAAGGGGTATTTCGAAATTAATGCGCGAAGCAGCTAATGACATTCGAAGAGGCAACTCAAGCATTCGTCAAAAGCTACAGTATCTCGGTCACAAGTTTATTTCGGGCACTGAGATCTCTGCTCAGGAGGCCGTATATTGTTGTATGGGATTGGCGTTGTCAGAAACAAGCAATAAATGCGTGTTCATAAACACCTTCCCTCCAGAACAACGAGTTCGTATGCTTAGACCTACAAGCGTCCTGCAAAATATGCCTCAGGATTCCACTGACATCTTTCAGAAAGGTTTGCTGGACAGATACGAACAAAGACCAGATTCCCATGACGGCCTGTGTTTAGCCGATTTTGCTGCAAATTACGAGTATTCTAAAACCCGTGGTAGAGCTCGCCAAGGGGAAAATAGTAACAATGAGGCTGAAGAAGAAAATGAGGTCTTAGGAACAGTTTTTTTCGCACTTCGCGATGGTAGTGGATTTATTAGGGAAAGAAACCAGCCGAGTATCATTAGGTATAGCCCCTTTAATATTAATTCTGATAGGCCCAACTATTTTAGAGCATTAGTTATGCTATATTCTCCATGGAGAGATGAACAGGTAGAATTGTTTCAGAGAAATTGTGAGGAGTTTTATCATGAGCACGAGGAGGCTATTAAAGCCAACTTTGATAGGTATAATGCCATAGACAGCTTAGAAGACGCGCTCAGAAGGGCCATGGAGGCTGAGGAAAGTAGCGAGGAAAATGTAGATGAGGAGGCCGCAGTTAATGAGGAGTTTAGGGCCTTAGCTTTTCCAGAAATATCTTCTCAAATAAATGTTTTAAACTTAGACGACCGTGTTCAGGAAGTAGATCCGGATAGCAATATCCGCATAATAAAGCTCCCGCCAATTATTTCCCCTGAAAATTTAGCCACCTTAGTTAGGTCTCTTAATTTAAAGCAAAAAAACTTTCCTTACGCATGTCTTGCACAATGCAAGGAAAAATGTTAGTTTCCATGAGTTCGTAGGAGGCGGAGCAGGTGTCGGCAAGAGTAGACTTATATCCACCTTATTCCAGTTCTTTCCAAGGAGTATAATGGTAGAGTAGGATGCGACCCAACTTCTGTTAAAATACTGCTGTGTGCTCCCACAGGCAAAGCTGCTTTTGGAATCGGAGGCTCCACTCTCCATTCCATGTTCTCTCTCCCTGTAAATCAGGCTGGGTCTGCATTTAGGAGTTTAAGCCCTGATCTGTTAAATACCCTGCGTTCAAGATTTATTGATCTTAAAGTTCTTATAATAGACGAAATTTCTATGGTCGGCGCAACCATGTTTTCCCATCTGGACTCTCGCCTTAAGCAAATTTTCTCCAACGTTGATACTCCCTTCGGAGGCATTTCGGTCATCGTGTTCGGCGATCTTAGGCAATTGCGGCCAGTTTGTGATCGTTGGATTTTCCAGCCGCCGTCGCATGATCCATACAGCGCTATATTTGGATCCCACCTCTGGAGTCCTTTTAGGTTTTTCGAGCTCACAGAGATAATGCGACAGCGAGATGACCAGCCGTTTGCAATAGCACTCAACAACATGGCGTCCGGCCAAATGTCGTCTGAAGATATTGTCCTACTTAGAGGCCGCATTTCCGTAGAAAGTCAGATTCCAAATGACGCCATTCACCTTTTTCAAGCAATCAGGACACAGACCGATACAATAGGGAGAAGCTCAACTCGATTCCCACTGATCAGTTCATTTCGGAAGCCATTGACTCTGTAAAATCTGCACATATTAGCTCAGAGCAGGGGAACAGATGTCTGGAACAAGCTAGGGCATTAAAAACATCTGAGACACAAGGTTTGTGTACCTCGCTCATTTTAAAAACCACTGCTAAATACATGATGACGGTCAATGTAGACACATCAGATGGTCTCGTAAACGGAGCCACTGGTGTCCTTAGGGAGATAGGTTTCAACACGTCCAACTCTCCAAACATTCTTTGGATACAATTTTTAGATGACAGTATAGGAGTAGCTGCACGATCAAAGTGCAGTCATCGCCAAGAGGCTTCATGGACCCCAGTAGTTAAGATCATAAAAAGCTTTCAGATTAATTCTAACCAGGCCACAACCATTGACCGAAAGCAGTTTCCAGTGGTACCTGCAGAAGCAATAACTATTCACAAAAGTCAAGGCGCTACGTACAGCAAAGTGGTGGTTCACACTAGTCCTAGCATGCAGAGAGCTGCGCTGTACGTAGCCTGTAGCAGAGCCACAAGTGCAGCAGGTCTCTATATTATTGGACCTTTCGTCCCCCAAGATCCGCCCAGGGATCGGCTTCCGAGGAAGAGCTCCGAGAACTGCGTTCCACTAAGTTACTGAGTACCCATTTCGATTGTTTACTCAATAGTCCGAACCTTCATGTCTTTTTCCATAATACGGAAAGCTTGCACTGCCACATTAGCGATGTGTGTTCCGATCAGCTAATGCTTATGTCTTCCATTCTGTGCTTCGTTGAGGCTTCCACATACTCAAATGAAGCATACGACATTCCTGGCTTCGCCACAGCAGTGCGACTAGATTGCCAGTCAGTAGCTAACGGAGCTCGACCAAAAGAGGCATTCTCGTATTCGTTCGAAACGAACTCTTTGAGAATGTCAGTCTTTGTTCAAGTGGTCGCTTTCTGGCTAATTCCTCAAATTTAGCCTCTCCAGTGTTCGAGTTTGCCATCTTTAGGTACCGGTCTTTAGGGATTGTAGTTATTTATAAAAGTCCGACCTATCCGTTGTTAAAGTTTGAAACAGAGTTTAAGGAGTTATTTCAGCGGCACACATTTTTAAATAGTAATAGTTTAGTGTTAGGAGATTTCAATTTATGCCTTCACTCCATCTCTGGCTGCTGTAGGAGAGTTTTCGATTTTCTAGCAGATGTAAAAGGGTTTAGTTCGTTGCTAGATTTGGACTCGTCGACAACCAATTGCAATACGCATATTGATTGGGCGTTTTCAAATATTTTCGATAATAGGGCCACTGCGCGCACATTTGAGACTACATATAGCTACCACAGTGGTATATTAGTTAGCGTTAGGGAGGCTGAATAGGTAGGGATAATTGTATATATTATATTTATATTATGTATATATTTAAATTAAAAAAAAAAAACCCAAAAAAATTAAATAGTTGCATGCACAATTTTTTTTATAGTATGTATATATTTAAATTAACCAAAAAACAAAAAACCCAAAAAAAAATTGCATGCACAATTTTTTTTATAGTATGTATATATTTAAATTAAACAAAAAATCAAAAAACAAAAAAAATTAAATAGTTGCATGCTAAATTTTATTTATAGTAACTAAAGTAAACCCTAAAAAAAAATTAAATAGTTGCATGCAAAATTTTTTTATAGTATGTATATACTTAAATTAAACACAATTTTTTTTTTATTAAAAAAAAACGCAAAAACCCCAAAAAAAAAAAATAATTAGTAAGGTCAAATAAGTATTAGTAGTATTAGTAGTAAGTACATAAGTATGCCTTCCGTATGTTACGGATAAACAAAATTTTGGGGAACATGGAGATTCCAAACTTGAATAAAGTTTGGCAACTCAAGTCGACTCGTAGGTCCCCAAATTTTATTTTGGTTTGAAAGACCCCGTTGCAAATCAACGGCCTCCACGTGGTGTTCCCTGGTTACCGATTTTAACATAAAAATCGGGAGCTAATTCGAGCGGCGAAAAACATACAAGACGGCATATTTATATTAAGTTGTTTAGCTGAGTAACGGGTATCTAATAGTCGAGGCCCTCGACTATAGCGTTCTCTCTTGTTTTATTTTTATTATTTATAGGAATGGTTATCCTAGAACATACTCTAGTGACGATAGATTGCTAAGCCAACACATAAATTGGTTTAACTCGAAGGAATCATGCGTATGAGGGCCAAAGCCACAGCGATGCTCACTCGTAGAACGCAGAGTAGTTGAATACACAAGTATTGCTTGAGTACTGATTTTATTTGGGCAAAAGGTCGGGTTTATATACACGTTTTCAGAGTCAAGGGGGAACCATAGCAAAGAAGTGGTATGGGGTTGGTAGTTAAAAATATTCTGAGATATACAAAGGTACAGAGTCATATAATTGTCTCCCACACAAGGAGTTAATACGCTAGGATAAGTAAAAATAGAAAAGGTAGCTCAGGCAGAGCTGGCGCTGTCCGTGGGCATCAAGTGGCTTAGCGACTCAAGTGCTTCGCTAACACTATGTATTGGTGTTGCCCGGGGCTTTTAACCGAAAATTTTCGTTTGGTTTTGAGCTATTTTGATTTTGTTCATTTATATTTTGGATTCGTATTCTTGTGCGTCTTGAAAGCTTAATTCCTGAATAGACATTTTAGTTTGTTCACTGTCCGCTGGTCCTAGTCGTTTGGTAACCGGGAATTTGGTATTTTTAGATGTGGAGTGTTGTTGCAATTGAGGGTATGTATTTCCTTTAAAATATGTTGTTTGAGGATTGTAGGAAAGGATTTTTCTGAGTAATTGGTCGTGTTCGTGAACGCTTGCAGCTTTAATCATCTCTAATATATAGGCGCATAATGCCATCTCTATTCTATTCTATATTTTAATCTATGTACAAGAAAACATGTATACATATATCTTTTGGGTTTCTGGCAACGCCGCTAAGACGGCGTCATATTGCGAAATTCAATTCAGTGTCAAATAGGCTTCGCAACTGGCAAGAATAAAATTAATACAGACCACATATACGCAACTCAACTCGTTCTTATTTCTGACCATATTGTTTGTCCTTCTCCACGCTCATACAACTTCTCCACAAAGTTTGGATGGAGTTCAACCAGTTCGGCGATTGCATTGCTCTCCATGAGGAGGTAGAAGGTTACGTCGATCCGGAGATGGATAACGCAATTTACGAAGAAAAGTACCTAAGGGCGAACGCAATTCTCAAGGACAGAAGTGATGCTCTACAACCGAGTACATCTGCAGGCATTGTGAATGGCAGCAACGGTCTGCACTCCAACGGCGACGCAATTGTAAATTTGCTACAACAAAACCAACAACTAGTTAAGCGACTGGCTGCAAATCAGGCTCATTCGAGCACGCCGGTTCATGTTGGTGGTGACGTCTCTTTTCCAATCTGAGGGAATTGCCGAAAATTCAAATCAAACGGTTCTCTGGCAACTACACAGAGTGGCCCTCTTTTCAAGACATTTATGAAAGCACAATTCATAACAAGCAACATTTGTCCAACACCCAGAAGTTCCATCACTTAAAAACACTTATTGTTAAGGGGTTATCCGGGTCATGACACTTCAAAAAATTCATTTTTTTCAAACTTTTTTATATAATAGTACAAAGTTTCAGGAATGTTGTCTAAAAATTTCAAGTCGATCGAAGCAATACTGTAGGAATGGGAGAAATTTAAAACCCAGCACGTCGAACGTCACAACAAGCCATTCGGGCTCTGGCGTCGGGCATATGCGGCACTTTAAACGCGTTTTTCTCAAAACCACTTTTTTGAAGTCGGTAGTCACGATTTCTCAAAAACTATTGCACCGATCAACTTCTTCTTTTGCACACTTCTTTTAAACATAATTCTCTTGTCCTTAACGGAGAGATTTTTAAAATTTTTAATTACAACTCATTATACCCGTTACTCGTAGAGTAAAAGGGTATATTGTATTCGTGCAAAAGTATGTAACAGCTAGAAGGAAGCGTTTCCGACCCTATAAAGTATATATATTCTTGATCAGGGTCACTAGCCGAGTCGATATAGGCATGTCTGTCTGTCCGTCTGTCTGTCCGTATGAACGCTGAGATCTCGGAAACTATAAAAGCTAGAAGATTGGCATTTTGCATGTAGATTTTAGCAGTTCCTACGCAGCGCAAGTTTGTTTCAAAATGGTGCCACGCCCCCTATGACGCCCACAATCGCTTATATTTTAAAAATTTAAATATTTCGAAAAGTAAAAATGCAGTTTTATTGTGTTTATCAATACCTATCGAAATGTAGAAGAAATTTTTCAAATCGGACCATTCGTTAAAAAGTTATGCGTGATCAAAGTTTCTATCTCCATCTCCCTCGCACTCCCTTTACCTGAGTAACGGGTATCTGATGGTCGGGGCACCCGACTATAGCGTTCTCTCTTGTTTTATAAGCCAAAATATGGCCAAAAGTTACGTAAAAAATTACACTTTTTATAAAAAGCGCTACAAAAAATTCAATTTTTAACTTTAAAAAAAAATGGCTCGTAGAGGACAAGCGAGACACATTCACTATCAGAATAATTTTTTGTTTTTTGATTTCAGATAAAAATTGGCGGAGATATTTTGCCTACCGCAAGGACACAATTTTTTATGAGGTCAAGTTCAAGCCTGCCTCAACGGCTCAATTTTAAAAATTTTTGGTTCAAATTTTTACACAATGTTGGTCAAACCATAAACATTAATGTACAATAAATTAAATTTGTGAAATTGTCGTAAGATCTTTAAAAAAAAATTCACGAAAATAGGCTTTTTTTCGTGCTCCAAGACCCGGATAACCCCTTAATGAGGCTGCCAACTTGGTACGGCACTTGGCCATTACGTGTGAAGGAAAGGTACAATCGTCCACGGCACATTGTAAACTCATTTTTGGATCAGTTTATGAGCCTGCCAACAACTACAAAGGTAGATGCATCAATTCTACGTAAGGTGTCAGACGGAGCAAACGAAATTATTCGCGGATTGGATGCAGTCAACCAGATGGGACGCGATTGCTGGATCATCTATCTGGCCCTGGAGAAACTTGACGCCGACACGCGGCGTAGGTGGATTGAGCACAGCATGGACACAGATTCCCCCACTCTCGAGGAATTCTTCAAATTTCTGGATTCTCGTTGCGAGGAACTGGAACTGAGTAAAAGGGAGCTTGCGACTGGTAGTAAGACAACAACACATGCAGAAAAAACAAGTCGACATACAAATGTAGGCAATGCAGGTGAAATCATCACTCCCTTCTACATGTCCAAGCGAATGCACAGGCTATTGAGAATCCTGCCCAGATAGCAGGCGAGGACGAGCGAAACATAGGTGCGTCCAACAACACTTCGGTGACTCTCAGTCATTTCGCCCAAGGAGAGGGCACTCGATCAGTTGTATGTGCACAGGGCACTGCAAAATCTCCACAGGAAACGGAAATTAAGCGAATCATATTACCAACTGCCATGGTTTATGTTCAAAACGCAAAAGGTGACCACGTAACATGTCGTCTCTTATTGGACACAGGCTCAGAGCTTTCCTACGTATCCGAGCGTTGCATTCAAGCTCTCGGATTGACACGTTCGGCATCACGCATCTTGGTCACGGGAATCTCTTCGGTTAAAGCAGACACGACAAGGGGATGCAGCACCTTGCATATCAAGTCCCGTATCTCCGAGGATCATTTGGCTGTCTACGCCCACGTGCTAGGCAGAATTACTTCTTCGCTGGAACGCCAAAACATCGATGCATCGGCACTCGAGGCATTCAGGCAGTTGGCGGATACAGAATTCAACACAAACTCACGTGTTGACATTCTATTGGGAAGCGAACACATATGGTCGGTGTTTACAGGACGAAAGATATACGACAACAAGGGTAATCTTATCGCCATTTCTACGGTGTTCGGATGGGTAATAACCTCATTCATCACATCAAATCCAAGCAACGCTATTGCACTGACTACAACAGTAGACATAGGCGCCACGCTTTAAAAGTTTTGGGAATTGGAAAACGTTCAAAGCAGCGCAAAATTGAATCCGGAGGATGATCAGGTCGAGAAGCTCACAGTCGCGATGAAAACGGGAAGTATATCGTGGATCTTCCATTCAACACAGAAAACCTCGATTTCGGAGAAACTCTACAAGGAGCGCCCAAACGCTTTAAATCGGTTGAGCGGCGGCTGCAACAGAACGTGTTTACAGGTCCCAGTATCCAGCGCGATCTATTCGCTGTGTGCCTTCGTTTTCGAATGTACAAATTTGCATTCTCAACGGATATCGTAAAAATGTTTCGCCAGATATGGGTCAACGAAAAACACAGAAACTTCCAGAAAATCGTTTGGAGAGAAGATCCATCCGATCCCATCAAGTATTTCCAATTGTGCACAGTAACCTACGGAACTTCATGCGCACCATTCCTGGCTGTGCGAGTGCTGGAACAACTTGCTGTCGATCATCAAGAGGAATACCCAAATGCGTTCTTACTGGGTCAAAAAGTGAGGATGAGCTACTTCACAACCGAAACAAGCTGATTCAGCTGATTTCTCGTGCAAACCTTGAACTCGGGAAATGGGTATCCAATACCCCATATATACAAACTGATAATAGCGACACACAACCTGCACAAACGTCACCTGTAAAGGTTCTCGGACTATATTGGCATCCTAGAAAAGAAATTCTAACGTACAAGGTCGGTCTAGCTGAAAATGCTGATTGCTCACAGAGACAAGTCTTGTCCGACGTCTCGAGGATATTCCTCTCGGGCTCTTGGCACCCATTGTAATCCAATTCAAAATCCTGTTCCAAAAGCTATGGCTCTTGAATTTGGATTGGGATGACCCACTCCCAACTAAACTGGCGGACAACTGGCTAAAGTGGAGAGCAGATCTGGACAATCTTCAAACATTTCAACTACCACGATTTTTCGCCAACGACCCGGACAACATCAAACTCCACGGATTTTCGGATGCGTCAACCAAGGCATATGCTGCTGTGGTGTACAGCAGAGTCACGAATGACGATGGCTTCATCTCGGTATCCATTGTGGCTGCGAAAACAAGGGTGGCTCCACTGAAACAACAATCCTTGCCACGTGTGGAACTTTGCGCACCACTTCTCCTCAGCCAACTGATTCGCTCGATCACATCTGCATTGCGCCACAAAAACATAATGGTTTTTGGCTGGTCCGACTCATCAATAGTGCTCACCTGGTTATCGTATACGCCAGCCCAACTCAAGACATTTGTTGGAAACAGAACCTCGGAAATCCTTGACACTATTCCAAGGAGTGCTTGGCATCCCGTAGATTCCAAAACAAACCCCGCGGACTGTGCGTCCAGGGGACTGATGGCTGCTGATCTCATCGACTTCCATTTGTGGTGGAATGGGCCTTTATGGCTACGGGACAAGGTGCAGTATCTGGTAAAGTTAAACGACTCACGTTTCGGTTTATCTCTTACAGACAAACGCATTCAAGGAAAAGTCAAATCCAACTGTTTGGCTACACTGGCTGAAGCAAATCTGGTTCATCCACTCGATGAACTAACCGAGCGAGTGTCTTCTTGGATCAAGCTCGTCCACATTGTCGGCTACGTGAAGCGGTTTATTCAACGTACACGAAACCTAACTCGCAAAAGGGTATCTAGCGCTCTCACATTTGACGAGATTAAGGAGGCAAGGATTCTGTGCATAAAACAAGCACAAGGTTGTTTCAAAGACGATTACCAATTGCTCCTCAGTAAAAAACCCTTAAGGAATCGCAGTTGTCAAACGATGCAAAACACCCAGTATTGCTACCAAAAACACACCGCATCTCAAAGCTGATTCTGAAACACGAGCACCGAGAGAACCTCCACCCTGGCGTTTCCTCACTTTTTGTTATTGTTCGGCAAAATTCGTTTAGCTTGCTTTCGTCAACGCTACCATTCATCCCAGCAACAAATGGCTGATTTACCCAGCGTACGCATTACACAAGCGCTTCCATTTATATATACTGGTTGCGACTATGCAGGTTCAATACTTCTGAAGGATTCAATGGTTCGGAAGCCACGTATCAGCAAGGGCTACATATGCCTATTTGTTTGCATGGTCACCTCGGCCATCCACCTGGAACTTGCCGCAGATTTGACGACCGAAACCTTCTTGGCTGTCTTGCGGCGCTTTATATCGGTACGTGGCAAGTGCAGTAAGGTCTACAGTTTTTTTTTTTTTTTTTTTGTAAATATATGCTTTATTTATTGAATCTTCTCTATATGAGACTAACAATAAGTATATCAAATCTTAAGAATATAACTTAACTTACAGTCATGTAGACTGAATTTAGACTAACGGGCCCTAATATATATTGCTGGGCTGGTAGATCGTTACGATGCAGACGAGTTCTGTTCGAAACCCGTCTTAGGTTCCTTGCGAGATTATTTGGGTGCAGTGTAAGCTTGTTATGGTAGGCCGCTTTCTGCTTTGCTATTTCATCTTTGACCGGTGGTATGCCCAGGTCCCTGTGGATGTTTTCGTTCCGAACATACCATGGTGCCCCAGTGATTGTTCGCAGGATTTTTGATTGTGAGCGCTGTATGATGTCAACGTTGCTGTTGCTCGCGTTCCCCCAGAGCTGGGAGCCGTAGGTCCAAATGGGCTTGAGGGTGGAGTTGTAGAGAAGTACTTTAAAGTCCAGACACAGGGGTGATCGAGAATTTATAATCCAGTGTAGGCTGCTAGCTTTAAGTCTGAGATGTACTTTCTTGCATTCAATGTGCCTCCGCCAGGTTAGGCGTCTGTCGAGGTGGACGCCGAGATATGTTACATCGCTGGCTTGGGGAATCTGCGTACCATTCAAAGTTAGCGGCGGGCACGATTGTCTGTTAAGGGTAAACGTTATATGTTTACACTTTTGTTCATTAATTTTGATTCGCCAGTCTGATAGCCACTTTTCAACTACCACCAAATGATCAGCCAGTTGAGCTGTTGCTCTAGTTGGGCATCTCGAGCGGCTCAGGATTGCGGTGTCGTCAGCAAATGTGGACGTAGTCAGCCTCTCGTTCGTAGGGATGTCTGCTGTGTATAGGATAAACAGGGTAGGGCCCAGGGCGCTACCTTGTGGGACTCCGGCTTCAATGTTATACTCGTTGGATGTCGTTGTATTGCATCTAACCTCAAAGACTCTGTGGTAGAGGTACGACTTAAGTAACTTATGAGTGTTTTCTGGCAGTAATGTTATGATTTTATGCATAAGGCCTTCAAGCCACACTCGGTCGAATGCCTGAGAGACGTCGAGGAATATCGCACTACAATATTCCCGATGTTCGAAGGCTGTACGAATTTCTGAAGTTATCCGGTTGACTTGCTCGATGGTTCCGTGGCTTTCACGAAACCCGAATTGATGTGCCGGGATTAAGTTTTGTTCTCTTAAATATGGTGTAATGCGCGTGAGCAGGCATTTTTCCAGTAATTTGGACAGGCACGATAGTAAGCTTATTGGCCTGTACGATGAGGGAATTGTGTGGTCTTTGCCAGGCTTCGGTATCATTATAACCACGGACTTTTTCCATTTTTTGGGGTAGTAGCCAAGTTTTGCGATCCCGTTAAATAGCTTGCATATAACATCCACTGCGCAGTTTGGAAGTTCAATTATCATTTTGGGGTTATTAGGTCGGCCCCTGGAGCCTTTTTCGGTTTTATTTGCTTCCTAATGACGTTAGCAATTTCAGGTGTTTGAAACAAAATCGGGTTAATTGCAATTTCAGAGCTAAACGGCGGTAGTTGAAGAGAGTTTGTGGCGGCGTTCGGCTGAAATACATTTCGTAGGTGTAAGGCAAATGTTTCGGCTCTGTCTTCGTCACTGCGGGCCCAAGTACCCGAGGAGTTTCTAATCGGAGTGACTGATTCTATCGGAGAGCTTAAATTTGGGTGAGCTCTCCACAAAGGATGCTTTGTACTGGTCGGCGACAGTTTCTCGATGTACCGGCGCTGCGCAAGCTCCTCTTCTTGCTTGAGGGTTTTGGTGAGTCTGCGGGTGGCATCATTATAGAGTTGCTTCGAATGGGGCGATCTGCAGGATTGCCAAACGCGTCGTAGACGTCGTTTTTCCCGAACCAGTTGTTCGATTTGCAGATTAGTTTTGTATTGGTTGCTACGCACGATTGTCTCTTCTGGTGTTGAGATTTTGGCTGCTGCCACGAGTACTGACTCCAGGGCATCAGCACAGAAGTCGATGTCGTTCTCTATGTTTAACTTTGGTGTTAGTTCAATGTGGGAACTTACGTACTTTTTGTACTTTAGCCAGTTGGTTCTAGTCGAGGTCAGCCTGAAGGGGTGCTCGATTACTTTCGGGCTTTGAAGGAAAGTTATTAAAACAGGCGAGTGGTCCGATGATAAGTCCGATAGCGATTTGGCGCTGACTAAATTTCTTGGGATGTTCTTGGTCACAGCGAAGTCAATTAAGTCCGGGAGTTTTCTGGGGTCAGCTGGCCAATATGTGGGGCTGCCAGGGGAAACATAGTCGAGTTTGTTGCTCAAATTTATGATTGCTTTATACAGTTGTCTTCCTTTGGGCGTCTCTAGTCTTGATCCCCAGTGCGTGTGCTTGGCGTTGTAGTCTCCTCCTGCTATAAAGCGATCTCCGAGTGAATTGTAGAAGTCCATGAATTGCTCTTCAGTTATTGTAAAACGCGGTGGGCAATAGACAGCGGCTATAGTGATACTGCCGTTGCCTGCTTGTAGTTTTATAGATGTAGCCTGCAAATAATTTGTTGCAAACCTCTGGTGAAAGTGGTGCTTAATGCGTTCCCTGATTAGGATTCCAGTTCCTCCGTGAGCCTTACCGTCCGGATGATCTGTGCAGTATGAAGTATAACCTCTTATTTGGAAGTTGTATTTACTTGTGAGATGCGTTTCTGCCAGCAGCATTACATCTATTTGGTTTTCATTGAGGAATTGAGTTATTTCAAGTTTGTGCCGTGAAACGCCATTGGCATTCCACATGGATATTCGAAGACAAGACATCGATTATTTAGATTGTTGGGATGTGAGCAAATTTATTAAAATGTTTTGATTTTGCATAAGGTTTGTCATTGTTGTTTTCATGAAGGACATAAATTCCATCATACCCTGTTGTAAAGTCAGCATCATGGTTTCCATGCTGTTTGGTATTTGTCCTATTGCTTGCTGAGGTGTTATTATATTTTGCTCAGAGCATTGAGCTTGTGGGAACCCCGTCTGATTGGCAAGTCCTGATTTTAGGGCACTGGCGTATGAAACTCCCCCATTTGTGTTGAGGGGCCCAAATGAAGATCTGGCTGCTTTCGCAAAGAAAACATTAGGTGTGGTTTGGGATTGCACGTACGCATTTCGTGCATTCTGGGAGCGTGCTTGTTTTGCTTGTTGAAACTGACTCTTCAGCTCTTTATAGACCGGGCAGCCTCTGTAGTTTGCGGTATGGTTATCTTCACAGTTAGCGCATTTCTTTGTCTTTGGGTCTTCTTTGCTTGCAGGGCAAGGTTCGGATTTGTGGAAGCCACCACAAGCTACGCAGACTGAACGAAGCCCGCAGTTGTTTCTGGTGTGTCCATACTCTTGGCAGTTTGTGCATTGCAGCGGGCCATTCCGCTTATGCGGTTCTTCAACAGTAATCCTTCTGTGCAACAGGTATTGCAGTTTATAGATCGGGTGCACTTCATTTTTCTTCAAGGCTCTGTTTTCAGGCTCCAGTTCGACCTTAAAGAGTGGTTGCGGCTTTTTATTTTTGTTGATAATATTAATAATATTTTTGGAGAAGAATCCTTTTTCTTTCAGTGCCTCTTTTACCTCATTGGTGGATACGTCGGGCTCTATGCCCTTTAGCACTACTTGCAAGCCCTTGCTACTCTTGAGCTGGTACGTGTAGTAGGGTTTCCTAGCCTCGTCTAGGTAATTTGTTACAGCTCTGAATTGATCTTCAGTTTTAGCTTGAAGCTTTGTTTCATGAATATTCCCTTTAACAAGGGGAGTAACATAAAAGTTGTCATTCCCGACCAGCGCAACAATTTTCTTTACTAGGGTATTTGAATTCTGTTCCCTTATGTAAATTGGTGGGGGCTTTGGTTTCTTTTGAACAGCCTGTCCAGATTCGGATTGATTATTATCAATTTCCGACAATAGGGCGAATCTGTTGTTACTAGATGCCCCTGGTTGTTCGCTGCCTTTATTGGGGCAATTTTGTTTTGGTTTATTTCCAACCATTTTATTTTGCGGGCTTAGCTTCCGTTTGATTTGGATGTAACGGTCCATGCCAGTCTGTATAGCCGGACCCACTTGTTGTTGTTTGATATTGCCGATATTGGCACTCGTACTTACACTTGGCTTTGTAGTTTTATTCGGCGCTGCAGAAGTTGCAAACGCATTCGAAATCGCGTTGTTGTTAACGGCGACCGTTGATGTTGTTGTTGCAGTGGCTGCGGTTGCAGAAATTAACCAGGTCGCAGTGCTCGTGGCTGGTGAGCTGTGAGTCGAAGCTGGGGGTGGGGTTCTACACTGCAAGCTCCATGAAGTGGGAGTTGGTGTGAGTAGGGCGGGAGAACAAGACCGCGCTCTCGCACTGTCAATGGTCAGTAGGGCTGAGTTGCTCTTTGAAGAAGTTCTTTCTACTTCTGTATCACGGGTTGAGAAATAAGAAATATAACTGTTTCTCTGGTCTACGGAGCTTCTACGCTCATTTTTTGAATCGCCGCTCATTGAGCTATCACTCGTGGCACTTCTTAGTTTTTATAATAACTTTGCACTAGTTTTTTACATAGCACTAATTATTATTTACTGTTTTTAGCAATAAGATTGCCTTTATTACACCACTCTAGTATTTTTAGTTATTGTTTTTCACTTTTGAGCGGTTTTTTTCCGGAGCTCGCGCAAAACACGTCTGCACTCTCCGGCTGTTGTTTGTAAGTAAGGTCTACAGTGACAATGACACAAACTTTATTGGGGCTAAGCGATCCCTCGACGAGATGCAAGAATTGCTTTCTTCACAGACACACAAGGACACCGTGTCTAGCACACTAGCGGATGATGGTATCCAATGGGTACTTATTCCCCCGAGAGCCCCTCACTGGGGAGGGAAATGGGAGTCGGCAGTTCGTTGTGTCAAGCTGCATCTTCGCAGAATAACCGGAAACTCAATGCTCACCTTTGAACAGATGCGCACACTTCTTGCTCAAATAAGCGCAGTGATAAATTCACGCACCTTGTGCTACACACCGGATACGGAAACATACTACCTATCACCCGCTCACTTCTTAATTGGGCGACCATTAACAACAGTGCCAGATCCCGATTTGAGTCACATCCCAGTGGGCCGATTAGGATATTGGCAAAGCATCCAGTCTATGCTTCAAGGATTCTGGAGAAAATGGCATCAGGAGTATCTGACTACTCTGCAGCAACGTCCAAAATGGACTACTTCAACACCCAACATCTCGACCGGTGATGTTGTGCTCGTAAAAGAGTCCAATTCACCACCGGCATCTTGGCACATCACTCGGGTTATGGAAACCTATCCAGGGAAGGACAACCTCGTTCGAGCAGTCAAATTGAAGACCCCTACTGGAGAGATGATCAGACCCATCACGAAAGTTGCTGTATTGCCCCATTCAGAAACTGTGTTTCAGGGCGGGCCGGGATGTTCGTGAACGCTTGCAGCTTTAATCATCTCTAATATATTCGGACGTTGATGCACTATGATCAGCGCAAACAAGTGGCCCTTACGACACCAAGCAGTGCTTGTTACGCGCGGAGCCTAATAGGCGTAAAAACGAGATCGCGAGAAGTTAAAAGCACAATGCAGAAGCGGACAGACAAGATTAGAAATACGTACGAGACTAATACTAATACTAATTTTGTGCTAAGTAAGATAAAATTAATGATTTTAGGCTTGGCAAAGAGTCGGTAGTAGAAATAATGTGGTATAGTCTATTATAGTCGTTACACAGTAATCTAAACGGTTCATGCATATCAAAGTTAGATCTACAAATATTTAATGTAAGAGGAACATACTTCCTGGTAATTCTATTAGGCACGGAGAAGCTTAGGCGACCCAGTAACTCGGGACTCTCCACATCCCCGTGAATAAGTTTATAGATAAAAGTTGTGCCAAGCATCGTTCTACGGTTTACTAAGGATGGTAGATTAATTAGGAGAAGTCTACTAGAGTAGGATGGTAAAATAAGGCTTGCATAAAAAGTTCTTTTGCACAGACTCTATCCGGTCTATATGTACACCATACTGAGGACTCCAAACTGCTGAACAGTACTCCAGGATTGGACGGACTAGTGAAATGAACAGAATCTTTGTAACATAGGGATCATCGAATTCCTTTGACCACCTTTTTATAAATCCAAGTACTCCCCTGGCTTTATTCACCATAGAAGTAATATGGTCATCGCTGGGTAATTTAATGGAACTTATGCTGGCCAGCCGACAGGTCGGTAAGAACTAAGGAAAATAATTAGCAACGACTATTGGATGTACTGTATCACCGCGTTTATGAATGCCAACCAAAATGAAATTGCCGAGACACAGCCGATGGAGAACATTTAATTCACTTTATTACGGGTTGAGTTCCTGGTTAATCGGAAATTAATTTACATCAACTGAGGAACACACATCTACTATTGACAAATATATTAGTATGTATGCATATTCAGCTCGATATCCGATTTTATAGGACACATTCAGTTTTGCATAGTAACTGCGGTAAAAACGCTCCTTAAAATGTTTGATTTTTCTTTATTTCCTTTTCTGGTTCGTTAATTTTGATCACTTCAGTCTTTCCAAAAAGTAATACAACATTTCTGTTCGGTTGTGTTTTCTTCCTTCTGTTTTTGCCACTGCCAACATATACTTAGAAAATGTTCTTTCAAAATAGTTTTTATCTATCGCATAGTTCCATCTATAGTTGTAAACACATTTGATTTCTTAAATTTGTTCGCTCTTTGTGTTTGTTTTTCGAGAAAATTCCCTCAGAAATATCGGTATTTAATACGATACACCTAAACAAATATATTTATGAAGATTTGTATTTAAATTTAAATTACGTTTGCCGGTAAGTTCCTTTAGGTTTGATGTATATCTATGTACAAATATCGGCTTAGTTTGCAGCTTTTGACTTCTGCCGTTGATTCAAGACTGCGAGATCCGTTTGTGCATCGAAAATAATTTCATTTTCAATTATATTTACAGGGTAATTTACGTGGTCTTGCAAAACCAAGTACTTGATGGGGAATATACAATATACCCTTTTACTCTACGAGTAACGGGTATAATGATCAAGTCAAATTTGTTTGGCCTCTTCATTACATTGAGTTGCGGTAATGAAGCTACCGAATATTGTTGAATGCTCTTTATCGGATTTAATGAAAACAAGAGAAAACGCTATAGTCGAGTGCCTCGACTATTAGATACCCGTTACTCGGCTAAACAACTTAATATAAGATTAAATATTAAATAGTATTATGTATATTAAAGTCTAAATGTTTGCACAACACGAGTAACGGTAATAGCGAATAGCTTTCTTTAAAAGGAGTTATCTTTGCCGGGCAATTGCAACTGTGTACAATGTAAATACATACATATGTATATGCTTACATACATACACACATACGCCATTGCTTGACTCAGACCTCCAATTTGGCTAACTTGATTTGATTTAAATAGTTCTTGGGATATAGTTCGGTATTGACAAATGAAAACCATCGTAATTTCCTTTAATAGAAATCCTTATCGAGAATTAACGTTGACTCTGTTGAGCACCTTGGCCAGCTGTTCCAAAGTCATCCGTTAGATGGCGCCACGAAAGGCGGAAATATAGGCGCTAGCCAGGCTTAAGCGTTTAATGGGTTTTTGGGCGTTAGAGTGGGCGTGGCAAACTTTTATTAGGCCAATCGATAGGTATTGACGAAACAAAAATTTTCATAATAGCATCAAAACTGTGGCCACAGCTTGTGGCTTGTGGGCGTCAAAGGGGGCGTGGTACCTTTTACTCTACGAGTACGGGTATAATTATTTGTTCTTGAAATCGTTAAATGAATAAGGTTGCTATTGTCTTTTTCTGCACTATGTTGAGTAACTTCACTACGATGATTTTCTTCAAATTTCATTTTTGATATAATCAATTTTAAATTGGTATTCTTTTATTTTGGCTCTCCATCATTGTAACTTGGCATTCGGTTCTTTTAAAGTATGCAGCCCATCTAAGAGGTTGATTGTCACTAGCAATGAGAAATGTCGTCCTAGTAAATAATGTCGAAAGGTTTTAGTGGCCCAAACTATTGCGAGTAATTCCTTTTCGATAGCACTGTAATTTAATTCGTGTTCATTAAGTGTTCTGCTAATAAAGGATATAGGATGACAATTTTGAGAAAGTACGGCCCCAAGGGCTACATTTTTTTTTCAAAATCGGGTAATTCGAGAATTGGTTCTCTAATTATTAAAGCTTTAAGTTTTTTAAATGCTTCTATGTAGTCGAGATTTTGTGTATCTATCTTTAATCCTTTTTTTTAACATTTGGTCATTGGTTTTGCTATGTCTGCGTAGTTTGGGATAAATTTGCGATAATAACCGATTAATCCAAGGAAAGATATGATCTCTTTTACTTTTGTTGGAATTGGATTTGAAACTATGGCTTTAACTTTAAGGGGGTTTGGTTTTATGCCATTAGGGGTTACTATGGGCCAAGAAAGCTAGCTTCTTTTTTTTTAAATTCACATTTGTCTAACTTGCAAAAGCCAATTTAAAATTGTTAAATTGGCTTCTGCAAGATTGGAAAAAACTAGTTGTAATGAATTTAAATGTTCGGTAAGGGATGTGGAAAAAATTATAATATCATCTAAATACACTAGACAGTGTTTTTTAAGCAGCGGTCGAAGGATATTATTCATGGACCTTTGAAAAGTTGGGGATGCATTTTTAAGGCCAAATGGGGTTCGAAGGTATTCGTAATGACCGCTTTCGGTGGAAAATGCTGTTTTAGATATTATTTCTGGGTCCATTTCTATTTGATGGAATCCCTTTGCCAATTCGATAGTTATAAAATATTGACATTTTCCTGGCTTACGAAGGATTTCGTCCATGTTTGGTATTGGATATCTGTCGGGGCTAATTATTCCATTAAGCTTTCTATAATCTATTACTACTCTATACTTAATTTTACCAGAAGCATCCGTTTTTTTGGGTACTACCCAGGTAGAACTATTGTATGGTGAATTACTTTCCCTAATTAATCCCTGATTAAGCATTTCCTGCACTTGGTTTTCGACTTCAATTTCGTGCGCTTGAGCAAGTTGGTATTGTTTTGAATAAATTGGGGAGTTATGTGTTGTATTTAGTAAGTGTTTAATATTGATTGTTGAATTTATTTAATAAAACTTTTAACCCTAAAGTTTCCTCCTGATTCAGGTGATCTAATCGAAACAATTCAAAATCAATTTTTATACTCTTGCAGAGGGTATTATAATTAAAGTTAGGAAGTTGGGATTTTTTATGGGGTTTATTTTTGGCCAACCAATATAATTTACAGAATATTCTGCAAGGGTATATCAACTTCGGCTTCGCCCGAAGTTAGCTTTCCTTTCTTGTTATTAATTATATTTATTGTGGATCTTGTGTCTATAAGGCATTTATATGTACAACCTTTGAATGCTATTTCTATGTGTTGGTGTTGTCCGAAGCTATTAACCGAAAATTTTCGTTTGGTTCTGAGCTATTACGATTTTGTTCATCTATATTTTGGATGGATTGTACCTGTTGTTGCCCTACATTAATCAACCCATGGTATTGATTGTGGTCATAATACTGTTGTTCATAATAATTAGGTTGTAATTCTCCGTATTCGTGTGCGTATTGAAGTTTTAGTTTGCTCACTGTCCGGTGGTCTCAGTCGTTTGGTAACCGGGAAGTTGGTATTTTTAGATGTGGAGTGTTGTTGCAATTGAGGGTATGTATTTCCTTTAAAATATGTTGTTTGAGGATTTTGAATTTTATTGGAATATTGTAGGAAAGGATATTTGTGAGTAATTGGTCGTGTATTCATGTATTGGTTGGGTGCGAAATGATTTGGTCCATGCCACATAGCTTGGTTGTTAGGTATCTGCTGTGTATAGTTGGGTCTAAATGATTGAGTGTATGGATTAAAATTAGGTTGGAATGGTTGAGAATATTGTGGATAACTTGGTCAATATGGGGTTTGGGTATTTGTATTGAATTTGTATGATTTAAAATTCTGATTAGGGTTTCGTTTTTATTACCGTTTTCTGGATTTTTGTTCAATTCAAAATTTTTATGTTCTTCATATATTCCCTCATTTTGTGCAATAGTAATTAACGATCTTAAGTCTGAAATATCATGATGAACTTCCCGTTCGAAGCCAAACTCTCACGTTCAAAGTCAAAAGTATTGCGTTCAATTTTCAATCAAAATTGGATCGGTCAGCTAATTTAATTTCTCAACGAGATGCGACAGTTTCAGCATAAGCTTTTATTTTAAACAAAAATCAAAGTTCTGGAAGCTTAAAAAAGAAAGGCTTCTGGCCGAGGTTGGTTGGAAAAGATTTTAGAATTAAGGAGTAAGTCTTATTCGGATTGAAACCGGGATCGGTCATAAGAAATAATCTTAAGTGAAAGTGTCTTGATGTAATATAGAGTTAGTGAATCAAGTTTTGGTGCAGACCTTAATTCACTAACTAAAAAATTAAAAAATAAAAATATTTTTTTAATCAACCAATACGATCAAATTTAATTGACGCCCAACGTGGGTCTGTGTCATTAAAAGTTCCAAAAATAAAAATTTAATGAAAAACAAAGTTAAATTTACAACGGAACTCGCGTAGCCAAGAACTTAAATTTTTATTGGAAAAATTAAAACATGCAACACCAAACACTGATCGTGTAATGGAAATCAATAAATGAAATAATCCATTAAGTTGATTGGTTGGTAGACTGAAAATCTAAATCTCAAACATCAACAGCACTATAAAAATAAAATAAATCCGAAAAACCGCTAAAACAACAAAAACTACAAAACCAACCAAAAACAACCAAAGAAAAATTGACAGAAAAGAAGGGCTGTAGGGCAAAAAAAAAAATTTGTAATCTCTATCGACAACAAGAAGAACATCGCATAAAATGAAAGAAGACCCCCATCGGACTGTATAGTGAGGATAAATATAATTTTATTTTAAATAAGGGGTTTAAAAGAAAATTAATTTAAGACCATCAAATTTTTTATGAAATAACAGTGAGAATAAAAGAGAACAATCTGTTTCGGTGAATTAAATTTAACAATGGCAACTGGAAGTTTAGCTAATTTTTTCTACAGGTGGTTTAGCCACAGCCAGTAACCTATCCGTGGAATTAATTAACAGATTAATTAATGTTCAATTGAGCGAAAGTAAGCAAAAAAAATAGATGGTTTGGAAGGAAAGTTAGCTACAGACGCAAACATAGTAGAGGAAATTTTATAGTCCTAGTCAAGAAGTTGACCCAAATAAAAATGTCAAACCACTCTTGAAGTAATCAAATCATTACCGACACAATACGTAGGTTGGAGACAAGCTGCAGAAACTGCAATGAGCTTTTATAAAATTCAGAGTCAGCAGTATTTTATCGCGTTAACAATTTTACGAAATAAAATCATGGGAGCAGCCCACGACGCTCTTACCAATCATGGCACTGTTCTAAATTTTCAAAGAATTTTATCTAGATTGGATTTTATATATAGTGATAAACGACCAATCCATATTCTTGAGTCCGAATTAAGTATTTTTAGACAAGGTAGAATGACAGTTACTGAATACTATAATGAAGTTAATAAAAAATGACTTTACTAATAAACAAACTATAATGACATACGGAAAGGATAACGTAATTACAAAAGAAACAAACAAAACAATAAGGAGCAATGTTCTACGATTTTTTTATCTCTGGATTAAATTGTCCGATAGCAGAAACCCTTTTCTCATTAAATCCACCAGACTTGCCCAATGCGTTGCTCAATTGCAAACAGATACTGTGGCTTTAAAAAATGAAAATAAAAATCAGGGAAATAATTTAAGATTTAATTCTAAACAAAAAACTTATACCAAAGGGAACGGAAATAATTGAAATTATAATCAAAATAATAATTGGCCACAGAATAAGAATTTTTGGCAAAATAATAATCAGAATGCCAATCAAAAAGAACAACCTGTCGAGCCAATGGATGTAGATTCATCAAAATAAGCCCAGTAATAATTGGCAGTCAAATAATAATCGAGGTAGATATAATAATAATTGTTATCAAAACAATAATCGCACAAAGTATTATCGTCCAAATCAAACCAAAGAGCAAACTCAAGCTCAAAAATGGATCCAGAAGGATCAGTTAATCCCAGCCTGCTAATAAGGTAATAAGATTAAATAATATCAATGAAGATCATTTTTTAGATCAGACCCCTACAGGGAATGCCTTATCTAAAAGAGTGGACAGAAAAAAAAAGAAAGAGTTAAATATTTTATTAGACACGGAGATACGGCTTGCTATATAAAGAAGCGAATTTTTGAGAATGAAAATGAATAAAAATATATTTGGAACAAGACATTTGTTCTATGAAATAGAAGGATTGGAATCTGACCTATTAATTGGGTTTAAGTTTCCAATCAAAAAAAAAATTATTGGTTTTGGATCTAAAAATCCTAAACACCCCGACGTCGATTTTTCCGTCAACAAAAGAATAAAAAATATTGAATAAATAATTGAAAAAATATTGGGCTCATAAGCGAAATAAAATGAACAATATTAATATGACGAGTACAAATCGAATAGAAGTACTGGAGAAGAAAATAATTGACATAATCGAGGAGGAACACTCAAAAATAAATTTAAAAATTCCATTTCGTACCGATATTCGGAGTGAAATAAACACCGAAAATGACAGGGCAATTTATAGTAAACAATATTTTTATGCCTTATCAGTATCAGAATTCGGTAATACGGAAATCAATAGAATGCTTAAGGAAAATATTATAAGTTCTAGTAGAAGTCCTTATAATTCACCAGTGGTAGTGGTACTTAAAAAAGGTCAAAATAAAGATGGCAGTCCCAAACATAGATTAGTAATAGATTACAAAAAACTAAACGAAAACACTATACCGGACAGATACCCGATGCAACACCCGTCTGTAATATTATCTAATTTAGGAAAGGCTAAATTTTTTCTCAAAAATGATTTCGAATCTGGATTCCACCAAATTTTAATAAAAGATTCAGATATTGAAAAAACAGCATTTTCTATTTATAACGGAAAATTTGAATTTTTACGAATGCCTTTTGGGTTAACAAACGCATCCAGAATTTTCAAAGAGCTATGGATGATAT